>NC_047107.1:120482116-120834985 GCF_902500255.1 Thalassophryne amazonica
TCTGTAAGGCAGAATAAATCAATATGTTGATCAATTATTATATCATTTACTAATAGGGACTTAGAAGAGAGAGACCTAATGCTTAATAGACCACATTTAACTGTTTTAGTCTGTGGTGCAGTTGAAGGTGCTATATTATTTTTTCTTTTTGAATTTTTATGCTTAAATAGATTTTTACTGGTTATTGGTGGTCTGGGAGCAGGCACCGTCTCTACGGGGATGGGGTAATGAGGGGATGGCAGGGGGAGAGAAGCTGCAGAGAGGTGTGTAAGACTACAACTCTGCTTCCTGGTCCCAACCCTAGATAGTCACGGTTTGGAGGATTTAAGAAAATTGGCCAGATTTCTAGAAATGAGAGCTGCTCCATCCAAAGTGGGATGGATGCCGTCTCTCCTAACAAGACCAGGTTTTCCCCAGAAGCTTTGCCAATTATCTATGAAGCCCACCTCATTTTTTGGACACCACTCAGACAGCCAGCAATTCAAGGAGAACATGCGGCTAAACATGTCACTCCCGGTCCGATTGGGGAGGGCCCAGAGAAAACTACAGAGTCCAACATTGTTTTTGCAAAGTTACACACCGATTCAACGTTAATTTTAGTGACCTCCGATTGGCGTAACCGGGTGTCATTACTGCCGACGTGAATTACAATCTTACCAAATTTACGCTTAGCCTTAGCCAGCAGTTTCAAATTTCCTTCAATGTCACCTGCTCTGGCCCCCGGAAGACAATTGACTATGGCTGCTGGTGTCGCTAACTTTACATTTCTCAAAACAGAGTCGCTAATAACCAGAGTTTGATCCTTGGTGGGTGTGTCGCCGAGTGGGGAAAAACGGTTAGAAATGTGAACGGGTTGGCGGTGTACATGGGGCTTCTGTTTAGGGCTACGCTTCCTCCTCACAGTCACCCAGTTGGCCTGCTTTCCCTGCTGCTCGGGATCTGCTGGAAGGGAACTAACATCATGCCGCTTACATCAGTGGTCTTTGATCACTCATTTATTAAGTTTACAGTTTCGCTGCCGTGTTTAGTGGAACAACAACCTTATATATCACTACGGCGATGCATCAACTCCTCAAAAAAGGCTGAACTCGAAGCTAGACTGCCTGATGTCTTAGCTTCACATTTGGCAAATACCCACTCAGTAGAAAGTCTTGTGGATAGTTTAAACTCAGTGCTCAAAACTACACTCTACACAAAACTACACGATTGCACCACCTGTGTTAAAACCATGCTCCCCCAAAACACCGTCACCTTGGTTCAATGATTACCTGCGTGACCTCAAGCATAAGGCTAGAGATCAAGAACGGAAATGGCATAGTTCAAAATTAGAAGTATTCCACCTTGTGTGCTGTGATGCTATCTTAGACTATAAGCATGCATTACTGGCTACAAAGCGGACTTACTACTCTGATTTGATTAACAAAAACAAGCATAACTCAAAGTTCTTGTTCAGCATGGTGGCAACACTTATTCATGGACAACCACCTGTAAGTCACTCTCCTTTTACAACACAAGACTTCCTGGATTACTTTGAGAAGAAAATATAAGACATTAGGTTAAACATATCCCAGCATGCCTTAACCTGGCCACTACACCCTGCTATTGAAGTGGGCACCATTACTGAGGTATTACCTAGATGTACAGAATTTGAGAGTATCTCTCTAGGCATGCTGACAAAACTCGTAAAGTGAACAAAAAGCACAACCTGTTTATCTGATCCCATACCAACAAAACTAAGGACTAACTAAGGACCTAAGGACTACATTACACCCATTGTGGCATCCATTCACTGGCTTCCTGTCCCAGTGAGATCTGATTTTAAGGTTGTGCTACTAGTCTCTAAAATTGTTCACGGACTGGCACCTCCCTACTTAGCTGACCTAATTAAACCTTACGTACCGGCCCGGGCTTTGTGTTTTCAGGGTGCAGGACTACTTTGTGTCCATTGGGGGAATAAGAAGTCTGCAGGTCCTACAGCTTTCTCTTAACTCACTCGATGCCATTGACTCTAAAACACATCTTTTCCGATAGTAACGCCCCGCGCCAAAGACACGTCATTGAGCCAATTTCTTTTCTTCTCTTTTCTTTTCTTGTGGTATGTTTGTTGTTGACATGGACATAGAACTCAATTTTCTATGGGTCTTGAAAAAACACTGAAATGCTGAAGAAATCCTGGCACTGGGATGTTCTGAACTTTGAAAATGGCTGGCACTCAATGAGTTAACCTGCCCCTGTTCTGTGGAATGATCTCCCTGCATCAATAAAACAGTCAGATTCTGTGGAAACTTTCAAGTCCAGACTTAAGACGCACTTATTTTCCCGTTCGTATGGCTAGCATACTGGCATAGTATAGTTCTACGCTTTTCACTCTTTTAATTCATTTTATTAGGAAATGGAGTGTGCCGCGGCCTCAACTTTACCTAAATTCTGGGTGTTTTAGTGAAGCTTAGGGCTAGTGGCCGGTGATCACCTTAGTATTTCCTGTTTTTCTTGTTGTTTAATGCTGACAAAATATACTGTATTTCTCATCTTTCTGATGCCTGATTCTGTTTTTTCTCTCTGTTTATTTAAGGTGCAGCTCCATCCAGAGATGGGTGTGGTATTTGTGCTGGAGACCCTCCTGTCCTGTGCATCAACAACATTTCCTGTATATTTGTTTTGTGAATTGATAGTAGAGAAGCTTGAATCTTGGACTGGACTGGGTTGCTTGACGCGAGGACGTTTTGCTTCAAATCGCAGAAGCTTCCTCAGCTAAAATTCTTGCTCTGGTGGTCTGACTTCTGTCTTGACTCTTGTAGAGAAGAATAATCAAGAAGTCACAAAAGCTGGAGTTTTAAACCTAACCAGACCCCTCCTACCGAGAGGCAGACTGTTATAGGCTGGTGACTAACAATAGCTCTAATTAGCACCTATTGTGCTCTAGTTAGCACCCTCCTAATGACAGGGCAGCTGTCCCTCTCCTGATGGCTCCCTTGACGACTCTGCTGATGACGTGAATGACTCATTACCATGAACAAAAGACTGAAACTGCTTTGACCTGAGTACCCCATTGTAAACAGGAGATAAAGCGTGTCTCACAAAGAATGCCTCCTTGACCCCTCTCTCAAACCATTTCTTCTCTCTGGCTAATATTTTAACTTCTTTGTCCTCAATCGTGTGGTTAGTGTCTTTAAGGTGGAGATGAACTGCAGACTGAGGTCCACTGGTGCCCTCTCTGCGGTGCTGGTATAGCCTTTTGTGTAAAGGTTGCTTAGTCTCACCTATGTAGTGTTCGTTATAGTTTTCCTGACATCTGATAGAATACACTACATTGCTCTGTTTGTAACTAGGGATCCTGTCCTTAGGGTGAACTAATTTCTGTCTCAAGGTGTTAACCGGTTTAAAGTAAACTGGGATTTTGTGCTGTCTGAAGATCCTCTGTAGTTTTCCCCTACTCCTGCTAAATAAGGGAGAGACACTCCTCTTCTTCTTGTCTCCGTCTCCTGTCTATCTGGTCTCTTTGTTCTCTGGGACTTCTGCACTTTGTCCAGGGACCATCGTGGGTACCCACATACTGTGAGGACTTTCCGGACAAGTTGTTGTTCTTTAGCCCTTCCCTCTGCAGTTGTGGGCACCTGTAGGGCTCTGTGTTGAAGCGTCCTGATCACCCCGAGCTTGTGTTCAAGGGGGTGGTTTGAGCCAAAGAGCAGATATTGGTCAGTGTGAGTTGGTTTTCTGTAAACCCCTGTCTGGAGCTGCCTGTTCTCTCCAATCGTAACATCACAGTCCAAGAAGGCTAAATGGTTGTTTCTGGCATCCTCACATGTGAACTTGATATTGGCGTCCACCGAGTTGATGTGTTCTGTAAAGTCCTCAACTTCCTGTTGCTTGATTTTAACCCATGTGTCATCAACATATCTGAACCAGTGACTGCGAGAGATGCCCGTGAAAGACGTCAAGGCTGTCTTCTCCACTCGCTCCATGTACAGATTAGCCACAATGGGGGATACCGGAGACCCCATTGCACAGCCATGAATCTGCCTGTAGTAATTCCCCCTAAACAGGAAATACGTGGTGTTAAGACAGATCTCCAAGAGCTGGCAGATGTTGTCTGGTGTGAGTTTGGTCCTTTCAAGTAGAGACACATCTTCCAGCAGTCTCTGCCTCACAGCTGAGATGGCCTCAGCGGTGGGGATGCAGGTGAACAACGAAGTCACATCAAAAGACACAATTGTTTCATCTGCCTCCAGCTGCAGGTCCTTGATCTTGTGTGTTCTCCACATGGTGTTCTGAGTTACCCACTAGAGGAGCCAAAATCCACTTGAGGTGCTTGGCCACATTGTACATGATGGAATCTGTGCTACATACAATAGGCCTGAGTGGCACGTCCTGTTTGTGGATATTGGGCAGTCCATAGATGCACGGAGTGGCGTCCCCAGGGTACAGTCTGTAGTATGTCTGCCTGTCGATGAGTCCCTCTTTCTCCAGGTTTGGAGGTAGCTAATGGTTTTCTTCTTATAGCCGCTCGTGGGGTCTCTCTTCAGACGTTCGTATGTATTGGAGTCACTGAGCAAGTTGTTGATCTTGGCCTTGTAGTCAGATGTGTTCAGGACCACCGTGCATCTGCCTTTATCCGCTGGCAGGATAAGGATGCTTTGGTCCTTTTGCAGTGCAAAAGTGTTTTGTGAATTGTTCTGTTATTTATGTCTGTAGCATGGCCCAAGCAGAGGGTCACCTCTTTGAGTCTGGTCTGCTTGAGGTTTCTTCCTCAGAGGGAGTTTTTCCTTACCACTGCTACTCTGGGGGTTAGTAAGGTTAGACCTTACTTGTGTGAAGCACCTTGAGGCAACTGTGTTGTGATTTGGTAATATAAATTAAAATAAATTGAAAATAAATTGAAAAAAATTGAAGAGTTAGACGACAACAGCACGGTGGATTAGTGTTAGCAGTGTTGCCTCACAGCAAGAAGGTCATGGGATCAATTCCCACCTGTGGCAGTTCTGTGTGTTGTTTGCATTTTCTCCCTGTGCTTGCATGGGTTTCCTCTGGGTGCTCCGACTTCCTCCCACATCCAAAGACATGCAGGTTAGGTGGATGGAATCTTTAAATTGTCCGTAAGTGTGCGTGCGGTGTGGATGTATTTGTCTGTCTATATGTGGCCCTGTAACAGACTGGCATCCTGTCCAGGGTGAACTCTGCCTCACGCGCTATGAATGTTGGGATAGGCGCCAACCCTCCATGATCCTTATGTGTAGTAAGCGGTTGATGAGTGAGTGAGTGAGTGAGTGAGTGAGTGAGTGAGTGAGTGAGTGAGTGAGTGAGTGAGTGAGTGAGTGAGTGAGTGAGACGACGTTGTTGAGGATAGGAAAGCGTGGGATGATTTGCCGGGTCTACTACGGAACTCAGACTTGGCAAAAAATGAATGAATGAATGAAAAACATACAGTAAAACTCACATGTGATGGATTGTGGTGGACCAGCGAATTTTGTCTGTTATAATCAAAATCCATTATATGTATCAAATGGGCAAAATCCGCTATATGCTTAAAACCAACAAAATCACACCCAGGGATATACGAGGGCTGTCAATAAAGTAACGGTCCTTTTTATTTTTTTCAAAAACTATATGGATTTCATTCATATGTTTTTACGTCAGACATGCTTGAACCCTCGTGCGCATGCGTGAGTTTTTCCACGCCTGTCGGTGACGTCATTCGCCTGTGAGCACTCCTTGTGGGAGGAATCGTCCAGCCCCTCGTCGGAATTCCTTTGTCTGAGAAGTTGCTGAGAGACTGGCGCGTTGTTTTTCTAAACCTGTGAGACACATCGAAGTGGACACGGTTCGAAAAATTAAGCTGGTTTTCAGTGAAACTTTTAACGGCTGATGAGAGATTTTGAGGTGATTCTGTCGCTTTAAGGACTTCCCACGGTGTGAGACGTCGCGCAGTGCTCTCAGGCGGCGTCATCAGCCTGTTCAAGCTGAAAACCTCCACATTTCAGGCTCTATTGATCCAGGACGTCGTGAGAGAACAGAGAAGTTTCAGAAGAAGTCGGTTTCAGCATTTTATCCGGATATTCCACTGTTAAAGGAGATTTTTTTAATGAAAGACGTGCGGACGGGACGCAGCCGCCGCGACGCTCCGCCACAGGAAAAACACCTCTGTTGAAAGCCTTAAAGACAAGTTGGAACATGTCCTGCCTGTTAAACAATTTCTCATATACTCACTCCACTGAAAGCCATCAAAAGCCGCCTGGATTTTACAAATGGTTATCAACACGGAGGTGTTTTTCCTGTGCAGCCGCACCGCGTCGGCTGCGTCCCGACGCGCGGATCCGTCCGCACGTCTTTCATTAAAAAAATCTCCTTTAACAGTGGAATATCTGGATAAAATGCTGAAACCGACTTCTTCTGAAACTTCTCTGTTCTCTCACGATGTCCTGGATCAATAGAGCCTGAAATGTGGAGGTTTTCAGCTTGAACAGGCTGACGACGGTGGCTGAGAGCGCTGCGCGACGTCTCGCTCCGTGAAAAGTCCTTAAAGCGACAGAATCACCTCAAAATCTCTCATCAGCCGTTAAAATTTTCACTGAAAACCAGCTTAATTTTTCGAACCGTGTCCACTTTGATGTGTCTCACAGGTTTAGAAAAAATTCTGATCAAACAACGTGCCAGTCTCTCAGCAACTTCTCAGACAAAGGAATTCCGACGAGGGGCTGGACGACTCCTCCCACAAGGAGTGCTCACAGGCGAATGACGTCACCGACAGGCGTGGAAAAACTCACGCATGCGCACGAGGGTTCAAGCATGTCTGACGTAAAAACATAGGAATGAAATCCATATAGTTTTTGAAAAAAATAAAAAGGACCCTTACTTTATTGACAGCCCTCGTATGTGAAACTTAACACCATCTTACAGTGCTGGCAGCAAGCAGTATTTTATTAATAATCACCAGACTTGAATCATGGCCTGCCTCGATTAGGCGTTGGGTCTGAGCACGGTTAAAAAAAACGCCCGATCTTTTAATCTCGGAAATACGGTGTCCACTTTCCTCGAATCGGTGAGTGTCAGTGCTGAACTTCATTTCGTACCTCTGTTACTGAGCACGTCCAGACTGCTCTGTCCGGTACATACGAGGGGTTTTTAATAGGAATACATTATGATGGGGCAGGACGTTTTGTTCAACGTCAGCAAAAATCCATTATATACTGTGTTCATTACATAGAAAACTATAAATAAGCATTGGGACTTTTGCTTTTGTCCGGTGAGTGTGAATATCTGGTTTATGCGATGACGATTTAAGCGAATTTTAATGGACATAAGGTTTAGATTTTGCTTAGAAAAATCTTACTGCACATCTTCAGGAAATTTTACATGGTGCTTGAAAAACATGGATTTTTTTGGCGGGGGGGGGGGGGGGCGGCGTTGTTTTGTTTTGTTTTTATTTTTATTTTTGTAGACAACAGACACATAGATTTGAGGAATAGAAAATTATGATCTAGATAAATTTGCTTTGCTCAGAGAGTGATGACAGCATTGAGTTGTCACTCTGCCATGAGAAACAAGGAGCATATAAGAATAAGAAAGAACTATATTAATCCCGAAGGAAATTGTTTTGCCACAGTCTTTCTTTTTTTCTTCCTTTTTTTTTATAGTGAGAACAATGAGTACAACATGTTTGTGCAAAATGACTGAAGACACTTGCACAAGATGTTTGACAGTGCAGCACATAGCCCTGAGTAACTGAAAACTCTGATTGTTATGTATTCAGACTCCCTTTTATATAGATGTTATGACAATTAAGTCCATATTTACTGTGGTGCATTATCATGATCTTCATTGTGGAGACCAGGTGCCAGTTCTGGATCTGTGGCTTGTTAAAGCAGAGCTACACTTTATTAATCCATAAAGCACTTTAACACAGCAATAGTTTCCTACCACTCGACCTGTGGCAAATGCCAGTATTATTTTTTTATGTGTCTGCATGTACTTTTGAGAGCATGATTTGCAAATGATGTGCAAACGTAGATCAAAGTACCTTATAGGCTCTGCCTCCATAGACGCAGGAAGGCTTGGCAGAGGAACACTCCGGGCAGCATTTCCCCAGCAGGTGAACAAGCTCGGAACCCTAAAAACAACAATTACATTTTATATCTCTTTTGTGATGTACAGTAAAAGAAAATAAAACAAAACATTGTGTTAACCATTTAGGATTTCCAGACATTTGTTTTACATGGTCCCTCCATTCTATGTTCAATTTAACTATGAAGCTGTGCAACTCCTGATGTAACAGACAAAAGCTGCACGATGCACAGCTCCTCCAATTACAGCCACAGAAGCCTGTCACTCCTTCAGAGTTGTCTGGGTGTCTTCTCTCAATAGTCTCCTTCTTGCACAACCACTCAGTTTTTGAGAAGTGCCCACTCCAGACAGATTTACCACACAGTGTCATACTGTTTGTATTTTTTAATGATTGATGGATATGAAGTCCCAGACATATTCAGTGACTTGGAAATGTTACTTGTATGAAGAAAATTAGCTGTAGATGTCATGATTTAATTGACTGATTTGATTTTTCCTCCAAAAATGGAGGAAAAGTGTATGAAAATGGCTGTAATTCCTTAATTCTTATAGAAGGGACATTTTTGGAAACCACTTGAAATTAAAAGCTGAAAGTCAATACGGCAAAGACATCTTGATTGTTTCATTTCAAATTCAAAGTTGCTGGTGTACAGAAGCAAAATTATTACACACTCAGACATATGTCAATAAAGTATAGGTCCTTTTTATTTTTTTCAAAAACTATATGGATTTCATTCATATGTTTTTACGTCAGACATGCTTGAACCCTCGTGCGCATGCATGAGTTTTTCCACGCCTGTCGGTGACATCATTCGCCTGTGAGCACTCCTTGTGGGAGGAGTCGTCCAGCCCCTCGTCGGAATTCCTTTGTCTGAGAAGTTGCTGAGAGACTGGCGCTTTGTTTGATCAAAATGTTTTCTAAACATATGAGACACATCAAAGTGGACACGGTTCGAAAAATTAAGCTGGTTTTCAGTGAAAATTTTAACGGCTGATGAGAGATTTTGAGGTGATACTGTCGCTTTAAGGACTTCCCACGGTGCGAGACGTCGCGCAGCGGTCCCATGCGCCGTCATCAGCCTGTTTCAAGCTGAAAACCTCCACATTTCAGACTCTATTGATCCAGGACGTCGTGAGAGAACAGAGAAGTTTCAGAAGAAGTCGGTTTCAGCATTTTATCCGGATATTCCACTGTTAAAGGAGATTTTTTTAATGACAGACGTGCAGACGGGTCCGCGTGTCGGGACGCAGCCGGCGCAGTGGCACAGGAAAAACACCTCCGTGTTGATAACATTTGTAAAATCCAGGCGGCTTTTGATGGCTTTCAGTGGAGTGAGTATATGAGAAATTGTTTAACAGCTGGACATGTTCCAACTTGTCCTTAAGGCTTCCAACAGAGGTATTTTTCCTGTGGCGGAGCGACGCGGCGGCTGCGAGCCGACGCTGCAATCCGCCCGCACGTCTTTCATTAAAAAAATCTCCTTTAACGGTGGAATATCCGGATAAAATGCTGAAACCGACGACTTCTGAAACTTCTCTGTTCTCTCACGACGTCCTGGATCAATAGAGCCTGAAATGTAGAGGTTTTCAGCTTGAAACAGGCTGACGACGGCGCCTGAGAGCGCTGCGCGACGTCTCGCACAGTGGGAAGTCCTTAAAGCGACAGTATCACCTCAAAATCTCTCATCAGCCGTTAAAATTTTCACTGAAAACCAGCTTAATTTTTCGAACCGTGTCCACTTCGATGTGTCTCACAGGTTTAGAAAAAAATTTTTGATCAAACAAAGCGCCAGTCTCTCAGCAACTTCTCAGACAAAGGAATTCCGACGAGGAGCTGGACGACTCCTCCCACAAGGAGTGCTCACAGGCGAATGACGTCACCGACAGGCGTGGAAAAACTCACGCATGCGCACGAGGGTTCAAGCATGTCTTACGTAAAAACATATGAATGAAATCCATATAGTTTTTGAAAAAAATAAAAAGGACCTATACTTTATTGACAGACCTCGTATATATATATATATATATATATTACATTCTAAAAATAACTGGTGTTAGGCGAAATTCACGAAGTAGTCAGCATTATTTTTTTACAATTATTATAGATATTTTAAGGCTGTAAAACCCCTCACTACACACTTTATACACTTTTCTCAAACAGGCATTAACATTTTCTCACTTTTCCCTCCTGTGTAAACACTCAAAGTTAAAACAGTAGAAAAAAATTTGAACTTTTCCTATGAATAATTATGATGGCTTTTAGAACTAACAAATTTAATTTTAACAATCAACCTATGAGGTTGGACACGTAAGAAAATATTAATAGTGACTCACCAGTATTTCACAGTTCCTCTGACCGCGCCTCTTTGTCGTGGCGCCGCTCCGCTGTCCGGATTGGCTGATTACTCGGGTGGTATGAAAAATATTACCCGTCCACAAAAAGGGTGTATTGCTATTTATTCTTTAGTGTTTTATCCAATCATATTGGCGTATCATTTATAGGTATATGATAAAGCTACTGATTCACTGTGCCCGTAATTCATCGTTTCCTCTACAGTTCACAGTGGTGAGTAAGGTGACTACAACCAGTGAAAAATCTTAAAGCACAGTGGTGCACCGGAGACAAGGACTGTAGACAAGTGGTTGAAACCCACATATACACAACGTCACCATAATCAAGTACAGGCAAAAGGTAACAGTTACTAGACGCTTCCGAGCTCTGATGGAGAAACATGACTTGTTTCTATGAAAGAACCTGAGCTTCACCCTCAGTTTAGAGATCAAATATATAAGATGAACTTTGAAAGAAAGCTCCACATCAATAATTAAACCCAGGCACTTGTAACCTCAAACTAGCTCAAGCGTTTTACCTTGGGCAGTTTTGATGAATGGTATGTTCTCCAAGGAAACAGATGAGTTTGAAAAAAAGCATTCTGTTGGATTTTTCAACATTTAAAACCAATTTCATTTTCTCCAGATGAATCTGCTCTGCATCAAAGGCAGACTGCAGAAATTTAAATGCCTGTGTGACTGAGTGTGAACAGCAGTGAATGAGTGCTATCTGCATAAAGATGGTATTTGATAAGTTTGCACACAGATCAATAATGTACATTGTGAACAGTATTCAATCAATCATTTTTTTTTTTATATAGCGCCAAATCACAACAAACAGTTGCCCCAAGGCGCCCCATATTGTAAGGCAAGGCCATACAATAATTACGTAAAACCCCAACGGTCAAAACGACCCCCTGTGAGCAAGCACTTGGCTACAGTGGGAAGGAAAAACTCCCTTTTAACAGGAAGAAACCTCCAGCAGAACCAGGCTCAGGGAGGGGCAGTCTTCTGCTGGGACTGGCTGGGGCTGAGGGAGAGAACCAGGAAAAAGACATGCTGTGGAGGGGAGCAGAGATCGATCACTAATGATTAAATGCAGAGTGGTGCATACAGAGCAAAAAGAGAAAGAAACAGTGCATCATGGGAACTCCCCAGCAGTCTACGTCTATAGCAGCATAACTAAGGGATGGTTCAGGGTCACCTGATCCAGCCCTAACTATAAGCTTTAGCAAAAAGGAAAGTTTTAAGCCTAATCTTAAAAGTAGAGAGGGTGTCTGTCTCCCTGATCTGAATTGGGAGCTGGTTCCACAGGAGAGGAGCCTGAAAGCTGAAGGCTCTGCCTCCCATTCTACTCTTACAAACCCTAGGAACTACAAGTAAGCCTGCAGTCTGAGAGCGAAGCGCTCTATTGGGGTGATATGGTACTACGAGGTCCCTAAGATAAGATGGGACCTGATTATTCAAAACCTTATAAGTAAGAAGAAGAATTTTAAATTCTATTCTAGAATTAACAGGAAGCCAATAGTTGCAACAGTTACTTTGAAAAAAGTAATCAAATTACTGATTACTTCTTGAAAGAGTAACTTAGTTACTTTACTGATTACTCAATTTTAAATACATTAACAAGAGTTATCAGAAAATGACATATCCCCCCCCCCCGGTCCCCACAAATCAGTATTACAAAGTGTCTGGGAAATCACTGAAGTACACTCGTATGCTATATATGAATGAAATTGGTCAAGTGATTCTGGAGATATCGCGCTAACAAGAGATAATATACGGACATGCTGATTGCTATATCCCCCCGAATGAATATAATAATGTTTGGGTAGTGTTAAGGCTGTTTCAGAAGAATTTTACACATTAGTACTTGCATAGGCGTAGGAGGTGGGGGGGCGCAGGGTCAACCACCCCCCCCCCCCCCCCGGGCTCAGCAAAATGCTCAAATTCGGGCAGATGGGCTGGAAAATTTGGGCATGGGCCATGTAGACTCTGAATACAGAATAGAATGACCTAAAATGCCAGACTTATTTTCGCAATTAATGTAAACAATCAAACCGCTATTTGGTCACCAATATAAATATAAATATGGGTATATAAATATATGGTAATTTAAAGAGTCATGGAGGTTTCTGAAATTCGGGTAAATTTGGTGCCGCCCCCCCAAATAGACCCCACCTCCTACGCCTATGAGTACTTGTAGACATAGCATAGCATGTGGCTATGCGTGTAGTACTGCGGTAACTAGAAAGCAATGCATTCAAGCATTGCATGCAGAGACCATCGTATGTGTAAAGTTACTGTGACAGGTAGTTTATTTTCTTATTTATTTTTTTAGTGGGACATAAACAGTGCAAAAAATAGGTAAAAATGAGTGGCCTTGATGAAAACAAACCAAGACCGGAGCCCAGACATAATTTTTTTTTAATCGGCCTCAAGGGCTCCAACACTGTTATTGACCAAGTGGCAACACTCAAGCTCCCAATTTGACCCTATTGCAGAAGTCATTTTTCTTTTCTTTTTTTTTGTTTTCTTTTTTCCCCTTTTTTCCCCCTGTTTGCATATATAGTAATAGTAAAAGCCACACGGAACCATTTATGTACATTAATACTCATATATGCAATTTAATCTTGCAAGACAGAAGGTATGTAGTGCGTGAGTGAACGAGGTGTGCGTGTGTGACCCCCATCTGCCCTTCCCGATCAGCCTACACCATCCTACTCAAAGCCAACCGACAACTTCTATCAGGAAGGGCCGACCACCAAAACAACACGAAGACAGACAAGAACGAGAGACAAGTGGTGAAGGCCTCCAACACTATTACTGACCAAGTGGCAACACTCGAGCTCCCATTTTGACCCTATTGCAGAAGTCATTTTTCTTGAAGTTCCTTGAGGCTGACTCCAAAACAGACCAAATTTCCACAGAAGCCCATTTTAAAATGTCCAACTTTTCAAGCAGAAATAAACCTATTTACAGCCTGGTACAAAAACCGGTTTTGGTCTCTATAGATGGTTTTCTCCTCAGTGACAACTGTACAGAGATGAATTTTTTTCTAACTTCTTAGTTTAAGATGTTTTATTTAATTAATAAAATTCTGTATAATTGTGGGCATGGTTGCTTTGAATGACAGCTGCTGTGTCCGTCATCTCCTCCTCTCCTAGTCTCCGAATGAAACAGAGCCATTCGCTTTTGTGTCTGTTTGGAATATTTTATTACAAACACCTGGAATAGTACAGCTTGTTGTGCATTGAAATGCCTTAACGGATCATTTAAAGCGTCCCTGTTGCAATATTGACACTGAGTGAAACTCGCGTCTTTTTTACTACTGTATGCTAACAATGTAAGCACTTTTAGCAGCTGTTGGCAGGTTAGAAAGTATGAAGCAGATAACTTTTACTGTTCACATCAAAGTAAACTGTTATGAGAACCACAGCACAGTTCCCAAAAATATGAATGAATAAAATCCAGGTTAGCTGTTAGCTACTGGTTCAGACTCAAAGACAGGGGTGTGTTTGGGCTTTTTCATCACACACGAAGCCACCTACGCTCCACCCCTTCATGTAATAATGAGTTCATCATGAATCAGTGCGGACGGGGCTCTCAACATGGCGACACATAGAAAAGGGAGTTGTGTGATGTTATGTAGGCTCTGCCCAGTATTATACAGTCTATGTTACTGGCTGATAAATAAACTCAACAGATCTGTTAGATAGATAGCTATGTGCATAAAGAAGAGTTTTCAGCACACTTAGATCCATGCACTTCTTTGTGCAATGCCCTGATGAAGGTCGTTTCACTGAAGGGTTGGTTAAAAATAAAAATAAAATGAAAAAGAAATACATGGATCTAAGTGTGCTGAAAATTCTTCTTTAAACTGACTGTGTTTGTTATTTTTGTTTTTCCTGGCACCTTAGTGATTGTGAGTGCGGCGTACAGCTTCAAAATTTAAGATAGCTATCTGCTAAAACCTTCCAAGCTATGCTAGCTTTCAAGATAGCTACTGCACTATGCTGGGCTAGCTTACAAGCTAACCTGTCTCACCCTGCTCAGAGTGCCGCTCTCATTGGACCGACATATCTGCTATTTTAGCATTGTGGGATAGCTCGCACACAGATTGAACTCGCCGGAATACTTTCGTGAAACTGCTCAGCGTGCCGCTCTTGTTGGAGCGACAACACACAGAATGTGTCTCTTCCCAGATAGATCTCTTTCAGTGCAGCTTCTTGTTCTGACTTTAACACAAAGTTAACACCCAAGTCTTTCATCGCCAACTGTAATTGGTATTCAAAACATTCCAATCATATCTTTCTGAACTCTTCCGCATCAAACTCCATCATGTCAATTTTTACAATGCTCATAAACTTTTAAGTTTCTTAAATGTTTATTACGGACACTCTTAAAACTTCAGTTCTCTTTATAATTTTATAAGTGGTAAATTTTAGAATTGATTTTAGATGAGATATACTCATTATCTCACAGGAATATATCACAATTATCTGGGAACTACTTTTTGCACAGGAATTCATCAAGCACATCAGCCGCGGGAGTGTACTAACACAGAATCCACAGAAACTGTGGAAAGTTGATCGGCCATAACGAGAGTCTCCACTTTTAGCTTGTCATAAGCTAAGCTAGTGGCGCTTGTGAGAGTGTGAACTTGACTGCTATCCAGCTATCTAGCTAGCGTCAGGCCTGTCAGAATAATAAGTTAACCAATTTAAAGTCAGGATTTTGCACTTTTTGATCTTTTCTGCAAACTATACTGATTATGTTTGTCAATAATACAAAGATTTGTAAGATTACATGATCAAAGGCTTACTGGGTATCAACGTCTGTTTGAGGAACTAAATCACCAAAATGTGTAAGAAATATGGATAAATCCCTACATCATAAAATGAAAATAGATTTTTTTTGTACTGATTGAAATATATTAATTGAAATTCAATTCAAAATGTGAATGCCACTTTAATTTCCTCCTAACACTGAGACCACTAACATGCAAATTTGGGAAACAGATCCTTGATGTTGATTCACACAGACATGCCCGCCTCTGACCCGCGATATTGACAGTGCAGCTGCTATAATCTGACAGTTAAAATAAGGAATGGTTCGGTCATTGGCGTGAATTAAACGCTGCTCTGAAGGCAGGTTACCCCAACAAAAACATTAAGAGCTACTGCCTGTTTACTATGAGGAATTGTGTCATAGTAATACAAAAACCTGTTACCCGTTACTCTCACACTTGTGTCTTACGGCCTTAAAATTTATGTCTTAGTTGGCGTTTAGATTTGGTATTGCTTGTGTTTGCCTTGCTTACCTGTGGGCATTCAACTCTGCTGCACTCAGCCTTCTGGCAGAGAACCTGACCTCGGCTGCAGATGCAGAACTCACAGCCCGTCCCATTCCACATGTCTCCATGGTAACGCATGGCACCCTCATACAAGCAGCTACCCTTGGCAACAGCACATTCTTCACAGCACTGACCGACACGTTTCACTTTGGTCTGACCCTGTAGACGTGAAGCAACGGAGAAAATTAAATGGGACGAAAAAATCCTAAAGTCGTGTTTTATAAATGACATCACAGAAACAGGTTAAAAGTGAGATTGTTTGTTAAAAATGCATCAAGTGATTTGGACCCAGGAGCCTGATGTCCACCTCTAGTTCCATTTTGTTGATGGTTGTCTGTCCGTAAGAGTCCATGTCTAGCAGGTTCATGAGCTGCACAACTCACACATCTGCTTTTATGGATCACGTCCTAACATTCAGTAATGAAAAAAACTATGGTGTGCGAACTAATAATAGAGCAAAAATAGAGCAAAAGCTGCAAAAATAAAGCTAAAAGAAATGGGTTCAAACTAGAGGTGGGCGATACTGGGAATTCTGGTATTGATCCGATACCAAGTAAATACAGGCCCAGTATTGCCGATACCGATAATGATACTTTTTCATATTTAAGCTTCATAGATCCAAAGGATCCAAAAGACCTAGGACAGAATTTCGCCAAACACTGTACATGACAACAAAATACTTTATTATCACAACCAACACTTTTATTTAAAAAAAAATCACTCAACATAATTTAAAACAAAATCTCCTGAGGTAAAGAGCTGACAAAACACAATACA
The DNA here is from genome assembly GCF_902500255.1 of Thalassophryne amazonica. NCBI lineage: Eukaryota > Metazoa > Chordata > Actinopteri > Batrachoidiformes > Batrachoididae > Thalassophryne > Thalassophryne amazonica. Next base: position 120,498,639 of record NC_047107.1, read on the forward strand.
AGGGTGCGCTGCTCTGTGTTGTGTGACACAGCACAGCGCTGCTCTTACAGACAGAGAGCAGACTCTGATGAATCTGCATGCGCAGCAGTCAGTGCGTGCGGGAGAGAAAAAAGCTTGAGTATCAATGTTTTTTGTCCAATATCAATACCAGCGTTGGCATCGATATTATCGATATTAGGATCGATCCGCCCACCTCTAGTTCAAACCGCATAAAGTCTAGATATCTACAGACGTACTATTACTGAAAACAAGTGCATAGTCCCACGGTGCCCTTGGGAAATGTTGATCAGCTCACCACTGGAAAGTGACACTTTTCTGCGGGTTTATATAAAGAACAGTTAAGTGATTTTGACATTTGAGTTTCCACCCCAAAATCAAAAGGCTTCTTGGGGTCACCATGCCTAACTTGCATGCCAAGTCTAGTGACAATTGGGCAATTAGTAAAGAAGTTATTGCGCTCACAAGAGTTTTACAACATACACTCCAGTGACCTTAACCTTTTGATCCTAAAATCAATAGACTTATTGGGGTCACTATGCATAATGCATATATGTTTGGTGACAACCGGGCCAGGACAACTGAAGTAATCTTGCTCACAAGTGAAATGTTGCATGACTCACTGACTCCCTGACTCCTTTTTTTGGGGGACAGTTTAGCCCGTTGGATGCAGTGGGAACTGAATCAGCTGTACACTGTAAGAAATGAAAGTTAAAATTTTTAAAAACTCAAAACCTATATTGTGTGTGTGTGTGTGTGTGTGTGTGTGTGTGTGTGGTATCACAAGCAGAGGAGTCTGCCTCGGCGTTGCTGTACGTACTTTTGTTTAACTTGAAATTTATTTCATGTTCATTTAAGGAAAAGCTCGTTAAAACAGACCCACACTTCACAGAGTTTTCCAGTTGACTGAGAGCAAGAAGTAAAATCAGGGTAAGAAGTAAAATCAGGGTAAGATTATGTGACAATGTTTGTCACATAATCCTACGTAAACTTTAGAGCACATAATGTCTGGTTTACATCAGCTGTATTGTTTTGCGTCTGCAGTACTGTCATACTCCGAGCATCTCTTTTCTCAGGGATATATTACCACCACTGTGTGTTTAGCTGAAGGACACGGTGTTGTGTTCTTGGTTTTTCACTCACCGATGTTGGGTCTTTTTCAAACTGATGTGTGTCTGTTTTGTAACAATTTTCATTGTGCCAATTTTTTTTTTTGCCAGTCATCGTGTTGGAGGGAGCAAAGCTCTTTGTGTGCTCATGATGCCATTTGAACATTGCTGTGTCGTATTTGTGTTGTGTTTGATAAGATAACTGAGGTTGTGTGTGCCCACCTTGTCACAGGTGAGGGGTTGACAGGTGTGGGTGTGGCAGTGAGACTGGCCGTGGTCACACACACATGTGGTACAAGTGTTCTTCTGCCATTGTTCGCCGTGCTGTAACACAAACACACACAAATGCACATAGAAAGTACACACCGGTTTATTTAGAATACAACCTTTAAATACTGTTTTTATGAGTTCTTAAAATAAGAGTAAAATTGTGTTTTTTTTCTGATCATTTTTTGCTTTGGGTTGAGGCCACCTAAAATCCCAGACACACCCTAATTATTCATTCTGGCTATGCCCCTGTGCTCTGCATGATCACCGGTCCAATCAATGAAATCTCTATGCTCCAAAACAGAAAAGAATCTCCAGTGTATTTTCATTTTAGCCTTTAATTACAGTGGGTAAAATAAGTATTAAATATGTCACCATTTTTATCAGTAAATTATATTTCTAAAGGTAATCTTGACATGAAATTTTTGTCAGATGTCAACAACACTACAAGTAATCCACATATACAAAGAAATCAAACCATAGATGTCCATAAATTATGTTATGTGTAATAATGTGAACTGACATAGGAAAAAAGTATTGAACACCTGAAGAAAGGGAGGTGCAAAATTGACATGGAAAGCAAAGACACCAGCTGAAATCTATTAGTAATTAGAAAGCAGTCCTGCCCCTTGTCAGGACAAATTATTATCAGCTGGTTCACTCCCAACTGACAGCCTATAAAAAGGTGTCACACAAGAAACATCTCATGATGGGTAAAGGCAAAGAGCTCTGAATATCTTTGCAATCTTATTGTTGCAAAACATACGGATGGCTAGAATGGCCCAGACAATCACCTGACATAAATCCTACATAAAATCTATGGAAAGTTCTACAGATCAGTGTTCATAGAAGAGGTCCACGGAATCTTCAAGATTTGAAGATTTGACTGTTTGTGTGGAAGAATGGGCCAACATCACACCTGAGCAATGCATGCGACTACTTTGTACATACAGGAGGCATCTTGAAGCTTCATTACCAACGAAGGCTTTTGCACAAAGTATTAAATAAATTTCAATAAGCATGTTCAATACTATTTCGCTGTGTTCTTCCCCTTTTATTGCACATAACTTCATTTCTGTAAATTAGTTTTTTTTTTGTTTGTTTGTTTGTTTTTGTTTTGTTTTGTTTGTTGCATGTGTGGATTGTGTGGTTTGTGGCAAACATTTGGTGAAAATTTCATGTCAATAGCACCTTTAGAAATGTATTTACTGAGGAAAATGGTGATGTATTCAATACTTATTTTACCCACTGTATAACTTGGCATCAAAATAACTGAGCAGCCAAAAATCCACATTCATGCAGAAATGGGTTATTTCAAGATGCATTAATGAAATAAAAACCAAAGACATCGGTACAATTAAAAGACACATATGATCCCTTGTGTTTACAAATTACATCCGAGTGTTCATCTGAGTGTTGACGTTTTGTGGATCACGATTCATCACAATGCTATCAATTTTTTTGAAAAACTTCCTGGTTGATCAAAACATTGTGCAATGCTATTTCCACAGATTACACATTATCATGCCCCAGTTTATTTATTTTTTGTTTGTTTGTTTGTTTATTTGCAAGTCATGTGCTGTTGTGTATTTGCAGCACATTTAATGTGTGTGTGTGTGTGTGAGAGAGAGATGTTTCCTTTAGTGCGTTGAGGTGAAATAACTGATTCTCTTTAATAAATCCCAAACTGTGATGTCCAGGACACTTCCTGACACCCCGAGGAAGGAAACAACATCAGACGCCAAGATGCTGCCAACATGAATGAATGAGTGAATGTGTGCTGGAATGGGAACACACAAGACGGTGTGATCAAAGGAGGAAGCTGGCAGAAAGAGAGAGAAAAAAGGAGAGTGTCCCTCGAGATACAGAAAAAGACAGAAAAGGGAAGAAAAAAGAAAGCATGGGAAGGAAAGGAAACTGTCAAAAGAAAGAATAAAGGGGGAAAGGAAAGCAGAAGAGCAAAAGTAAATTAGTAGAAAAGAGGAAAAAAATGAAAATATGAAAGGGAAGGATAAGAGAGAAAGTAAAGAAGAGGAAGAAGGGAAAACACAGGAAAAGAAACGAGAATCCCAGTGAAAGACTGATGAAATCAAACATCAGGGGGAAAAAGATGAAAAAAGGTCAAAGAAAAACTGATGAGCAGAAGAAAGCAAGAGAAAAGGAAATGACAAGGAAAAAATGAAAGTGTCACAGGCCAAAAAAGTAAAGTCAAGAAAGAAGTGGAGAAAAAGAACAGAAGAGAACATTTAAAAAAAAAAAGAAAGGAAAGGAAAGGAAAAAAGGTGAAGAGTGATCGGAAGTCAGAGAAGAGGAAAAGAAACCAGTCAGAGGAACGTTTTCAAAAACAAAAAACAAAGGAAAGACAAGAAAAGGGGATGAGATAAGAGACAGAAAAAAACGTGAAAGGAAATAAGAAAACAAGGAGAGCTGAGAAGATGAAGAGAACGAGGAGAGGAAAAAACAAATAAGTAGCGCTTCTTTCATTTCAACATTACACACAAATGTGCACACACTCACACGTGCACACAGATGGAAAAGATTCACCAAACACACACACACGCTCTCATGACATCTCATAATAAGGACGTGCACGTGGCACTGTGTCCATTAGTCCAGCTCACACTGCTGCTCTAGTACGAGAAGTGAGCGAGTGAGTAGTAGGGACACGATTGGGATGAACTCCGCCGCAGCAGACTTTTTCAAATGGCGCCTGATGTATAATTTGATTGTCTTGGACGTCACTTCCATTTTCATGTATGTCCGCAGTCTTCTTTAAATTTTTCTGTGAACTTCTTCTTCTTTACTTACCAGGATCCAGCTGGCCTCGTGGGTAGTGTAGTACTTTTTCATACACTACTGCTAAGTATTTGGATACTCTACAGATGGTGGCACTCTACTATGTTGTAAGCTAGTATGAGTTTTCAGATGGAGCATGTGTTTTGAATTCTGTGACTGTGACCCAGCACTATAGCGCCCCCAAATCCAGTATGGGTACCTGTATGACTTCCCTTTCCTTGTGAAATCTTTGAATTTAGCTCCTGAGCCCAAATACCCATCAATCTGAAATGCTGACAAGCACATCATCGAGGGCACGTACACTTTTGCACAGCTTCTCCCCTCCACACAGAGGCCAAACAGAGTAATTTAACATTTATTTAAATTTTTTTTTTTTTTTTTGATCATGGGATTTATTTTCATCGTGAGCAGAATGCTGAAGAGACGACTCATTTGGGGTTCACGCTGAGGTGAATGAATGAGGCGCTGTAACTCCTTCAACTTTGAAAATGAGTTAATTCGCTTGTTGTGGGACAATGTGCCAGCATCCTCTGGTTCAGGCTGAGAAACACACAAAACGTCTTTTAAAATGCTAAGTTTCTTCAATCACGACAAGAAACTAAAGTATTTTTAGATGTCGTTTTCCAAAATCAGGATGCCTTATGTAGATAAGTGTTCATCAGACTGTGATGATGAATCCGACTGAAACAAACAGGTAAGATTAAGGCTTTATATTTACTCTGTGTGTGAATGGTTTTAATATTTGAAACAGTCTGAACTGTTTAGATGAGGACTGCAGCTTTCAGTTGCTGAGAAAATAAATGAACAGCATCACTGGATGTATTTTGACTTATGAGTAATTCAGAAGAAATGTGTGTCAACAATCGCATTACTTACTTACAACACATGGTCCGTGTATGCGGGACATATGAGTCGTATGCTGGCATGTGTAAAAATATTGTGCATGCCCAAAATTTTTCACCTAAATTGTTGTGCTACATCATATGCCAGCGTGCTTCAACTTACTCTTAACTTACACAAAACGTACCCATAACTTATTAGACATACGTATTCCAGCATATTCAGCGTATTTTTCATATGTCAGCATACACTGGCTAAATTGTCAAGGTGTGACAGGCCCGTTACACAACTGTCACTAACTTTCCTGTGAAGTTTTGAACTGTAGTACCATCATCGTGGCAATCCCCCGGTGGCAAGGAAGATTGTCTCTTGATCAATTCCCAGATGGGATGGTAGATCCGGAGAAAATCTATATTCAGGGTTGACCTAGAGACACCTGCGCACGGGTTTGTTGAACTTGGAAATGTTGCACACCGACAGAGACATGGTCCTTGACAGATCATTAGCCTGGTGCAATGGCTGGAAAATCCCAGATGATCAGGGTCTGAGGACCTGCTGCAGCCTTCATCCTCCTTCAAAGCCATTGGGTTTCAAGCCATCACCTCCTGCCATTGAGGACTTCTTGTTTCACCAGAGCATCATTAGGCATCTGCAGTTCAGGATTCCTATTGAGCCTAAATGGCTACTGTATCGGCCACGGGGCCCACATGGTCCCACTGTATTTCATTCCAACAGTCAATCCCCTACTTGACCTGTTACCCAGGTGTCGTGATGTGGATGTGTGGTTGTATGTTGACACCCTTGCAAGCAGAATCGCTGTGAAAACAACTAATTTGTCTGACAGTTAGGTCAACAATTAGCCTGAGGCTTAGCTAATAGCGGAGCTAAGACTTGCACTCCCGACCATTACAATTCTCAACCAGATTTCCTTTTGGATCAGCTTTACTGTGTCTGGAGTCATCCCAGGTGATGCTGGCTTTAGAGACGAGTCCAGCTGAGAGAAGTGCCAAAGAATGTTGCCATTCTGTCCAAGCGTTCCCTTTCTCACAGCTGAGGATTGATTGCTAACAGCGCTTTAATATGCAAATGACAGATGCATCAATCCCGATGATAGTCAAGAGTTACAGTCCTGCAGACACATAAACCTGTTGCCTACCTGGTACTGTTTCCCTGCAGACAAACAGGGGTTGGACACACACTGTGGACAGCAATGGTCTGGAGGGATCACCAAATTCTCATGCTGTGGGAAAACAAAAAACACACAAAGACACTTAAATCTGGACATGTATGTGTGTAAACAGTGTGTGTCCACATCAGGGTTTACAGCTTCATTTTATGGAAATCGCATAAAGAAAATGGTTCAACTAATTTTCTTTCCAGTTTGAAAAGAAGGAAGAAGCAGATTTTCATTCACTGAATGGTGGAAGTGATTATCCTCTTAAACCAGGGCCAGACTACAAGATTTTTTTTTTCAGCTGAGCTGGCCACACTTGGCTGACGGCATAGCAACCACATATCAAAAATTCAAAAAGAAAAAATAATATAGCACCTTCAATTGCACCACAGACTAAAACAGTTAAATGTGGTCTATTAAACATTAGGTCTCTTTCTTCTAAGTCCCTGTTGGTAAATGATATAATAATTGATCAACGTATTGATTTATTCTGCCTAACAGAAACTTGGTTACAGCAGGATGAATATGTTAGTTTAAATGAGTCAACACCCCCGAGTCACACTAACTGTCAGAATGCTCGTAGCACGGGCCGGGGCGGAGGATTAGCAGCAATCTTCCATTCCAGCTTATTAATTAATCAAAAACCTAGACAGAGCTTTAATTCATTTGAAAGCTTGTCTCTTAGTCTTGTCCATCCAAATTGGAAGTCCCAAAAACCAGTTTTATTTGTTATTATCTATCGTCCACCTGGTCGTTACTGTGAGTTTCTCTGTGAATTTTCAGACCTTTTGTCTGACTTAGTGCTTAGCTCAGATAAGATAATTATAGTGGGCGATTTTAACATCCACACAGATGCTGAGAATGACAGCCTCAACACTGCATTTAATCTATTATTAGACTCTATCGGCTTTGCTCAAAAAGTAAATGAGTCCACCCACCACTTTAATCATATTTTAGATCTTGTTCTGACTTATGGTATGGAAATAGAAGACTTAACAGTATTCCCTGAAAACTCCCTTTTGTCTGATCATTTTTTAATAACATTTACATTTACCCTGATGGACTACCCTGCAGTGGGGAATAAGTTTCATTACACTAGAAGTCTTTCAGAAAGCGCTGTAACTAGGTTTAAGGATATGATTCCTTCTGTATGTTCTCTAATGTCATATACCAACACAGAGCAGAGTAGCTACCTAAACTCTGTAAGGGAGTTAGAGTATCTTGTCAATAGTTTTACATCCTCATTGAAGACAACTTTGGATGCTGTAGCTCCTCTGAAAAAGAGAGCTTTAAATCAGAAGTGTCTGACTCCGTGGTATAACTCACAAACTCGTAGCTTAAAGCAGATAACCCGTAAGTTGGAGAGGAAATGGCGTCTCACTAATTTAGAAGATCTTCACTTAGCCTGGAAAAAGAGTTTGTTGCTCTATAAGAAAGCCCTTTGTGAAGCTAGGACATCTTTCTACTCATCACTAATTGAAGAAAATAAGAACAACCCCAGGTTTCTTTTCAGCACTGTAGCCAGGCTGACAAAGAGTCAGAGCTCTATTGAGCTGAGTATTCCATTAACTTTAACTAGTAATGACTTCATGACTTTCTTTGCTAACAAAATTTTGACTATTAGAGAAAAAATTACTCATAACCATCCCAAAGATGTATCGTTATCTTTGGCTGCTTTCAGTGATGCCGGTATTTGGTTAGACTCTTTCTCTCCGATTGTTCTGTCTGAGTTATTTTCATTAGTTACTTCATCCAAACCATCAACATGCTTATTAGACCCCATTCCTGCCTGGCTGTTCAAGGACGTCCTACCATTATTTAATGCTTCAATCTTAAATATGATCAATCTATCTTTGTTAGTTGGTTATGTACCACAGGCCTTTAAGGTGGCAGTAATTAAACCATTACTTAAAAAGCCATCACTTGACCCAGCTATCTTAGCTAATTATAGGCCAATCTCCAACCTTCCTTTTCTCTCAAAGATTCTTGAGAGGGTAGTTGTAAAACAGCTAACTGATCACCTGCAGAGGAATGGTCTATTTGAAGAGTTTCAGTCAGGTTTTAGAATTCATCATAGTACAGAAACAGCATTAGTGAAGGTTACAAATGATCTTCTTATGGCTTCGGACAGTGGACTTATCTCTGTGCTTGTTCTGTTGGACCTCAGTGCTGCTTTTGATACTGTTGACCATAAAATTTTATTACAGAGATTAGAGCATGTCATAGGTATTAAAGGCATTGCGCTGCGGTGGTTTGAATCATATTTGTCTAATAGATTACAGTTTGTTCATGTAAATGGGGAATCTTCTTCACAGACTAAAGTTAATTATGGAGTTCCACAAGGTTCTGTGCTAGGACCAATTTTATTCACTTTATACATGCTTCCCTTGGGCAGTATTATTAGACGGTATTGCTTAAATTTTCATTGTTACGCAGATGATACCCAGCTTTATCTATCCATGAAGCCAGAGGATACACACCAATTAGCTAAACTGCAGGATTGTCTTACAGACATAAAGACATGGATGACCTCTAATTTCCTGCTTTTAAACTCAGATAAAACTGAAGTTATTGTACTTGGCCCCACAAATCTTAGAAGCATGGTGTCTAACCAGATCGTTACTCTGGATGGCATTTCCCTGATCTCTAGTAATACTGTGAGAAATCTTGGAGTTATTTTTGATCAGGATATGTCATTCAAAGCGCATATTAAACAAATATGTAGGACTGCCTTTTTGCATTTACGCAATATCTCTAAAATCAGAAAGGTCTTGTCTCAGAGTGATGCTGAAAAAGTAATTCATGCATTTATTTCCTCTAGGCTGGACTATTGTAATTCATTATTATCAGGTTGTCCTAAAAGTTCCCTAAAAAGCCTTCAGTTGGTTCAGAATGCTGCAGCTAGAGTACTGACGGGGACTAGCAGGAGAGAGCATATCTCACCCGTGTTGGCCTCCCTTCATTGGCTTCCTGTTAATGCTAGAATAGAATTTAAAATTCTTCTTCTTACTTATAAGGTTTTGAATAATCAGGTCCCATCTTATCTTAGGGACCTCGTAGTACCATATTACCCCATTAGAGCGCTTCGCTCTCAGACTGCGGGCTTACTTGTAGTTCCTAGGGTTTGTGAGCTTTCAGGCTCCTCTCCTGTGGAACCAGCTCCCAATTCAGATCAGGGAGACAGATACCCTCTCTACTTTTAAGATTAGGCTTAAAACTTTCCTTTTCGCTAAGGCTTATAGTTAGGGCTGGATCGGGTGACCCTGGACCATCCCTTGGTTATGTTGCTTTAGACGTAGACTGTGGGGGGGTTCCCATGATGCACTGTTTCTTTCTCTTTTTGCTCCGTATGCATCACTCTGCATTTAATCATTAGTGATCAATCTCTTTTTCCTGGTTCTTTCCCTCAGCCCCAACCAGTCTCAGCAGAAGACTGCCCCTCCCTGAGCCTGGTTCTGCTGGAGGTTTCTTCCTGTTAAAAGGGAGTTTTTCCTTCCCACTGTGGCCAAGTGCTTGCTCATAGGGGGTCGTTTTGACCGTTGGGGTTTTTCATAATTATTGTATGGCCTTGCCTTGCAATGTGGAGCGCCTTGGGGCAACTGTTTGTTGTGATTTGGCGCTATATAAGAAAAAAGTTGATTGATTGAAGTTGATTGATATCACTCTAAAAGGCCCAATCCAGTTGAAAATGAATGGCAGCTTGTCACTTTTCCTCTGTCTCTTGTATATAATGTGACCAAGGGGTGATGGGGTCCCAGACATGCATGACAGCATTGTAAACATTGTCAATGGAGCATCCTCCTCTGGAAAAACTCCACGATGACACCAAGTGGTTTCTGCATTGTTTGTTCTGTAAGATAAAACTTTTCATATTGGTAAAAATAACAGATCCTGATATATTTGTGTAAGTTCATATTGTTAGATGATATTATCGGCCAACGGATGTATCAATTGAAAAACCCAGATTAGGTGAGTAAAAGTTCCACCATGTATTGCTTCTACCTGTGCACCAGTGATGAATATCACTGTGCCTTGAGATTCATTACTGGATATAGCGGCCTCACCCACCACTGTGAGTTGTATGCCAATGCGGGCATGCCCTCTTTGTCTGTTAGGCAATATACACACTGGATGATTCTGGTTTACAAAACTTTTACTGGTCTGGTTCTGACCTATTTATCCAGTTTACGTCAGAGATCTGAAACCCGTTATGCTCTGCAATCGAATGACGTTATGTTTTCATGTGCGTCGTGTCCGCACTGAAGCGGGAACGAATGCCTTTAGTTTTTCAGCTCCCTCTCATTGGAACATTCTCCAATCTGAACTGAAACTGCCTAGACTGACTTTCATGAACACCTTCCGGTCTATTTTACGAGATTGCAAATGTTTTTGTTTTTTTTGTTTTTTTTTTTGCATAATGCCTACGTTTCTAAATCTAAATCTGTTTGTCACTCTACATCATGTGCAATATTATGACCAAGATGATTGTATTTTGTTTATCACCAACGTCCATTATGATGTGTGCTGGTGCCTTTCTTGGCCAGGTCATCCTTGCAAAATAGGTTTTGATCTCAGTGGGTTAAATAAAGGTTATTATCATTATTATTATTATTATTATTATTATTACCTAAAACAGGTGATTTCACTGATTACTTCACCTGCCTGCCTGAAGAGTTGAACTATTTCAAATCAGCTGGTTTGTTGGGTAGTTGAACTCACTGAAGCCAAGGTTGAATCTCTCTGGCTGGGAGGGTAACCTGTGCTTGACTGGCATCCCAACAATAACAGAGATAAACTTACAAAAATTGTGGACTGAATATTTAAGAAACAAGTTGAAAATGGCTCTGAAAGGCTCAGATAGGAGTTGATCTGGACCTTTGTGCTTGTTGATGCCGGACCCGGCCCCTCACGTCATCAACCTCGCCCCATCAGATATGAGAGTTATCAAAAATAAAAACAAAAAAGAAAGAAAAAGAAATACTGGAAAATATAGCGCCTCGCAGTTTCGCAGATTTTTTTAGTCCAATTTTGCATGTTTTTTTTTTACAGTGCATTGTGCTCATGCGTCCTCATCAAGCAAGGCCGGTGTTCTGTCAAGATGACGGGACACCTGTTGCGGCACCGCGAAGGGAGAGTACGCGCATTGTGTTCTGCGTGTCTGTTTATAAGAATCTTTTCGCCCAGAAGAAAAAAGAGCGCCAACAACTACCCATAACTGTGTTCTTCACTCGGAAAAAGACACCTGCAGCGAGGTGTGAGTGGAAAAAGACGCGACAGTGGCGCGGCACCAGGACGAAGAGGCGCAATCAGAGGAACTGTGAAATACTGGTCAGTCACTATTAATAATTTCTTTTGTGTCCAACCTCGTAGGTTGATCGTTAAAATTAAATTCATTAGTTCTAAAAGTCATCATAATTATTTATAGGAAAACGTTCTATTTTTATTTCTCAAACAAATGTTTGGGCCTGAAAACAGGTTGGTCTTACTTTTCTACTAAGGTTTGAACTTTGAGTGAGAAAAGTGAGAAAATGTTAATGCCTGTTTGAGAAAAGTGTATAAAGTGTGTAGTGAGGGGTTTTACAGCCTTAAAACGTCTATAATAATTGTAAAAAATAACGCTGACTACTTCGCGGATTTCGCCTATTGCGGGCTATTTTTAGAACATAACTCCCGCGATAAACGAGGGACCACTGTATATCTACATGAAAGGTTAATCTTTGACCCGTTGTGTGACTGTCATGCCCAATTGCACTGTGTTTGCGCTTGTGATGGAGGGCTGTATGTGGGGTTAATCTACTGTCTCGTGTCGTTTCTCAGATCAGTTGTTGGTTTGGTTTTGTGGTATGCAGGAGATCACTTGACCGAGGGTCTATACGTTCAAATAATAATTAAAAAAATACTGTTATCACTCTTTACTCTTACTCAGTCAGTCTCTTACAACGGTGTAGCCTAAATACACGAGCTTTCTAGGAGCGCACCCAATTCATTACGCACACACTCAGAGGCAGGAACCCTCCGGTGCGCACTATTTTTTTTTTTTTTTGGGGGGGGGGGGGGGGGCGACCCCACCCTCTGTGATAAATTCATCACCCCCTTAATATTTTTTTCTGGCGCTGGGCCTGGTTGATGCTGATGTCGAAGCTCCTCCTCTGTAGACTTTGAGGTCAGGATTAAAGTTGTTGGTAGTTCAAAAATGAGTCCTGGCTCTGTCCATAGACTTATGCATAATCAGGTTGGTGTGATGGACAATGAATAAGAACATGTCCATACATTTCCGTGTACTCACTGGTTTGCAGGTCACCGGCTGACACTCTGTAACTGAGCACTGGATTTCTCCATTACTGCAGGAGCATTTAGAGCAGAGGCCGAGCTTCCACTCATCCCCGTCGGCATGCACAATCCCTTGCCAGGAGCACGATTCTGACACACAAACACAAGAACCAATATGAGCAAATAATGAAAATGGCCATCAGGTCTTAAGCACTGTTTGCCCACACGCTGATTGATTTACAGTCAGGAAAATAAGCAGCTGATAATTAGCTGCTAACCGCTGAGATTCCGCTGTAACAGCTCGAAGACATCATTAGAGTGGAGATTAACCTTTCAGCTCAGCTCCAGCTGCTCTTAAAAACTCAAGGTTCATCATTACAAAATCTGTTCTGATGGAGACAAGATGCTGCACAAAGCACTTCAGAGAGGTTTTTGCTCATTAAAAAAAAACACTAAATGAGCCGCTGAAGTGTATGTGAGCAGTTCAGGAATGATAAAGTTCATCAGAGCTTCATGAGCCTTATTATCAGAACGAGGGCTTTATCCTATCTGTCCACAGCCATATCTTCAAAAGACGAGCAACTCCAGTCAAACTGAGAGGATAAACTCAGCGGACCATCCAGGGCATGTCAAAGGTCATATCAGAGGTCATCATGTAAAATACATGGAGATATCTTCAAAAGACAAAGAGCAGCTTCAGTCAAACTGAGAGGATAAACTGTTCACAACACAGAGTCAGAAAAAGACTCAAATGACCTCCAATTCATGGAGAGAAATTACATGTACCGTTGGCTTGGAGGTTGATGATTTTGTAAAGAAATGGAGCTCATTGTGGGACAAATTAATCCAGAACAAGCCAAGGTTCCTGCGGTAAATTGCATAAAGACGCGACGAAGAACTTTAAAAGGGTCACGTGCACGTTGCATGGCCACAGAGTTATGGAGCTGGAGAAATTGTGGAGAGCTGGAGAGAAACTGTGGAGAACTCATGCATGCGCACGAAGGTTCAAGCTTGGCTGACGTAAAAACATATGAATCAAATCCATATGGTTTTTGAAAAAAATAATAAGGTCGGATACTTTTCTAATAGACCTCGTATAGTGGATTTCGATTATAATGGACAAAATTCACTGGTCCAACTGAATTCATTATATGTGAGTTTTACTATACTATTCAACACAGGCAGCGCCGCCGTTCGGCATAAGCAGACTACGCAGCCTGCGTGGGGCACCAACCATGTTGCACTAGTTTGCAGGGCCTCCAATTGACTGAAAAATGTGTTGAAATTACTACATTATTACCAGTGATGCCAGTGATAACCACTTTTTTTTATAACGAGTAATCTAACGCGTTAATCTTTCCAAATGAGTAATCAGATTAAAGTTACTTCTCCAAGTCACTGTGCGTTACTATTATTTTTGCATTGTGGGTCGATAGCAGCATCAAACTTGGTCCGTGGGCAGGAGGTCGGGGCTCGACTGAACTGTCCACTTTAAGCGAGCTGTGAGCTTTTCATCAGCTACGACTCGTCCTCACCTCTTAAAGCGCGGTGAAAACAGCACACCTGCACTGAGCTTTACAAAGTCATTTTTATGCTTTATTTTTCTCCTTTATTTAGAATTCTGAGCTGAGACACTCCGTATCGTCTCGTTCAAAACAGCTGATTCTCCACGACGTGTCAACAACTAACACTATTTTCCACTCAAATGCACCAAACTCTCTTTCTGAGGACCACATGATGTGAAAACACAATAAAAGTTTCTTACCTGTAAATCTGGTCATGTTTTCTGCATAAATAAATGTTATCCATTCTTTGTGCTCAAACGCCAAAGCAGGGGCGAATCCAGATGGAATGGGGGCGTGGGGCAGGGATGTGCCCCCCTCCCCCACAATACCCCTAGATTAAAGGTCCAGTTTTGAAGCCGTTTTTTTTACTACAACTACTAATACTACTTAAAATAATAATAATTTTGACAAGTAAAATGTTTATAGAGAATGTAAATGTTAGAAAAATGTTAGAATTTAATAGTTACATTTATAAACAATGTAGGTTAGAAATTGCAAGTTTTACTGTTACAGTGCTGTCAACAGTTAAATATGAGGTCAAGAAAGATTATTTTACTTTTTATAAAACAAGTATTTATTTTCACTGAAGTCAAGAAAGGGTGAGTTTTGGCAAAACAGGTATCATTGTCATGTTGAGGTGGCAGAGGGTTGTTGTCGGCAGCTGGGGAAAGTAACTAAAAAAGTAACTAGTAATCTAACTCAGTTACTTTTACAATTGAGTAATCAGTAAAGTAACTAAGTTACTTTTTCAAGGAGTAATCAGTAATCAGTAATTGGATTACTTTATCAAAGTAACTGTGGCAACACTGATTATTACATTTCAAAATCAATATGAATTATTTATGAATAGGCCCATCGTTTTTGTCTTTACACATTGTGTAGGCCCCTACCCCATTACTTAATTGGGGCAAATTAAGTTTTTTTGCCTAATATAAAGCCCCCATCCACCCCCGCCCCGATTTCCTGAAATGGTACAGCCCTGTTTGCGTCTTTTTCTGTTCACTGTGTCACCTAACCAGGGTTGCCAGATGTGACGATTTCCAGTCCAATAAATGCTCAAAAATGCATGGAGGCACTAAATCCTGCACAATTTGAACTGATTTTTAAAATGTGTGTGGCAATTCTATACAAAAAACTCGTCCAGTGCCATATTTTTACCCTAAACAAACCAACTGGATAGGAAAACACCCAATCTGGCAACTCTGCGCCTAACTGAAGTAGCACTGCTAGCCCACATTCGATTCTGACACGAGACGACAAGTTGCCACTATGCCACAATTAAACAATGAAGCGACAGCAGGAGTCTGGAGCTGAAAAATGGAGGAAAAAGAAACAAAAAGATGATGCCCGTGCATCCTTTGCTGGTAAGTATGTGTTAAAGGTTTAAATTGTTTTGATTACTTAATGTTCAGTGGTGCTGCTTAAGCTAGGTTGCGTTGGCTTTGCTGGTTTGATGTAGCTTTAAACGCTAAACTTAAACGCTTTAATAAATAGTAATGGTTTGAGTAGAACTTTTGTGTGTGTGTGTGTGTGGGGGGGGGGGGGTTCTCTTGTATGGGGGTTGGGGTGTCGGGCTGGTGAGGTAGGAGACAATTGCAGGACACACTTACACAGCTCTGTTTGGAAATACGCTTTAATGAGGACGGAAGCAATGGTCGGTGCACGGGAAGGCAGTCCAAAAAATACAGCAGCAGTACCAAAAACATCAGGCAAAAACGAGGTCGGTATAAACAGGCAGGAGGTCGAGTCAACACAGAAGCAGGCCGATCTAGAGGATACAAGAACAAGAGCTGGTATGGAGGCACAGGGCGCGACAAACTGGCAAACAGCTGGTACAAGCTGTGAGCTAATAAAGCCCCAGGTGGTAAGCAATGAATCACACACAGGTGTGCACAGCAAGAACCAGAAGTGGGGCGTGGCCCGAGAGAGAGAAAGAACCACAGACAGGTCCCAGCAACAAAACCTCACAAACCCAGAAAACACAGAAATGAAATACAAAAGCAAGAAGAAAATAAAACAATCCAAAACCCCAGCAACGGAATACATAAAGAGTCAAGACCTGACAGTACCCCCGCCCCCACGGGCGACCCCCGACGGCCCAGGGGAGGAAGGATGAGCCGCATGAAAGGCCCGAATGAGACCAGGGTCCAAAACAAACCGGGAGGGAACCCAAGACCGCTCCTCGGGGCCATAACCTGCCCAGTCAACCAGATACCCAGCAATGGGGAATAAGTTTCATTACACTAGAAGTCTTTCAGAAAGCACTGTAACTAGGTTTAAGGATATGATTCCTTCTTTATGTTCTCTAATACCATATACCAACACAGTGCAGAGTAGCTACCTAAACTCTGTAAGTGAGATAGAGTATCTCGTCAATAGTTTTACATCCTCATTGAAGACATCTTTGGATGCTGTAGCTCCTCTGAAAAAGAGAGCTTTAAATCAGATGTGCCTGACTCCGTGGTATAACTCACAAACTCGCAGCTTAAAGCAGATAACCCGTAAGTTGGAGAGGAAATGGCGTCTCACTAATTTAGAAGATCTTCACTTAGCCTGGAAAAAGAGTCTGTTGCTCTATAAAAAAGCCCTCCGTAAAGCTAGGACATCTTACTACTCATCACTAATTGAAGAAAATAAGAACAACCCCAGGTTTCTTTTCAGCACTGTAGCCAGGCTGACAAAGAGTCAGAGCTCTATTGAGCCGAGTATTCCTTTAACTTTAACTAGTAATGACTTCATGACTTTCTTTTCTAATAAAATTTTAACTATTAGAGAAAAAATTACTCATAACGATCCTAAAGACGTATCGTTATCTTTGGCTGCTTTCAGTGATGCCGGTATTTGGTTAGACTCTTTCTCTCCGATTGTTCTGTCTGAGTTATTTTCATTAGTTACTTCCTCCAAACCATCAACATGTCTATTAGACCCCATTCCTACCAGGCTGCTCAAGGAAGCCCTACCATTAATTAATGCTTCGATCTTAAATATGATCAATCTATCTTTGTTAGTTGGCTATGTACCACAGGCTTTTAAGGTGGCAGTAATTAAACCATTACTTAAAAAGCCATCACTTGACCCAGCTATCTTAGCTAATTATAGGCCAATCTCCAACCTTCCTTTTCTCTCAAAAATTCTTGAAAGGGTAGTTGTAAAACAGCTAACTGATCATCTGCAGAGGAATGGTCTATTTGAAGAGTTTCAGTCAGGTTTTAGAATTCATCATAGTACAGAAACAGCATTAGTGAAGGTTACAAATGATCTTTTTATGGCCTCAGACAGTGGACTCATCTCTGTGTTTGTTCTGTTAGACCTCAGTGCTGCTTTTGATACTGTTGACCATAAAATTTTATTACAGAGATTAGAGCATGCCATAGGTATTAAAGGCACTGCGCTGCGGTGGTTTGAATCATATTTATCTAATAGATTACAATTTGTTCATGTAAATGGGGAACCTTCTTCACAGACTAAGGTTAATTATGGAGTTCCACAAGGTTCTGTGCTAGGACCAATTTTATTCACTTTATACATGTTTCCCTTAGGCAGTATTATTAGACGGCATTGCTTAAATTTTCATTGTTACGCAGATGATACCCAGCTTTATCTATCCATGAAGCCAGAGGGCACACACCAATTAGCTAAACTGCAGGATTGTCTTACAGACATAAAGACATGGATGACCTCTAATTTCCTGCTTTTAAACTCAGATAAAACTGAAGTTATTGTACTTAGCCCCACAAATCTTAGAAACATGGTGTCTAACCAGATCCGTACTCTGGGTGGCATTACCCTGACCTCTAGTAATACTGTGAGAAATCTTGGAGTCATTTTTGATCAGGATATGTCATTCAAAGCGCATATTAAACAAATATGTAGGACTGCTTTTTTGCATTTGCGCAATATCTCTAAAATTAGAAAGGTCTTGTCTCAGAGTGATGCTGAAAAAATAATTTATGCATTTATTTCCTCTAGGCTGGACTATTGTAATTCATTAATATCAGGTTGTCCTAAAAGTTCCCTGAAAAGCCTTCAGTTAATTCAAAATGCTGCAGCTAGAGTGCTAACAGGGACTAGAAGGAGAGAGCATATCTCACCCATATTGGCCTCTCTTCATTGGCTTCCTGTTAATTCTAGAATAGAATTTAAAATTCTTCTTCTTACTTATAAGGTTTTGAATAATCAGGTCCCATCTTATCTTAGGGACCTCATAGTACCATATCACCCCAATAGAGCACTTCGCTCTCAGACTGCAGGCTTACTTGTAGTTCCTAGGGTTTGTCAGAGTAGAATGGGAGGCAGAGCCTTCAGCTTTCAGGCTCCTCTCCTGTGGAACCAGCTCCCAATTAAGATCAGGGAGACAGACACCCTCTCTACTTTTAAGATTAGGCTTAAAACTTTCCTTTTTGCTAAAGCTTATAGTTAGGGCTGGATCAGGTGACCCTGAACCATCCCTTAGTTATGCTGCTATAGACTTAGACTGCTGGGGGGTTCCCATGATGCACTGAGTGTTTCTTTCTCTTTTTGCTCTGTATGCACCACTCTGCATTTAATCATTAGTGATTGATCTCTGCTCCCCTCCACAGCATGTCTTTTTCCTAGTTCTCTCCCTCAGCCCCAACCAGTCCCAGCAGAAGACTGCCCTTCCCTGAGCCTGGTTCTGCTGGAGGTTTCTTCCTGTTAAAAGGGAGTTTTTCCTTCCCACTGTTGCCAAGTGCTTGCTCACAGGGGGTCGTCTTGACCGTTGGGGTTTTTCCGTAATTATTGTATGGCCTTGCCTTACAATATAAGGCGCCTTGGGGCAACTGTTTGTTGTGATTTGGCGCTATATAAATAAAATTGATTTGATTTGATTTGATTTGATGTGCGACCATGGACGGGTAGGAACCGGTAACGGTAATAGTGCACCTGCAGGTGAACGGTTGGCAGATTTCTGCGTATCGCAAACCTGACAGGCGTTCACATATTCCGTCACATCCCTGACAAGTCCTATCCACCAAAACCGCTGCTGTATCACGGAGATGGTCTTCTTGATCCCCGGATGGCAGAATAACCGGCTATCATGATACCATCGAATTACCTCACCCCGAAGCGCAGTGGGAACATAAAGACGACCCGGTGGACACCCCGCGGGAGTGGGATCCGTACCTAATGCGATTTAACCCTCGACTCAATGTCCCAAGTAAGTGCGGACACAAAACAGGACTCGGGTAGTATGGTGTCGGGATCAGCGGGTGCGTCATCTGAATCCCCCTGACGGGATAATGCATCTGGTTTCCCGTTTTTGGAGCCTGGTCGATAGGATAGCATAAAATTAAATCGGCTAAAGAAAATAGCCCACCTGGCCTGACGGGAGTTTAGATGTTTAGCTGCCCAGAGGTACTCAAGGTTCTTGTGATCCGTATACACAATGAATGGTACCTGAGCCCCCTCCAACCAGTGCCGCCACTCCTCTAAGGCCACTTTAACCTCCAACAGTTCGCGGTCGCCGATGCCATAATTCTGTTCCGCCGGCGACAGTTTTTTAGACAAGTAGGCGCACGGATGCAACCTATTGTCTGTGGTGTTACGCTGCGAAAGCACTGCCCCACCCCAATATTGGAGGCATCGACTTCCACCACAAACTGCCGAACGGGGTCAGGGAGGAGAAGCACGGGGGCCGCGGTAAAGTGATGTTTTAAGGTCTTGAATGCTTTCTCGCATTCCGGGGTCCAGGTAAATGGACGCAGGGAAGAGGTGACCGCATGCAGTGGCGCTGCTACTGTACTGAAATTCCGAATGAACTTCCGATAGAAATTGGCGAACCCTAAAAAAACGTTGAATCTCTTTACGGGTTACGGGTACTGGCCAATCCCGCACCGCTGCCGCTTTCCCCGGATCCATCCTTATCTCACCCTGTGAAATAATGAAATCCAAGAAGGAGATTGTGGATCTGTGAAACTCACATTTCTCTGCTTTCACAAAGAGCCCGTTATTAAGGAGGGTTCGTAAAACGGTGCGTACGTGATCATGGTGTGCAGCTAAATCCCGAGAGAAAATGAGTATATCGTCCAGATAAATGAAAACAAACTTATTCAGGTAGTTACGTAGCACATCATTCACTAAATTCTGAAAGATGGCGGGAGCATTGGTGAGACCAAAAGGCATGACTAAATATTCATAATGACCGGTCGGGGTGTTAAAAGCTGTTTTCCACTCATCTCCTTGTCTTATTCGGACTAAATGATAAGCATTACGCAAGTCAAGCTTAGTGAAAACTGTGGCTCCCTCCAACAACTCGAATGCAGAGGAGATGAGTGGGAATGGATAACGGTTCTTAACGGTGACGTAATTTAGACCTCGGTAATCGATACAGGGATGGAGTGTCTTGTCTTTCTTTTCAACAAAAAGAACCCCGCCCCTGCAGGAGAGGAAGAGGGACGAATTAGTCCTGCTGCAGTGATTCCTGTATGTAATCATTCATCGCGTGGTGTTCAGGTGCCGAGAGAGAAAAGAATTTTCCCCATGGCGGACTTGCCCCGGGGAGGAGTTCTATGGCACAATCATATTTGCGATGTGGAGGTAAGGACTTGGCTCTTACCTTACTGAATACAGATGGTGGTAACATTTGGGTACCCCTGCGAGGTCAGTATTAGTGCCCTGCGGAGAACGTTCGGGTTTAGGCAGGCATGAGTAGCTACAGGCTGGACCCCAGGACGTGATCTCGCCCTTGATCCAATCGAAATTCAGACTGTGCCGTTGCAGCCAGGGATGCCCCAAGATTAGCGAGTGAGTCATGTTATCCAACACATGAAAACTGATTGACTCTGAATGTGTATGGGAAATCAGTAATTTGACAGACTGAGTACGATGTGTGATTTTGCCCAGGACGTGACCGTCCATAGCACGTACCACCAGAGGCTGAGTGATCCTATATAGTTTCAGATGCAGGTACCTGGCACGAGAAGACAGAATCAGGTTGGCATCAGAGCCAGAATCAATAAAAGCCTAAACGGATATGGAGGTATGGTCAGACGTTAATTTGGCTGGAATTATATTATGTGTAGTGGAGATGGAATTTTGACTCACCCGCAATCCAGCCTTTGTCTGCTTGGTGGCACCCCTGGCTTGACAATCGGCTATCAAATGTCCTGCTTGACCACAGTAAAAACAGAGGCCGTCCACTGGGCGTCGCTGTCGCTCAGCGGGAGTGAGGTGCATGCGCCCGAGCTGCATTGGCTCCTCAGTGCTGTGCTGGGACGACTCAGGCTGGGCTTGGAAGGAAGAGGTGGAACGGGCAGGAGGCGTGTTGGAGGAGTAGTCTGGATGGCGATTCCCACGGCGAGGACGGTCTTGTAGGTGGCGATCTGTGCAGATGGCGAGCGCAATCAGATCCTCTAACTCTTCCGGCAAGTCTACGGCCACGAGCTGGTCTTGGATGTCTGCAGCCAAACCCTGGAAAAAAGCATCGTGGATTGCAGCCGGGTTCCATTCACTTTTTGCCGCCAGGATCCGGAAGTCTACGGCGTAATCTGCGACTCGGCGGCTTCCTTGTTTCAGTTTGAGGAGGGATCGTGCTGCTTCACGTCCCGGGGCTGTGTGCTGAAAAACCTGCTCGAGGGCTCTTGAGAACGCCGGGAGCAAAGCACAGGTGGGTGATTGACGCCCCCACTCGGCTGTGGCCCAGGCTGCTGCTCGACCGGAAAGGTGAGTGATGATGTAAGGTATCTTGGATCTGTCAGTCGGAAACATTGAGGCCATGAGGTCAAAGTGTAATTCACATTGGCTGAAGAACGGTCTATCGTCTCCTGAGTTGCCTGAAAAACGTTCTGGATGTGACAGCTGGTTGCACACAACTGGCGCCGGAACGGTGGCCGACAAAACAGCTGGCAGCCCCGGTGGTTGGCTGGGATTGCCAGTGGCTGTATCCGACGTAGCCTGATGATCGAGGCGGGACAGTAGTTTGTTCATTTGATCGCTAACTGATGCCATAAAGGTCTCTTGGCGAGTAACAAGCTCACTAAACCCAGAGCTTAGCGTATCTAGCTTGTCCCCCTGTTGTGCGAGCTGCTGGCTGTGGTGGCGAACTGCCAGGTGGAACGGGTCTGTGTCTGCTGTCTCCATTGTTGGCCAGTTTGTTCTGTCGGGCTGGTGAGGTAGGAGACAATTGCTGGACACACTTACACAGCTCTGTTTGGAAATACGCTTTAATGAGGACGGAAGCAATGGTCGGTGCACGGGAAGGCAGTCCAAAAAATACAGCAGCAGTACCAGAAACATCAGGCAAAAACGAGGTTGGTATAAACAGGCAGGAGGTCGAGTCAACACAGAAGCAGGCCGATCTAGAGGATACAAGAACAAGAGCTGGTATGAAGGTACAGGGCACGACAAACTGGCAAACAGCTGGTACAAGCTGTGAGCTAATAAAGCCCCAGGTGGTAATCAATGAATCACACACAGGTGTGCACAGCAAGAACCAGAAGAGGGGCGTGGCCCGAGAGAGAGAAAGAACCACAGACAGGCCCCAGCAACAAAACCTCACAAACCCAGAAAACACAGAAAAGAAATACAAAAGCAAGAAGAAAATAAAACAATCCAAAACCCCAGCAACGGAATACATAAACAGTCAAGACCTGACAGGGGGGGCCTCCCTGACCAGTTATGCTTAGGGCCTCCAAAACCTTAGCAGCGGCCCTGAACACAGGCCCCACAATACGTAATGTGTTCCACTCCTAAAGGTGTAGTCACGCTGCGATGGATTGAGTAAATTGATCAGTAACCGATTGCAATCATTGGTCCGGTGGCAAATGTTGCTTAATCCAACGGTCTCCAGTGGATTTGCGCTCTGATGGACAGATGACATCACATTTCCATCAGCAACACAAAGAGCCACATTTAGGAGAACAATTTTCCCAGTTTCAACACATATGTGCATGGGGAGGGGCAGATTTGAGCAGAACTTGGCAAGGTCTGAACCCAAATATGGTTAGAATCCAGCTAGCTCAGGGATCATGACATCATACTTCCTCACTACGTTTGTGTCCTGACAGCATCTTCTCCACTGTGCTGGTGCTTAGTGCAGCTGCAACGGTGAGGACAATAAAAAGCCGTCTTTCTCTGCAGCACCTTGTTGCCAAGAGAATCTGGCAGGATTGCTCTAACATCCAGATCTACAGACTTTTTCTTCAGTTAAATCTGACCTTGGCCAAATGAACAGCCACACTGCAAGTTACTATGCCAGGAACTGTCCTCTCTCTCCTGGTACTGAATTCACATCCTGCACTGGATCTTTGGCCAATCAGAAGCCCAGTTTTCAGCATTGGATAACCAGATGATATGGACGCGTGATAATCATAGAAAAAACAACCAAGTACAGAACAAACCGGTAAATAAACGTGTAACCACCAGGAAAGCTCTTCTTCTGATGTCGGCTCAAAGCCACACAAAACTTTCTGAAGGACTTGCCGGACATCAGCTAACAAGCAACGCAATTAAAGAATGAATAAAGGACTTGTACAGAATGAAAACTGACACAAGCAGATATCAAAATTTCATATTGGTGACTTATAGTACATTTCCTCAATCCACTGCCATGTGAGGTGCTCAACTGAGAACAATGTTGGGATTATGGACTTTGGAACCCATTTACAGCTGAGTGGACTGGGATACATACATACTGGAAGGCCAGCTACCTGCTCTGCAAACAACCCATTAATTTCAGACTGAATCCGTAACTTTTTCCCACTTTCTTTAGCAGTGAGAGATATGACTTACTTTTCACATTTTCCTAGGAAATAATAGGCAGATGCTTATAAAACAATAAATTGCAGTCTCTCGCCCACTGACTCATAATGTCCAGACACAAGCCTGTTTGATGTTTCAAAGACTTGAGTTGCTCTGGAAAAAAAACAGACCAGCTGTGTAAAAATAAAACCATCACATTCCATGTGGCATTGACAGACCTGCTCAACACAGCAGCTCCATAAATCAGCTGCCAGTCACCTCCAGCAACCACACCAGATCCACTATATGACAGATCCACCAACCAAGGATGTGCAGGATCAGTACCTTCATCACTAGACCAGCAGGATCCACCTGAAGGTGCATCAAAAACTTCATCCTCGCCACTCTGGGGGAATGAACTGCTCACAGATCCAGCCGAGCTGCTCAGCAGCAGCGATAGGATCAGATCCTCCAGCTATGAAGTAGTGCCGAAGACCACACTGCTGTCACACAATGCCCGAGTAAATAAAGGTGAAAAATCCAAAAGATTTATGATCGCCATGCATTATTGATGATCATGCCATATTTCCCGCACTGTGGGTGGCGGTTGTCATAACTGAAAAATGACTTATAATGAATGAGCCATGGAACAGACCGCTGAGCTGCTGCCATAACTCATCCACAGGGCAGGTGGAGATCAGGCCTCCGATTTCAGCGGCAGACCAACTCCATGCCAAGTTTTATCCTAAACACACTCCCTATACACATTTTAACTCACTAAATGAATCTCTGTGATAGAGACGAAGGTCATCCATGGTTGCCTTTTGTGCTAACTCAGAGCAGTGCCCTTGCTCAAGGGTACCTTGGTAATAATGAAAGAGACACAAGAGTTGCTTTTTTTCACCTTCTCCACTGGCATGGACCCATCTTATCAGGGGATTGAACCTACAATCCACCGGTCAGGTTGTTTCTTTCAACTGTAAGCTGTCGATTCACTGTTTACATTGAGTAGTTGTTTATTTCATATTATGTCAGACTAACAAAAATTAAAAATCTGCAAAACGTTTAATACAGTATTACAGTCTTTCGTAATGCAACACACATTTGGAGTAGCTCCCGTCATCACGGTCTCTTTGATGACTGCTGTTGATGTTAAAATGAACATTGTTAAAACATTAAATTTAACTGTCAAAAGACCAATGCTCTGAAAAACAGAATAAAAAATGTTTTTTTTAACTTTTTGAACAAACTCTATGAATTTAATTGAGTCCAACTTAACTCCTTATAACTCCTTAACTAGAGATGGATTTTCATGCATCTGTACACAAAGCGGCACAGGAACTACTCCCCACATGCATGGAATTATGGGTCTGTGAAAGAGTCAGATCAGCTCATATTGGGCCTCATGTATCAACGTTGCGTACAGCGATATTTGAGCGTATATGGTGTGTACGCCAAAACGGCTGCGCTACTTGGCATTTATCAATGTGGTCGTTGGCGTACGCTGCGCTGAAAATATACACCAGGTCGAGAGGTGGCGTAAATTATACACCAAAATGAACCAGCGCTGGAATCCACATAAAAATGAAGATGATCAACATGATAAACAGTGCCATTATACAAATCAATGCATATGTTACATAAATAACACTTTCCTGATTATACTACATAATAATCAATACAAATCCCTCCTTTGCGGGATTGTTATGGAGCACGATCCGTGGCCACAGAGCTAACTGCAAAGAAAGCGCTGCTTGCCTTTTTCTCCAGACTTCGAGCCTGGAGCCAGAGCAGCGCTGAGCTTAACTTCATGTGGTGTGATCGTTTTAGACTATGAAATTGATAATAACAACTGTAGTTTCGTCATTCCCTTAATTCGCCCGTGCTGCAACCAGGTTTTGTCGTCTCCATTCGGTTGTCACAATAAAATAAATACAGAAATACATTTAAAAAATAAAGAAATCTGACAGATTAGGCGTGTCTTATGTGAGCAAATATCCACATGTCAAGAATTACTGACATGTGAAAAGAGAATACAGTGGTCCCTCACTATAACGCCGTTCACCTGTCGTGGCCTCGGAGTCTCGCGGAGTATTTAGTCCAATTTTGCATGCCTTTCTTTTTACAGTGTTCTGTGTTCTGCGTATCTGTTTATAAGAATCTTGTTGCCCAGAAGAGAAAAGAGCGCCAACAACTACTCATAACTGTGTTTGTCACACGGAAACAAACACCTGCTGCAGCGAGATGTGAGTGGGAAAAGGCGCCCACTGTAACACTTTATTGATTATATACTACAAAACAATTGATACGACGGCCGCTTTTGACGCTCTATTGGCACACGTCGTGATTGGTGGAGTTCTTTTTCATTGCCGTCTTCCCGGCTTCCATGTCGTAAAATGAGGGTGTGTCTGAAGTGGAGTCTGAATATTTATGGGCGTGTTTATTATAATTACGGTCGTTTCCACCCGCCGCATTTATCAAGCTCACGTCAGGCGTACGCCAGAAATGGGCAGGTGCGCACTGCTTGATACATGTCACGGCGACTTTGGTGTATTTCATGTTTACGCCGTAAATTTACGCCACAAGTGTGCAACATTGATACATGAGGCCCACTGTGAGCAAAAAATCCTACAATAAAAGGCCACTCTGAAAGGTGCAGTTTTATCACACAGCACAATGCCACAGATGTCGCAAGATTTGAGGGAGCGTGCAATTGGCATGCTGACAGCAGGAATGTCAACCAGAGCTGTTGCTCGTGTATTGAATGTTCATGTCTCTACCTTAAGCCGTCTCCAAAGTCGTTTCAGAGAATTTGGCAGTACATCCAACCAGCCTCACAACCGCAGACCACATGTAACCACACCAGCCCAGGACCTCCACAT
The DNA here is from genome assembly GCF_902500255.1 of Thalassophryne amazonica. Taxonomy (NCBI): domain Eukaryota; kingdom Metazoa; phylum Chordata; class Actinopteri; order Batrachoidiformes; family Batrachoididae; genus Thalassophryne; species Thalassophryne amazonica. The sequence goes on from NC_047107.1 coordinate 120,525,235, forward strand.
CCAGCATGTTCACCTCCAAGATCGTCTGAGACCAGCCACTCGGACAGCTGCTGGAACAATCGGTTTGCATAACCAAAGAATTTCTGCACAAACTGTCAGAAACCGTCTCTGGGAAGCTCATCTGCATGCTCGTCGTCCTCATCGGGGTCTTGACCTGACTCCAGTTCGTCGTCGTAACCGACTTGAGTGGGCAAATGCTCACATTCGCTGGCGTTTGGCACGTTGGAGAGGTGTTCTCTTCACGGATGATGCGAAGGAGATGTGTTGCACTGCATGAGGCAATTGGTGGTCACACCAGATACTGACTGGTATTCCCCCCCCAATAAAACAAAACTGCACCTTTCAGAGTGGCCTTTTATTGTGGACAGTCTAAGGCACACCTGTGCACTAATCATGGTGTCTAATCAGCATCTTGGTATGGCACACCTGTGAGGTGGGATGGATTATCTCAGCAAAGGAGAAGTGCTCACTATCACACTATCAAGTGTTGCGTTTATATTTTTGTTGAGTATATCTGCGTTTCCTCCCTCTTATTTTGTCACGATGCAACCGTGCAGCCGAAATTGATGTACTGCTACGCCAGCACACAAGAAAGCCACAGCAACATTTGTTTAACAGTAATTCTTTTCTTTGCATCAGTCAGAAGATGCAAACAGCACAAGACTAAAAACCAACCAGATCTGTATGCACAGGAGCACCCGCCTCACCTCCATGAGGACCACACCGGGGGCAGCACTCCCCAGCTGGGGTGATCGGGATCTGGACTGCTGGACAGCTGACAGCCGGGCACGGCTGTGCTGTGCAAAATACACTTCCTCTGGAGCAGGTACATGTGGAACATGGTGAGGGACTCCACTGGCTGCCATGCTGTGGAACCAGACAGAGAAAGACATTTACACAGTCACACAGACAACAGGTTGAGGAAAGATGTCTGTGTCTCTAAGGATGTGTCAGTTTTGAAGTCTGAGTCTGATTGACAGAGACCCAAAGAGCAAAGATGTTTGGAAAGGTGTCAAGAAGAGGCCATGGGAAGAGCAGAGAAGAGGAGGACAGCACAGGAGAACGGAATGTGGATAATGAGGCGCACCGCCTTTGCATTTAAATTTAGGCATTTGATTCCCGCAGTGCAAAGATATCCTGAGAATAAAGCACAATTACACTTTCCAGTGAGTTGTGTTTCAAGGTGAACATTTCCTACAAATTTTAAAATGATTTTTTCCTTTTAAGGAAAGACTTTACTTGCCTCCAGGGGGAAATGAAACATTTGTGTTTGAACTCTGCAGCACAGCGGTGAGTATAGCACAACTCATCCCGTAACGGTGGGATTTATGTTGTAGAAATCTAAACTATGATAGCTAATACACACACACACACACACACACACACACACACACACACACACACACACACACACACACACACACACACACTGTCTTTACTAAAATACATACTCCGTGTGTGTGTGTGTGTGTGTGTGTGTGTGTGTGTGTGTGTGTGTGTGTGTGTGTGTGTGTGTGTGTGTGTGTGTGTGTGTGTGTGTGTGTGTGTGTGTGTGTGTGTGTCTGCATCAGTGGCCACCAGGTGGTAATCTTCAACAGTCCCAAATGAGGCCCACTTGGAAATAGGGTAAGTTGCAGTTCCTTGGCTGGCCACTTGAGCCAGGCTCCAAAAAAACAGCAGGTTCCCATAGATGCCCATGTCAAAATACCCAGCTTTAAAGCAGAAATATACATATTCACAGTCTGGTACAAAAGATTGTTTTGATATCTATAGAAATGCTGTATTCAGAACCCTCGGAAGTTCGAAAATTCTGATCTCGAGCACGGGAAAAATGCCTTGAATGTTATGTTGGGCTGGAATTTTCACTTGGAAACTAATGGGGAAATTTAACAATGCGAGGTACCTGAGTTATCATCACAGCCATACTTTTTTCCATCAGACTTTTTTCAGAAGCTGTTAGAGACTGGCACCTGGAAACCATGAAATGATCCAGTGGTTTGTGCTGCGTCGTCGCAGGTCGGAGCGCGGCGCACCGACCGTCCTTAAAGGGGTCCTTAAAGCTGTAGTTAAAGTCCTTATTCTCTGTGAAGCCCGTAAAATTTTCACTGAAAGCCAGATAAATTTTTAGTAAATTATAAAAAGTCCTTTTCATTCCGCCATTTCCAGACAATGAAAATCCGACGAGGGGGCGGGACCACTCCTTCCCAAGGCGTGCTCACAGGCGAATGACGTCACCGACAGGCGTGGAAAAACTCACGCATGCGCACGAGGGTTCAAGCATGTCTGACGTAAAAACATATGAATGAAATCCATATAGTTTTTAAAAAAAATAAAAAGGACCGTTAATTTATGGACAGACCACGTAAAGATATGCATAGTTGGGGGAGTGGTCACTCTGAAGGACAGCTCGCTGAGACGAGAGTTCAGCCTCACCTATTTTAACATTTTCTTTTATATGTTGGTTTGGTGCTCTTTCTATGAAGAACAAAAAGCACCTGCAAAGCATTGTGCACACCTGTGGCAAAATTGCAGGATGCACTTTTAATGACTTGCAGGATGTGCACAGGACACATCTTTTGAAAAGGGGAAGACAGATCTCCTCAGACCCCAGCCATCCTCTACGGGCTGAGTTCACACTGCTGCCATCCAGCTGCAGGTTCACTGTCCCCAAGGGTAGAACCAACAGATTTAAAAATTTTTTTATTCCGGTTGCAGTTGGTGTTTTAAACCAATCTTTGTAATTGTAATTGTTCATCTTTTTAATTGTCTATTTTTTGTGTTATTGTTTTACTGGATGTGTGAATTGGTGTGTATTTTTGCTGCTGCTGCAAACCATATTGCCCCCCTTTGGGATAATAAAGACACCTTGAACCCTTGAAACTTGAACCACCTTATGGTAACATTAGCTACATGTAACAACAAGGGAGGCCAAGCAGTTTCAGCCTCCCTCCACTGGCTTCCTGTCCGGGTGAGGTCAGATTTTAAGATCTTGTTACTAACATACAAAATCCTTCATGGGCTGGCCTGTACTTTGTGTTATCAGGATGCGGGATTACTATGTTTTCCAAAGGTTAAAAAGAAGTCTGCAGTCCACAGAGCTTTTTATTTCATGCACTTGTTCTGCAGAACAGTCTGACTGCTGAGATAAAACAGTCTATGACTAATATATTCGTGCCGCACTCTGCTGCTTTTCCCTCCATCTTTAATTATATTACTAATAACTGGAACATGGTTCAGTCTCATCATATCAAATTCTGGGACTGTTCACGAAACAAGGAGCTAGCTGCAGGGAATCACATTAACATCCCATCTGTCACTCTATCACTTTGCTGCTAAGAATTAATGTTGGTGATTGGTTGATTTCTGCTCTGTGTCTCTTTCTTGAAGTGCTGTTGACCTTCATTGATGGCTGAACTACCTGCCGGTCCCCCTCCATGACCATATGATGTTTGGACTAAGATTGGACATTTGTCAATTCCCATTCATGATGAACTGTGGGCCATGCTACCCACTGGACTCTATCTCTGGGACTTCAATTCAATTTATTTATACAGCACCAACTCACAACATAAGTCTACATCCATTTTTGTGACCTCTGAGTGCTTCATCCTGACATCTTTGGCACTGATGTGAAAAACTATGTGACTGTAAATCGTGTCATGTTCCTTAGTCTATCTACCCTTCTGCAGCATCAGCACTCTGAGGTGGGAGGTGATGTCGGGAGCTCTAGCCCCAGGAATACATTTAAAGTCAGCCGGCACCTGTAACCTGACTTTGTGGGTGATAGAATTTCCTATCACTAAAGCCCGGCGTTTTGGCCTGGAGATAGGAGTTATGAATTGACTACAGTCCTGTGGCAATTTCCATCTGATGTAGAAGCTCAAAGTTCTTTACAATGATGCCTCACATTCATATACATACACTCACATCTGCATGCCAGGAGCAACATGAGGTTTAAGGACCTTCCCCAAGAGCTCTTAGTGGTTTTCCAGTGTGACAGAGATTTGAACTGAGGATCCTCTGGATCTGGAGTATGTCAGGATTGAGGTTTGTTTTGGTAGAAAGTTCCTGAATACAAAAACCACCATGACACTCAGCTGAGATCTTTTCTGCCTCCTCGGCCCCTTCTACTTACTCCATAAATGACTCCTTCATGGTGGCAGGAGCCCTGAGATGAGGAGACGCACTCCGGACAGCACATGTTAGCCGGAATCCTCAATCGCTCACCCTGAAGAAAGACACACAAACACACAGAATAAAACCCACACATACCAACAGAAACACAAAGAAAATGATTATGAGTCACTTTTTGCCAGCATGAAATCCAGTCCTTTACAATTTTGTTCTTTTCGGTGGAAATTACCCACCATGCAACACAAATGACACGACAGGACTGACAATAATGAAGCTATGGAGACTCCATCAGACGTGCACATCCTGCAGAATGAAGAATGAGCACTTTGGAGGTGCTACAATACATATTCAGGAGGCAGTCCTCTATCCGCACCACCCACACTATATAATTGAGGTCCATCGTGTAACTGGAAGCAAATGTAAAAGTTGTGATTAGCAGCCAAAAAGACAGCGAATATTTTAGGTGTCATTTATTTCTGAGTACAAATTGTAGAAAATGAAACAGCGATAGCAGAGCAACACAATTTGTCTCGGTGAGGGGGGAAAAGAACCACCAAACAAAACATATCTCATAATTGAAATAGATGAGAGAGAAACAGAGGTATGAAGAGGAGGACACCAGCAGCAAGAAATAAATTACAGAGAAACAGAACACGGACATATAACTGAAGATAACAACAACAAGAAATAAACGTGTAGCCTTCAGGTTGTCCTGGACGCGCAGTTTTTCTGAACACTATGACCATCTACTATTACACAAACCCATTCACATGCCCATAAACTAGATCTAAATCAGCTAAACCTTAATACTGTCCACGTATTCAGGCTTTTATTCTCTCACTCCATCTCCTCAACTCTCATTTTTTAAGTCCCTGTAGCCTTTTCTGTCAGAAAGCCTGAAATTTAATCATCAAAAAAGCTGCTAGAGTACAAAAATCTGAGACAATTTAAGGTTTTACTGCCTCAAATGAAGAGAGACGTTTCAGGCTCAGGAGGTGCAGCATTCATTCATCACCGCTGTGCTGCTCGTTCTGGGATTTTGTGCGACTGCAGTCGTTTTTACAGTAAGCAAAAGTTGGCCAGTCCATTTGAGGAAGAAGAAGTAAGTCTTATATAGGCCCTGAGAGCCATCAGTGCTGGTGCTTATCACCCGATACCGTGAAATGGATTAGAGTCCACAAGTTCCTCTGGAGGATACATCAGTCTATTGCAAGTTACTTCCCAAGCTAAGAATGGAACCCATTTACAGCTGGGTGGACTGGGATGATACAAATGAAGATGCAACCTAGAATCTGACCCAGGACGACGTTTTGGCAGCTCAACAGACAGGTAGCCAGAATCACACGCCTGGAATCGAACTGCAGCCTACATGTTGGTACTCCAACTGCTATTCCACAGATGGCAACTTGCTCTGTTGATCAGTAGATCAAGTCAAGTCAAGTCTGGGAGCATGTGCTGGTCCTACGCTTTGCGGCATCCACAACACCACAGAATCACCCCAGGTCCTGGATGACAACCACTCAGGCAGACAGAGTTCATTCCCACATCTCTAAAATAACCATCTATCTGCTGCAGCCAGGTGAAATGTGGACGTCCCCTTGGCTTTCTCCAGGTAACAACCATATGATAAAAACAATAAAATCAAATAAAAGAATGAAGTCATTGTCTCAAGTGTCAAAGGCGAAGGCGAAGATTTGAACAGAACATTCATTATACACATAATGAATGTTTATGAGTTCAATGGTACAAATATTTCATGAGGAGAAAAATGGAATGGTACATTTCAGCTTTCAACTAATTAAATATTCGTTCCACTGAAAGAATGTAAAAACATTCATTATTTGTTTTATATAATGCCAAAAAAGATCCTTGTCATTTGATATTATATTAATTTATAAGCAACAGAAAAGGGACTTCCACTGGGTTCCACTGGTGCTTTGATATCAGCAGCCCAACACGAACTTTAAATAGGAGTCCAAACTTGTTCTCAGTCAACTTGAAAAAACAGTTAGCTAGTTCTCTGAGCTTCCGCTTGGTTTCGGCACACTCAGGAGCAGCTGCTCAGCTGACCTTTATGAGGGTGTAGGAGCTCAGAGAGGTAGGACGGGGCAAAGGCATTCAGGGATTTAAAAAAAATAAAAGAATTTTAAAATTAATCCTAAACTGTATTGACAGCCAGTGAAGTGGAGCTAAAATGGGGGAAATGTGTTTATATTTACGTGTACCCATTAAGATGTGCAGCAGCGTTTTGTACCACCTGAAAACAGGCGATGGAGGCTGCACTAACCCCCACAAACAGTGAATTACAGCAATCCATCTGCGTAGTGACAAAGGCATGGATTACTGTCTCAAATTGCTGCCTTGAAATAAATGGCTTTATTTTGGCCAGCTGCCTCAAATGGAAAAAGCTTGAATTGACAACAGCCCTGATATGGCTGTCAAATTTCAGATATACATCCACTTTAACCCCTAGATTTGTTCTGATTGGCTTCATATACTGGGCCAGGGAACTCAGATGTAGCGGGGGGGTGTCATACAGGTGCCACCAAAAACCATCACTCCAGTTTTCTTGTCATTAAAATTGAAAAAATTCAAAGACATCAAGGCTTTTATGTCATCAAGACATCTGACTAATGAAATGACTGAGTGCGTATCATTCTTTTTAAGAGGCACATACATCTGCTAGTCATCCGCATAACAGTGGAAAGGAATACCATGCTTCTTAATTAAAGAACCGAGCCGGACGATATAAAGAGACAAAAAGGAGAGGGCCTAGAACAGAGCCTTATGGGACCCCACATGAGAGAGGAGCAGAGGAGGACATAGAGTCGCCAAGGCTGACACAGAAAGTTCCAGCGCAGTCTCACGGTTTATTTTTCATGCTACCGTCACGAAATGAGCCAAATTTTGGTGATGGGTTTTTTTTTAACTCACTATTACTAACCCTACTCCTACCCCCAGCCCTAACCTTAACCATAAACTAATCATACCCCCCCCACCCTAACCATAACCCCATAACCCCCCCCCCGCTTCACTTTTAATTTCGTGCAGCCATCACAGAATTAATTAGAATGCATTCGTGCTGCCGTGACAAAAATGAGGGGCTTTTCGTCACAATAATCCGAACCAGTAGATTAATGTATATTTCCTGCTGCTGAATCACGATTTGCCGTGAGACCAGGTTGAAAGTTCGGTCTGCCAAGCATGACCTGAACCACTACAGCACTATGCCCCTGATGCCCACCCACTACTCCAAGTAAGAAATCAGGATTTCATGGCCCACTGTGTCAAATGCAGCAGTTAAATCTAAAAGCATGAGAATAACACAGTCACCAGAGTCAGTAGCTATAAAAATCTCATTAAAAAACTCTTAAAAATTGGAATTGGAAAATCTCAAAAATGCTGCATTCTTCCAAAAAGGCCATTAATTGACTGTAAACTATCTTCTCAAGGATTGTAGAAAGAAAAGGCTGATTGGAGGCTTTTTAATCAGAGGTCGCAAAACTGCCTGTTTAAGACTTTCAGGACACTTGACTTCATTAATTTTTGTATTGATGATCACGCTAATGATGTTCAGACTAAAACGTTTATCAGTTTAAATAATGAAAGTGTTTGTAAGATGCTGCAGTGGAAAATGTTTTTAATATTTTTGGATGAAATAATAAAATAAATCACACGCAGCCTGCTGCAAATTAGATGCTGAGCCGGAAGGTGAGGTTCTCGATTTATGCCTCTATCCTCACGTATGGTCATGAACTTTGTGTATTGACACGGCAGAAATGAGACTCCTCTGTTGGGTATCTGGACTCACATTCCTGGAAAGGATAAGAAATGAAACTATTCGGGAGGGACTCTGAGTAGATCCACTGCTTCTTCGTATCAAAAGAAGCCAGCTGTGGTAGTTTAGGCATCTGGGGAGGATGCCTCATGGTCGTCTCCCTTGAGAGGTTTTCCAGGCACATCCAACTGGGAGGATGTCCTGGGGACGACCCGCAACACGCTGATAGGATTATATTTCCCACCTGTTTTGGGAATGCCAGGGAATCCCCCAGAAAGAGTTACAGGATGTGGCCGGGAATGGGAAAGTGTGGGATGAGCTGCTTGATCTACTGCCACTGCGACAAAGAGCATGAATGAATGAACACATAACCTGGCAGATGAGAACTAGAAGCAAAACCTAAATATAATATGATTTAATAATTTCTAAAACAAACAGGATTGCCTTTTCTCATTATTTGTAACAATACACCTTAAATAGTTCTGTTATTCCATTGCCAAAGGTTTAATGCTGGATACAATTTTTTTTGTTTGTATTCATCATTAATTCTGTCTCAACACTCACTAAGCAGCAGCCTGATGTCACACAAATAATCAGATATTTTCTTGTGTACAAAGAAAGTTAGCAGGACAATTTCCAATCCAACTACACCATATGCTAACAAGATAGCATGATGAACCACTAGCTAGCTGCTACTCTGACAATAAATTAACAATTACGTGAAAACAATGTGTATGTACTCGTCAGTATCGTCTTATAACTAGTTGTAAAATCTATAGACTTGTTTTGGGAACAGATTTAACATTTGTGGACACAGTTTTATGAAATTTAAGATTGTTGCCAGGCTAGCTAACATGGCTGCCATTAGCATGTTGGTTGTTTACTTCCTTCAATCATCCTTATTTTCTTGTAATTCTGCAACATCTACATGACAGAAACAGTCACATTGTTTGATGCACATAACAGGCACCCAAGTTGTCTCTGTTGTTCTTGCTGGGCAAAAGACGAAAAGTAAAAATAATCATTGCAATTTTAGCAAACAAAATCAATGATCTCAATCAATGTGCACAGCATAAAACCTTCAGATGAACCTTCACTAATCACATTAGTTCTTGACTCTGGATCTGAATGATCTAGTTCCACACCCAAACGCTGATTAAAGCATAAATGTCTTACCCTTTGGAGGTTACACTGTGGATTTGGGCAGTGGGTGGATTTACAGATGGCGACGTTACTGTAGCAAGTACACTCCTGACATGATTCTGGTCTCCATGACGTGTTGTTCTGTCAAGACAAAGCAGAAAACAGACATGAACACAACGCAATCACACAAAACAGACCCTCAGTCCTGCTGAGGAGAAAACTGTATAACCCTAGTTCAAATGGCTCAGTTTTCACACTTCACAGATCAGGTGCTGGTGCTGCGGGGTGCCACATCCAACTGACTACAGAACCGAATTGTGTCCTGCACAGCAAAAACACAACCAGACAACTTGTCAATGCGTGCCTCCCGAGAACAACTAATATATCTGCAGCATGTCCTTAAACCTTCTCCAGCCACTGGGCTCCTCAACACTGAGGATCATCAAACCGTACGGCCAAAATGTCACAGCCGACATTCTCTCAAAATGCAAGAGATGCTCCTGGAATATCACACTGAATACTTCAGGCCAATCCGTCAACACGTCCGAATCCGTTAAAAACGCAGCCGACGCATCCGACGCATGACATCAGACGCATCGCTTCAGAAGCGGCAGGGGGATGGACATTGCCACATCACACTCTGTTTCCACAACCTGAAAAAAGTTCAGTGATCACCATCTTGAATTTGGGTCGCCTGAACCACAAAAAAGCTTTAAAAAACAGCAGTAGAACAATTCTCCCATCACCCTGCTGGAAGAAGCTTTTTTCAGCTACTTTTCGGAGTGACACTGACCGAGGGAGGACTGATGACTTGGTGGGATATTGATCGAACCGCGACAGCGGGTCGACCCGCACGGAGAAGCCGGCCTTCAGGCATCATTCCTGGGCAGACAGAGGCAGGCAGCTGGGGGGATGGAGCAGACCCACTCAGTCCGAAATCTCCCACTTTTTGGATATATATGAACTCCCAGTTTGCCCAACGGAGTTTAGTTCTGCAGCTTTATCGAGGTGAGAATAATGTAAAAATAAAACGTGATGTTTACTGAACTGCTGTGAAGGTTTATTGATCAGCTAACGTTAGCGTAGCCTTTTAGCACAGCTGATGTGAATGAACGCTTTAATTTGTAAATGGTTCAGTCTTTTTTATTTTTACCAAATAAAGCTACAGCTTTTTTCAGACACCACAAAAGCTCAATTTTAAATAACTTATTTTTTCAGGCATTTTTTTTAACATCGTTTTTCCCCTTTTTTTTTTTCCTTTTTATATATAAACTGTTTAGTGTTTCTTTATATTTATCCATCCATCCATCCATCCATCCATTTTCTTCCGCTTTATCCGGAGTCGGGTCGCGGGGGCAGCAGCTCAAGCAAAGCCGCCCAGACCTCCCGGTCCACACACACCTCCCCCAGCTCCTCCGGGGGACCCCAAGGCGTTCCCATGCCAGCCAAGAGATGTAGTCCCTTCAGCGTGTCCTGGGTCTTCCCCGGGGCCTCCTCCCAATGGGACGTGCCCGGAACACATCTCCAGCGAGGTGTCCAGGGGGCATCCGGAAAAGATGCCCGAGCCACCTCAACTGACTCCTTTCAACGTGGAGGAGCAGCGGCTCGACTCCGAGCTCCTCCCGAGTGACCGAGCTCCTCACCCTATCTCTAAGGGAGCGCCCAGCCACCCTGTGGAGGAAACTCATCTCGGCCGCTTGTACTCGCGATCTCGTTCTTTTGGTCATGAGCCAAATCTCATGACCATAGGTGAGGACCGGAATGTAGATCGAACGGTAAATCGAGAGCTTTGCCCCCCTACTCAGCTCTCTCTTCACCACGACGGTCTGATACAGCGACCGCATCACTGCAGATGCTGCACCGATCCGTCTATCGATCTCACACTCCATCCGTCCCTCACTCGTGAACAAGACCCCGAGACACTTAAACTCCTCCACTTGAGGCAAGGACACTCCACCGACCTGAAGAAGGCAAAGCACCTTTTTCCCGTCGAGAACCATGGCCTCGGATTTGGAGGTGCTGATTTTCATCCCGGACGCTTCACACTCAGCTGCAAACCGCCCCAGTGCACGCTGAAGGTCCTGATTTGACGAAGCCAACAGAACCACATCGTCCGCAAACAGCAGAGACGAGATTCTGTGGTTCCCAAACCAGACCCCCTCTACACCCTGGCTGCACCTAGACATTCTGTCCATAAAAATAATGAACAGAACCAGTGACAAAGGGCAGCCCTGGTGGAGGCCAACGTGCACTGGAAACAGGTTTGACTTACTACCGGCAATGCGAACCAAGCTCCTGCTGCGGTCGTACAGGGACCGGATAGCCCTTAGCAAAGGACCCCGGACCCCGTACTCCCGGAGCACCCCCCACAGGGTGCCCCAAGGGACACAGTCGAATGCCTTCTCCAGATCCACAATAAACATGTGGACTGGTTGGGCGAACTCCCATGAACCCTCGAGCACCTGATGGAGCGTGTAGAGCTGGTCCAGTGTACCTTGACCAGGAAGAAAACCACACTGCTCTTCCTGAATCCGAGGTTCGACCATCGGTCGAATTCTCCTCTCCAGTACTCTAGAATAGACCTTACCGGGGAGGCTGAGGAGTGTGATCCCCCTATAGTTGGAACACACCCTCCGGTCCCACTTCTTAAACAGAGGGACACCACCCCGGTCTGCCAATCCAGAGGCACTGTCCCCGATCGCCACGCGATGTTGCAGAGGAGTGTCAGCCAAGACAGCTCCACAACATCCAGAGACTTAAGGTACTCAGGACGGATTCAATCCACCCCAGGAGCCTTGCCACCAAAGAGCTTTCAAACCACCTCGGTGACTTCGGGCTGGGTAATGGATGAGTCCGACTCTGAGTGCCCAGTCTCTGCTTCCTCTTTGGAAGATGTGACAATGGGATTGAGGAGATCCTCAAAGTATTCCTTCCACCGCCCGACAACATCCCCAGTCAGGGTCAACAGCTCTCCACCCACACCGTAAACAGTGCTGGTGGAGAGCTGCTTCTGCCTCCTGAAGTGTCAGACGGTTTGCCAGAATCTCTTCGAGGCCGACCGATAGTCCTCCTCCATGGCCCGAACTCCTCCCAGACCCGAGTTTTTGCCTCTGTGACCGCACGGGCGGCGGCACGCTTGGCCTGCCGGTACCTGTCAGCTGCGTCCGGGGTCCCACCTTCCAACAAAGATAAGTAGGACTCCTTCTTCAGCTTGACGGCATCCCTTACTTCTGGTGTCCACCACCGGGTTCGGGGATTGCCACCGAAACAGGCACCAGAGACCTTGTGACCACAGCTACGAGCGGCCGCATCAACAATGGAGGTGGAGGACATGGTCCACTTGGACTCCATGTCTCCAACCTCCCCCGGGATCTGGGAGAAGCTCTTCCGGAGGTGGGAGTTGAAGACCTCACCGACAGAGGGTTCCGCCAGTCGTTCCCAGCAGACCCTCACGATACGTTTGGTCCTGCCAGGTCTGACCGGCTTCCTCCCCTCCCAGCGGATCCAACTCACCACCAGGTGGTGATCGGTCGACAGCTCTGCCCCTCTCTTCACTCGAGTGTCTGAGACACGTGGCCAAAGGTCAGATGATACAACTACAAAGTCGACCATCAACCTCAGGGCTTAGGGTGTCCTGGTGCCACGTGCACTTATAGACACCCTTGTGCTCGAACATGGTGTTCGTGATGGACAAACTGTGGCTAGCACAGAAGTCCAACAACTGAACACCACTCGGGTTCAGATCGGGGAGGCCGTGCTTCCCGATCACCCCCCTCCAGGTCTCACTGTCGCCGTGGGCGTTGAAATCCCCCAGGAGAACAATGGAGTCCCCAGTTGGAGCGCTATCTAGTATCCCGCCCAGGGACTCCAAGAAGGTCGGGTACTCTGCACTGCCGCTCGGCCCGTAGGCCGAGACAACGGTGACAGACCTGTCCCCGACCCGAAGGCGTAGGGATGCGACCCTCTCGTTCACTGGAGTGAACTCCAACACATGGCGACCGAGCTGGGGAGCAATAAGCAATGCGACCCCAGCTCTCCGCCTCTCCTCGTGGGCAATGCCAGAAAAATGAAGCGTCCAGCCCCTCTCCAGGAGTTGGGTACCAGAGCCCAAGCTGTGCATGGAGGTGAGCCCGACTATCTCTAGTCGGTATCTCTCATCCTCCCGCACAAGCTCAGGCTCCTTCCCCCCCAGCGAGGTGACATTCCACATCCCAACAGCCAGGGACTGTGAGCATGGACCGGGCTGCCAGGCCACCCTCCCTCGACCGCCACCCAATCCTCTCTGCACCCGACCCCCATGGCCCCTCTGCAGGTGGTGAACCCACAGGAGGGCGGGCCCACGTTGCTCTTTCGGGCTGAGCCCGGCCGGGCCCCATGGGCTAAGGCCCGACCACCAGGAGCTCATGCGCGAGCCCCAACCCCAGACCTGGCTTCAGGGTGGGGCTCCGGCTCTGCCATACTGGGCGACGTCTTGGTCCTTGATTTTTTACTGGTCATGGAGGTTCTGAACTGCCCTTAGTCTGACCCGTCACCTAGGACCTGTTTGCCTTGGGAGACCCTACAAGGGGCACAAAGCCCCCGACAACATAGCTCCAAGGATCATCCGGGTACGCAAACTCCCCCACCACGATAAGGTGGCAGCTAGATAAATATTTAAAGAAATAACTTCCATTGATGAGCTGAACACCACGAAGTCCAGTCGAAAGAAAACTGTTATGTGTCGACGCGGGTTGAGGAGCGGACCTGCGTCTGACGGAACCCAGCGCTAAAATAACCAGAAAGCGGTTCCAATAACAAAAACAATTTATTTTGTCACCCTCTGGTGCATAATAAAGTGTAGAAACTAAACAGCGTCATTCTGGTGGAGTGAAGGCTGGCACGCTCTCCAGCGCCCAAAAGGATCGAAGCCCGGCGCTTCTGGACTCACTATTACCGCCAAACACCCCCCAGGTGGACACGACAAACCGACTCTCTGCGAAGGATAGAAGAGGTGAGGTAAGTCAGCAGTTACAACTAATATCCTTCAAAAGACACACACCATCAGCAACACATTCAGGTCTGTATTTTAAGCTTTATGCAAATGAGCAGCTTCTCACAACAGGTGGAGGATCACTTGTCCGCACGCCACAGCAGTGAGAAGCAAGCTGCACAATTCTCATCACAATTCAAATATACTGCGTAACAAAATACCAAGTTACTATCAACAAGTAGTCAAACAATTAATCACCTCTGATGTGTGCTGACAGCATGTGTCCCTCACCCTTCCTGCTTCACAGGCTCGATGTGTCAAACCCAGGCGCGGTCCTCAGCGTCTCACAAACGAACATCACAAGGTCGAGTTCCCGGCAATTCTGCTTGAATCACACATGGCTTAAATGCAGAACGCCATCTAATTATCTGCTTCAGCTGAAAGTCTTTAAGGTTGCATGTGAGCACCATCCACAGGTGCTGCACATGATGTTGATGAGGGTGAAGGACTCTTCTGTCAGCACCTTCTCCACAGACAAATCAGTTTTCATACCACCTGGAGAGCAAAGAAAAGAAAAGAACACCAAAATGTCCAGCCACACCCCCCAACACACAACAGTACCCCCCCTTTAATGGGAAGCCTCCCGGCGACCGAACAGACCAGGCCCGAGAACAGCACCTCCCTCCGGGGTCCTCGTCAGGAAGCAGACAGCACAACAGGGCACCGCAGCTGGAAGGTCGGCTGGCATCAACAAAAACCCAAAACAGTCCCTAGTATAATCCAATACACAAGAAAAAACATAAAACCCACCCAAAACCTCCCCAGGGGACCGTCCCATCCAACCCCGGGAAGAAAAGAAAAACTCCCAAACGCAAAAACCCAACACAGCCCCACAAACACAATACAAACATAAATGCATAAAAGAAAAATAACAAACAACCCCCCCAGAACGGCCTGCAGAGCCCAACCCCCCCCCCCCCCCCCCCCCCCCCCCAGAAGGCCTTTACCGCCGGTTCCAGGAGGAATAGCCAGAACCGGAATCCCACAAAGGTCCTCAGGTGTACATGGAGCAAACGGCGCCCCCCAGAGGACCATACCATCAAACCCCAGGAGGCACCCTCCCCACAACCCCGGAACCCCAGACCCGGCCACACCTGGCTAGTCGGCCCCACAAGCCAATTCCCCCCCAGAGGACTGTCCCATCAACCCTGGAGGTGGAACCCGGAAGGAAACAAAACAAAATCAAAGTCTAACCCCCGGAGGACTACCTGAAACAACCCCGGGGGCAAATAAAACAACCACAAACCCTGTTACCTTCCCCGGCACCCCGAAAGACCCCAGGTACCTCCCAGAGCCCCTCGGCGGCTCAATTTTGGTGAACGGCTCAAAACATTAAGCCGGGGAAGGGAACAGGAAAAAGTAACCCAGCCCCAACCCCAAGGCGCAGCGGAAAACCGGAAATATGTCCGGTGCCCCAACTCGACCATACCCCAGCCTCTCGGGAGGGGTGGAACTACCGAAATGGCGAACGGCAACAGATTGGCCCACCCCTCCGACTGAGGTATGTTCCCGCTGCACCACACCCCGGCAACACCGATGACGAATGGTACAAAGGCTCACCGAGGCTGGAGTGGAACCGGGCCCTAACCAAACCAAGAAAAACGCCCCTAACAACCCCCCCCCCCCCCTAGGTGCAGAGGTCTTCTGAGAACGCTCAGCGTGACCAACCTGCACCACCCCACAACCCACAAGACGAACGGTCTTGGGGCAAGTGAGATTGGGGTTAGGGATGTAGGGAAATAAAAAACAACAAAATAAAACGACCCCAAAACCCAAACAGAAAATACCTAAATACACATAAAAAATAACGATCAAGTGAGCCCAGACGGGCTTCTAACCGCCTAACGTTCACTCCACCAGACACGCCTCTGACTCCCCAAACAAATTATAACCCCTATTCAAAGAAAACAAAACATTAACCCATACAAGTTTTTTTTGTGTGTGTGTGTGTGTTATTTTGCCTGTCCCAGAACACCTGGAGATACGTCACCATTATTTTTCTTGACGCTTATATGTCGGGGCAATACAGTGGTTTCTGCTCGTCCGAGCTGCATGGGCTCGTCAGCAAGAGGAGCCAGAGGTCCCGTCGGAGGAGCCCCAGTGGGGCGAAGAAGAGGCGGCCCAGATCTGTGTCGGGGAAAGCCCCGAGACGAAAAAACCCGCTCTGATGGCCGCCCTCTCTCGCGTCCACGCTCCTTCATCCGATCATCTAGACGAATCACCAACGATATTAGCTCATCTAAATCGTTTGGCTCGTCATGGACTGCCAGCTCGTCTTTTAATGACTCATTTAACCCATCTACAAACACTCCTCGTAAAGCTGCGGCATTCCAACCTGACTGAGCAGAAAAAATCCGGAAGTCTACGGAATACTCCGCCGCACTCCGCCTCCCCTGCCTGAGATTCAGCAACCGTTGGGCAACGGTATTCGTTTTCACCGGATGGTCAAAAACCAGTCGGAACTCCCGGGAGAAATCCTTAAAGGATCCTAACAATGGCGAGTTGTTACTCCACAACGCTGTGACCCAAGCTAAGGCGTCACCTCGGAGCGAATTTGTCACATATGAAACACGGCTTCCATCAGAAGAGAAGGAAGCCGGTCGCTGAGCAAAAACCAGAGACCATTGCATCAAAAACGAAGCACAGGCTTCAACGTCTCCCGCATAAGGCTCCGGATGACAATCGGTTCGGACGCCGAATCTCCAGGTGACGGAGTTATCTGCACCGTTATCGATGGTGTCGCAGCTGGAGCAGCAGGAAGCGGAACGGCTTGCGCTGCAA
Source organism: Thalassophryne amazonica (assembly GCF_902500255.1). NCBI lineage: Eukaryota > Metazoa > Chordata > Actinopteri > Batrachoidiformes > Batrachoididae > Thalassophryne > Thalassophryne amazonica. The sequence goes on from NC_047107.1 coordinate 120,542,100, forward strand.
GCTCCGTAACACGGGCGTCTGTTTGTTTAATTTGGTTTGCGAGAAGCTGGAATTGCTCCCATATTTTCTCCAAGTGTTCTTGAACTTTTTCGGCAAAAGGAACCGCCTCTGCCGCTGGGTCCATTATGAAATGGCCGGGAACTACTATTATGTGTCGACGCGGGTTGAGGAGCGGACCTGCGTCTGACGGAACCCAGCACTAAAATAACCAGAAAGCGGTTCCAATAACAAAAACAATTTATTTTGTCACCCTCTGGTGCATAATAAAGTGTAGAAACTAAACAGCGTCATTCTGGTGGAGTGAAGGCTGGCACGCTCTCCAGCGCCCAAAAGGATCAAAGCCCGGCACTTCTGGACTCACTATTACCGCCAAACACCCCCCAGGTGGACACGACAAACCGACTCTCTGCGAAGGATAGAAGAGGTGAGGTAAGTCAGCAGTTACAACTAATATCCTTCAAAAGACACACACCATCAGCAACACATTCAGGTCTGTATTTTAAGCTTTATGCAAATGAGCAGCTTCTCACAACAGGTGGAGGATCACTTGTCCACATGCCACAGCAGTGAGAAGCAAGCTGCACAATTCTCATCACAATTCAAATATACTGCGTAACAAAATACCAAGTTACTATCAACAAGTAGTCACACAATTAATCACCTCTGATGTGTGCTGACAGCATGTGTCCCTCACCCTTCCTGCTTCACAGGCTCAATGTGTCAAACCTAGGCGCGGTCCTCAGCGTCTCACAAACGAACATCACAAGGTCGAGTTCCCGGCAATTCTGCTTGAATCACACATGGCTTAAATGCAGAACGCCATCTAATTATCTGCTTCAGCTGAAAGTCTTTAAGATTGCATGTGAGCACCATCCACAGGTGCTGCACATGATGTTGATGAGGGTGAAGGACTCTTCTGTCAGCACCTTCTCCACAGACAAATCAGTTTTCATACCACCTGGAGAGCAAAGAAAAGAAAAGAACACCAAAATGTCCAGCCACACCCCCCAACACACAACAAAAACATCTCTGCTCTTCAAAATAGGACAAAAGTGTCTTTCAGCAAAACCACCAGAGTTCAAAGCTGCAGAAGAGACCTTCATCTGGTCCCGAGAATCCAGCATAACATCACCTGCTTCTAAATAAAAGGCTCTTTCAACAGCAACTATTTTATTATTTTTAAAAAAGCTGTTTCATTTTATATTTTAACAATAAATGAATGGATCATTAAAAATGTCCACGAAATCAAAGTCAAAAGACATTTGCACAAGTAGAAGCTCTCCACTTATTGTGCTCAAATTCATATTTTAGAATTGACTCTGTCCTGAAAACAACATTAAAGGCAATTCCATATTTTGGAGAAATTACAAGTTGAAATGACCATTTAAAAAAATTCATCATGAGGTTTATGTCACAGAAATCCTACTTTACAATCACTGCAGTCATTGTTAAATTATTTCCTGTTGCATTTATAATAAACATTTGTATTTATTTACAGTGTCTGTTTTTCTGGTTGAAATGAGATACAAATAATCTACCAGACTTAAAAAAAAATGTACAAATTTCCATGTAATTTTGTCTAAAAATAAATGTCTAAGGTTCCTTATGTTAAACAAGAAATTATCTAATCTGAAATCACAGGTGGTTTTAATTTACAGATGAAAGGTTTCTAAAGAACCATTTATTGCTTTATTTAGCTATTTTAATTACAAGTGTTCTAAACTTTTTTTTAACAGTAATCAGAAATTCTGAGGTAACAAAAACATTTCGAAGGATTTTTCTTCAGAAAACTGCTCTATTAATGAGGAGTCCTGTGACACGTATGTTTTGCACAGATCAGTGGTTTCTGCACCAATCCGTTTTGTAGAGATCAGTCTTCCGTGTTTTGGCCCGACGCATCATTCCTATTGGACAACGCAAAGGTATGTCACAGCTCAGAGCATCGAAAGTTGGACTGGATTGAACTTTGACTGCGTCAGCCTGCCGACAAGCGGCAATGCGCGCTCCCGTCAGAAGCATTGGTTTAGCTCGGCTTTTGATGCAATGCTTCTGACGCATCTAAAAAGCAACGCGTCTCATTGAAAATAATGCTTTTTAGACCGGTTTTTGACACATTTGACGCATCTGACATATTCAGTGTGAAAGGCCCAGAATTCTCTCTGTTTGTTTGACACAAACTCATTCCAATGGTACCCAAGGGAGACCTACTACCAAAGACATCTTCTCATTTAATTAGGTCACTAGTTAGTGTCCAAGTCTCACAATGACACTGTAACAGAGGAAGTATCAGGACCCTAAAGATTTGGACCTTTGATCTCCTGCAAAAATATCAGCATTATGAAACACCCCGTCCAGTGGACTCATGACTCCACAAACTCTTCCAAACCTTCTTTTTATCTCAGCGGTCAAGATTATAGCCCAAATTGATATATTCATTGGTCATCAGTGTCAGCCAATAAGAGCCTTTCACAAACATACTAGTATTCATATTATTTTTGTCTATGTGAAAACCTTTATTATAATAAAGGTAGGAAATTGTCATTATGTAGTTTTCCAGCAGAGGGTGCTCCAATGGCATTGTTTACAACGCTATCAAGCATTGCCTGGATTTCCAACATCCCTTGGTCACACTAGCTACAAGAGACAGAAGCAAAGCAAACAGCTGCCATTCATTTTCAATCAGAGTGGACATTTTACACCGACAAGTGATAAGTGGTTACTGTGTCACCAGCTAGGCTTGGCCAAAATCAACAAGAAGCCTGCGACTGCCAATCCAAGTGATAGCAGCGTGACATACATTGGTTGATTGTTGGTTATATTTACAGCTATTTATAGTAAAGTTGCTCTCTCTCTCTCTCTCACACACATATATATATATATATATATATATATATATATATATATATATATATATATATATATATATATATTCACGCACACACACTGATATCATAAATTTTTTCCTCCCTAATGTCGGTATTGGTATCGGCCGCCCAAAAATCAATATCGGTCAGGCTCTAGTCAAGACACCTTTATGTTTAGTTGTGACAAAACAGAACTACAGTTGAATAATTAACAAGTTCCATTACTCAGAGGAACCAGAAATGCTCCTACAGTTTGTATCACAGAGGTTCCTCACCACTGAGTTATACAGAGTCATTGCTCCACTTAAACTGTACATGGCAAAACAATAATAATTTCACACTTTAAGATTTATTATTATGATCTGTGCTGAAAGCTGAAAACACTGACGGAATTCTACTGCAGGCGGAGAATATAAGACTTCACTCCCACGGCCAACTTGACAATGAGCAAGAATGAAAAAGGCAGAAAGAGTCCAGTACTGCCAGCTGGCTCTGCCCTTTTGCTCTAACACTATTTTTCAATGGCAAATAACACTGAGCTGACAATAGCTTATGGCTACCTTAAAGCCAACGTGAAATTAATATTCCAGTGGTTGCATATGCTCAGATAATGTTGGGAAGGTGTCGTGACATGGACCCACAACAGGGGGCGTTAATGAACGGACAATGGATAAGCCAAAAGTAACAATTTGATGTTGTGAATCGCACAATGAAATACAGACAATAACAATACTGTGGATTGTCAATTATACACAAGGAGACGTGTGGGCAGGCTCGAAGATAGAAGACGTCTGGCGAGAGAAGAGCCGGATCCCACACAGCTTCCACCACCAACGGATCTGAAGAACACCGGAGCCGCCAAGCCCTGCGCCCCAGGTGGCCACTGTCTTCAGCAGTCAGACCCGGTACTGCTGGCAGAAACAGAAACAGTTAGTGGTGGGTGTGTGAATACATGCTTAGTCCTCCAGGTGGGAAAACCTCCACCTCCAGATACAGAATCACCCGTGCAGCTCCTGTAGGTCTCCTTCCTGGATGGAGTGAGAGACGAAGACCGTCGTCCTCTCACTGTCCGCCAATCCAGCCTTCAATAGACCCCGCAGGAACACGGCTGCACACAGACCACTGTTTACAACAATGAATAATCACAGCAGAGAAAATTACCTGAATGGTAGCTGATTTCTCGGCGGGGAGGTGGAGTTGCAGTCCGGCTTTTATGGAGGATGAAGTTGATGAGTGACAGCTGGTGTTGATGATGTGTGACAGCTGTCACTCCAGTAGTTCCGACGCCCTCTCGTGCTTGAAGCCCGCACTCCAAGCAGGGCGCCATCTGGTGGTGGTGGGCCAGCAGTACCTCCTCTTCAGCGGCCCACACAACAGATAAATCATCTTACAGTCAAGCAAAATAGCATATCAGAGTTATCATAAATCAGATTTAGGCAGATGATTAATGACCTCCTCATGACACGAATATCCACCAGCAGCTGTGCTTATGGAGCGGCCATATTGTAGCAGTGGTGCGCGGCGTATGGGGAGGCGTTCCATTTCAGAAGCTAACTAATGTGGACATCTTAATGAACAGGAAAGTGTAGCCTCAGGTAGCAAAACTAATGCTCCCATAAATGCTGACACAAGTGAGTTTATTATATTTTATTACATAGGTATGAAAGAAACACACTTCTTGTTTTATTCCTCAGGATGTACAGACTGTGAGGCCAAGGATCCAACATGCCAGCAGTTCTACAAATACCCGAAGATAATTAAATAATAATACATTGTTGAGAATAATTACTGTATTTTGAGGATTACAAGTTTCACCTGTTAAAAACATACCTCTTGAAGAGGAAAAACCCACATGTAAGTCATACCTTTTTCTGTATTATCAGCTCTTTAATTTGAGATTGTTGTGCAATGTTGCAATCTACTTTTTAATGATTGTCATTTATTGTTTCATTCTTTGGGTTTATTTTGTTTAGTACTTTGGTTTTTGGGCAAGTCCTACATAATCAGTCATTATAATTATTAATATTAATAATGAATGTGATTTTTATCATTATATAAGTCGCATGACCTCCGAAACAATAAAAAAAGCTTTATACTCCAGAAAGTACGATAATTAATAATTTAATTTCTTGTTTTCGTGCTTTTGGCATTTGGTCAGATGGTTTCCAGTAGTGCTACACACCCATTTTATCGTGTCAATTATTGGTGTCAATTATATGTAATTTTAAATTTTTTTCTGATCTTTTAAACTCCCTGTAATTTATCTTTGTCATAGGTTTTGTTCTGTAATGTTTAAACAATTTTTATATCTTGGCATTATAATAATTTTATGCATTCATTTGTATGTGTTGTAAATTAATGGGAATGTGTAATTTTATTCATTTTATTTTATTTTATACTATCTTATGTTTATATTAGTTGTACATATACTACAACAACTTACTGTTAAATTTCACTATCTTTTATTTGGCTAAAAATTACTCGCACCACGGAAAGCACCTTTTTGGAGTTGCACTCAAATATGGTTGTAATGCAAATTACAATGACAATAAAGGCGATTCTGATTCTGATAATCTAAACTAAACTAAGTAATCAGGAAAATACTGTTACTTAGTCAACAAAGGTTTGGAGCATGGAGTGCCAGACCTACATACATTTTAACTTGCAAAAATAAATAAAAATTAAAATAAAATAAAGTCTTGTCATCACGGCCTCATAACAGCCTGTCAGTTGGATCATAATTCCATAGTTTTCTTTACACTTTCCCTTGTGTAAATGGATTCTTTACAAACAACACCTGTTAGGCATTAATAATGAACAACACTGTTTCCTTCTGTATGCATATTCAATGTGATTTTATTGCAAACAGGTCAGTTTAAACACTATTTAATAATTTTAATTGTTAATACATACATTAACAGTGGCCTTGGTGGTCACCAGACCTAGGCTTTGGAAAGTAACAGAAAAAACAAAAAAAGAAATTAACAACCTTGTTTCAAGCTACAGTACATGTAGATTCATGCACACCTGCTCCTAATTTTCATCATCAATCCAGCATCCACCAACCAGCCAACAGGTGGCAGTGTTCATCAGGTGTGAGACAGATCACCTGGATAGTACAGCTGCATAACACACTTAATTTTAAGATTTGACGCATCAAAATAAACCTACATCTAAGTGGTTTGTCTAATTCAGTTCTCAGTCTATTGTTGTTTTTCAGTTTTGGGGAGAAGAGGCTTTTCCAAAATCAAGTCGTCATCAAGCCTAATAGTGCAGGAGGCTGAAGAAAATCCAAAATGAAAAGCAGAAATTCAATTTAACCCCTTAACGCCTATTGTCGCAATATTTGACTCAAATATGCAACATACCAAATTGACCAGTATGCCATTATTATTATTATAACATTATAACATAAAGTCATTACCAAATACCAAAATTACTATTTATTTTTTGTGCAAAAGTGAAATTAATAATCTCAACATTATTTACCATCTACTTAAAGGCAAAAACACACACAAAACATTTTTTTATATACAGCTATATAAATTCAGGCGTTAAGGGGTTAAACAAGAACAAGACTAAAACCAATGAAGCCTGAAAAATTGTGATATAGTTTTCAAGTAATCTAATGAATTCAGCACCAGCTCTCCTTCAAAATTCAGTCATCTTTTCCTTTAACAAAGGAGTATCGCTCAACAAAAATGTTTAAATCTGATACTTTTGGAGACACAGTGACCACATAATATCATCCGCTGGTTGGTCAAGAGGTTAAAAGTAGGTAATAAGACTGATTTTTCTCACACAAATATCTTCCAAGAGATGAATGCAACACATATGAGTATTAATACCTCCTCAAAAATCATTATTTCATTGTGTCATTATTTATTTGATATATTGATTAATCAGTAAGGGTTAAGTTGCACAAATGGTTGAGGAAACATTTCTAGTCTAGGAAATATATACAAGGGAGAGCCAAAAAATGCAAACTATATGCATGCCCCCCCCCCCCGAGCATCATATACGTAAAGTCAACACATCAGCCGGCGACAGTGTTGAATGACTTATTAGCTGCAGTAGAAGTCCACCTGTGTTTTGCACATTAACTTGAGAATCTCTCCACTTGATAGTTACTGCACCATTACTTTAATTTAAAAAAGAAAAAACAGCCAAACTTAATTCTCACAAATAACCCCTCACGGTAATGAAGTTGAAGTGCGCTGCAAAGGTCACGTTAAAAGGCACAGACAGAGTGAGGACGCCGGCTGCATGAAAATTTAATGAGGGAACTGAGCCAGCAGAGAAGCACGGAGCTCCTGGAGAGCGTTCATGTTCTCTCTACAGTATTGTTCCGACTGCTTATGTGTATGTTTGGGACGCCGCACAGATGTGGTCAGATGTTAAATGAGTTTTACAAAAGCACAAACAAAAGAGATGAATGACCTTCGGATGGCCTCATTTAATACAAACACAAGCTGTGAGCTGTGTGATAATGAGGGCTGACTACATGAACAACGTTTGGTCATTGCAAAAATGAGATTGTCTTTAAATGTACGTCAGAATACTCAAGTTCTAACCATCACCTCTGGGGTGAGGAGGTCGCTGGAGAACAATAGCACTTTTTTTTTTTGCCACCAGCCCAAATTCACAGAGGTCAAAATTCACCGGCACAGCATGGGTTCAAGCCCACCAATGCCCAATCTCCTTGTAGATCTCAAAAGGTATCAGGCATATAATGTGTGCCAAATCAAGATACCAGAGCCCGATGTTGTCTTGTTGTTCATACTTCACGAGGTGTGTTTACATTGTGCCCTAAACCGGTGTCGCAGACCGAACGGACCCCCTAAAAATTGGTCCGCACTGCGCATGCTCATCTGAGACCGAGTCTCTTCACCCAAAACGATCAAAGGGAATAATGTGATTATTAACCATCAGATAACAATGTAAAGCAGAAATGAGGTAATAATCTGTGAACCGCGGCTGACGTACAGAAATGACGCATGCGCAGTGAAGGCAGGGCAGACCGGTTTTAGGGGGGGCCGTTCGGTCAGCAACACCAGAACTCTGCTGAAACCCACCTTTCGCGTAAGTCACGGGCCGCGAGACAGCATGAGATTCACAACTGTAATGCAGGTTTGACAATGATGATCTGTGCTCATTAGAGATGGTATTAATATGCATGTGTGCAACTGTCACTTCAAAGACCAGGGACCTCATCTACAAAGCGTGCGTATGCACAAAAACGTGGCGTACATCTGTCTCCATACTAATGTTCACATGTATCAAAAGTGAAATGGAAATTTACTCCTAAATCCTGGCTGGCGTAGGCACATTCCAGCAGTTATTGTTCCACTGCCAACACATAAAGGTGACGCTGCCATTAATACATGAAAACATGATCGTCATCAGAGTGATGTGCACACCAGAGACACACTAATGAACAATTAACACACCCACATGTTTGCAATGATATGGGTGGATATGAAAGCATGCGCAAAGTGATGAGGAAAATGGCACTAATAATGGCTGCGTTAGCATTGTTCGAAGTCCTTGCAAATGGTGCAATCCGACATGAGCATGTATTCAGGGAACATGAAGATTTATTTGCAAAAGACGATAACTGGCTCATAAGCTGATTTCCAAGGCCACTGTAACAGGAGTTGCGCACAGAATGCAGCCAGCCCAAAGTGCAATACGGCGAGGAGCCAGGGATTGTCTGTGCCCACACAGGTGCTGACCACGCTGCACTTCCTGACAACAGCGGCATTCCAGTGGGAGCTGGCCGATCGGTGGAAGCCGGTTTCCCGAATGTAATCGGAGCAATTGACTGCACACATATTACTATGAAGGTGCCCTCATATGATGAATTTATTTTTGTTAATAGGAAACATTTTCATTCCATCAGTGTTCAAATCATATGTGATGCACAAATGCACTGGGTTGGGTTGGGAACAGGCTAGAGGCTGGCACTATTGCGAGATGGATGGCTGCTTGGTGGATACATAGTTTATTTGTGTAATTGTTCCAAATGATAAACCAGCCCATGTAGGCATGTGCGCATTCAAATATATTTATTTATTTATATATTTATTATTACATCCACCAAGGACGTACTAAAATCATCAGCATCAGCAGGATTACATCAAAACTACTATACAGATTTTGACAAAATTTTCACCACAGATAGATATTAGGCCATGGAATACTCCAATAAATTCTGGAGGTGATCCGAACCTGGATCTGGATTCTGGATCAAGATTTCTCTTTATATAGGCTTTGAAGGATTATGTCAAAACTACTTCATGGGTTCTCACCAAATTTGCACCACAGATAGATATTAGGCCATGGAAGACCACTGAATTTTGGAGGTGATCAGGATCTGGATTGGTGGACGTAAGAAATCTCCAACTGCTCTTGTTATTAATGTGTTTTCTTTATCTTGACAGTGAGACTAGAGAGCTTCTTAACTCTTAACAAGCCCACGACTGTCACCCTGTCTTCAGTATTTGTAAATAAACGTGTGTGTAATGTTGTGAATGTCACACACTGTCAGCTGCCGTGCACCTAATATTTTTACTTCAGTGTGTGTGTGTGCTGCTCTGACCCTCAGCAGTTACACACACGGACGCACTCATTTCATTTTTGTTCTATATTGCAGCAAGCTGAGTGGGAGAACGGTGACTGAGCCACGGCTTTCATTGTTTTTGCACGCTGCCTCTACAAGTGTTTTAATTTTTACACACAACAACACAGAGACAATGGCGGAAGTCATCAAACACACTCCACTCCACACTCATGGTCCTGCAAAATAACACAACCAAAACTATGTAAGTAACTTTTCATATTCAGATGGGGGTGTGGACGGGGAGGTGTTTGGTGCGTCTGCATGTGCACTGAATTCCACGTTGTTTTGGACGTACAAATGGAACATGCTTGGATCCATGCGTATGTACACTTTTTATGCTTTTTATGCTTACGCCAGTTTCTGGATTTTGCCATACGCCATGTTTAAGTAGGAAATCTAAGTCTTTGTACATGAGGCCCCAGCACATAATACATAGTATTTGTACGGCTTTGACTTAATTCAGATCAGCACTTCACCGCGGTTAATAATAACTGCGTCACAGGCAGCGCTGTGAGCAGAGATACCCTCAGGGATCAGGCTCCCGTTGAGGCGCTGTAATTTGGGCTTTCTTAATGTAGCTGAGTAATATTAGCATGGCGGTGCTATCAGCAGGTTCAGTTTGGACGCGGCTGCACACTGCAGCTCAGAAGCCAAGTCAGTCTCAGCGCAGGTCTTGTGGGGATCAAGGATTCTATGCTCTATTCCAGTTCCTGTCTGCTTGCTGAGTGGACCGTGAGCAGAATGGAAGTGACCTCAGGTCACCTGTACACACTGACCTCTTTAAGAGGCCGCGGCAGAGGAGCAACGCTTTCCCACAAACCCTGTCGTCGCTATTACTCCATCTAACCCTGTGGTACTGACAGGTCCGAGTCAGGGGAGTTTTACAGCAGACAGCAGCGTGAGCGGCAATCTTCCCCTTCCTCACAGTCAGACTGTCCCCTACAGGGACCCATATTTTGTTGATTAAAGGTCGAAGGAGTTGTGAGCTTATTTCATCGCCACAAAAACGATATCTGTCTCTGATTTGATTTAGGGTGGCTCAGGAAACAGGCCTGCACGTCTACAGTTTCGAAAAAAATAGATCCATAACTTTCACTCAATACATTCGTGTGGATGCTGTTATATAAGACTGAGCTATTTATGTTTCACACCCAGCGCATGCACCTGAATGTTGTCAGATTGAATCCCACACAGACTTATTAATTTGGAGAGAAAAAAGACAGATGGGAATGAGCATTTCCAAACCAAAAGTAGAGCTCTTAGAGATATTTCAACCTCAAAGATGAATCCGTCAGGTCAGAGAGCCGGTACTACATGGCACCACATCCACCACACCACAGAACTGTTTTGGGTACTGGATGGCAACCACCCAAACAGATGACTGATCCATCCTCATTTCAAGAACATAGCAATGTATCAGCTGCAACCAGAGGTGGGCGTGTCCTTAGCGTTCACTAGCCATTCGGGTCCTCAACACTGATGCACCAATGTGCTGGCTAATGCCCAGAGATGCGCACCGTGTGGCCAAATGTTGTAACTGTTCTTCCCTCATAATGTAAGTGATAATGCACATCTAAATTCTCTTGAAGTAGGTTAACTGTTTATTTGACACCAAAAACACCAGTATGTCATAAAGGGTTAACAATATCAAAAAAGCTCTTGGAGCCAACTGTTCTTGTCACAAAGAAAAATGTTAAATTTGCTGTCACGTGGCTAATTAGTCGACTAATCATATAATTCTGAGTGGCAGGTTTTCTGCTGTTGACATTCTGTCTTCGTGTGACATTTAACATGCTTATTTTTAGTTCTGGGTATATTTAATCAGTCAGCATTTTTCAAAAATGTCATTTATCATCAGTTTTTCTGTCTTCTCAATTTGACTGCTCTTAATGCATCAGCAACCTGTACTAATAAGAACTTTCTATGACAAAATCAGGTTTTTGCAGTAATTTTATATTTTAGTGATCACCACAAACTGTGATTCAGATCAAATCAGTCAGGATCAAAGTTGAGATATCTGGAACAAAGGTGGGTAAATAGGGCCTCAAATGAGACTGATTCAGCTCAAAGTTCATCCACCAGGATCGAGGCTCACTCATCAAGAATAAAGATAGGTAATGAGGACCTCAATTGTCATTGATTCAGCTCAAAGTTTAGCAACTAGGATCAAAGTTCAGATATCAGGATCAAAAATCAACACTCACAATCAAAGGTCAGGATCAGTATCAAAGTTCAAATGTCAAAGTTCAGCAAGTAGCATTAAAGTTCACCAATCAAGAAGATTAATAATTAGGATCTCAAATGTCATAGATCAGGATAAATGTTCATCAGTCAGGATCAAAGTGCATCTATCAAAAAAATCAACACAATTTAAGGTCAGAATCTAGATTAAGTGACATCAATCGACATCAAAGTTTAGCTATCAAGGACAAAGATTAGTAATTTACCTCAAATGTCATTGATGAGTCAGGATCAAAGTTCATCATTCAGGATCAAAATTGAGGTATCAGGAATAATAATCAGCTGTCACAATTAAAGGTCAGGATCATGATCAAAGGCATCAATCAGGATCAAGGTTCAGCAATCTGCATAAAGCTCCAGATATCAACAGCAAAGAGCAGTGATTAGGATCTCAAATGTCATTAATCAGGATCAAATTTCATCAATTGGAATCAAAGGTGAGATATTTGATCAAAGATCAATAATTAGATTAAGGCTCCCATTCAAAGATGAAGATCAAATGTTATCATTCAGGATCAAAACTGAGCAGTCAGCATGAATGTTCACTGACAAGGATCAAAGTTCAGTGAGCAGGGTCAAAAAACATTACTGAGGCTAAAAGTGGTACCTCACCTTAATAAATTTAAATGTTAATTTCCTTAGTAGAGAGTTTAACTTATTATGATTGTAGAATTTGATTATTTAAAGCCATTTGGAAATGCAACTACAGATACATTCTGTAAAAAGCCTTTATAAAGCAGAAACTGCCACCATGAACACAAGATCCTTCAACTCTGGTTTGCGTTCAGACCTTTATTGATGAAACTTAAAAATGAAAATGTATGTATTTCACTACATCAGATCCAGATCCTTAGTGGCATCTATACAGCACATGCTGACTGTATGGCTGACAGGTTTCACAAAGGTCAATATATTACTTTTTGAGAAATTGACCAAAATGTCCAAGAAAGAATTTTCAAGTTAAATTTATTTCATTTATATAGCGCCAAATCACAACAAAGTTGCCTCAAGGGGCTTCACACAAGTAAGGTCTAACGTTACTAACCTCCAGAGCAAGAACACGGGTGACAGTGGTAAGGAAAAACTCGCTCTGATGATTTGAGGAAGAAACCTCAAGCAGACCAGCCTCAAAGTGGCGACCCTCTGCTCGGGCCATGCGACAGACACAATTTACAAAACAATTCACAAAACGAATATACAGGAAATGCTGCCGTGCACAGGAGAGGAGTGATTCAGAAACAGAAACCACACCCATCTCTGGATAGAGTTGCACCTCAAACAGAATCAGTATAATTTGTCAGAATTAAGCAACAAGAAAAACAGAAGAAATACTAAGGTGATCGCCAGCCACGAGCCCTAACCTTCACTAAAAGACCAAGAATTTAGATAAAGTTGAGGCCGCGGCATGCTCTATTTCTGAGTAAAATGAATTTAAAAGAGTAAAAAGCATAGTAACATACTATGCCAGTATGCTAGCCATATGAAAGGGAAAATAAGTGCGTCTTAAGTCAGGACTTGAAAGTCTCCACAGAATCTGTTTCATTGATGCAGGGAGATCATTCCACAGAGCAGGGGCACAATAAGAGAAAGCTCTGTGACCCACAGACTTTTTATTCACCTTAGGGACACAAAGTAGTCCTGTACCCTGAGAACGCAAAGCCCGCACCGGTACGTAGGGTTTAATTAGGTCAGCTAGGTAGAGAGGTGCTAGTCCTTGAACAATTTTATAGGTTAGTAGCAGAACCTTAAAATCTGATCTTACAGAGACAGGAAGCCAGTGAAGGGACGCCAAAAATCGGTGTAATGTGGTCAAACTTTCTGCTTCATGTCAAAAGTATGGCAGCAGCATTTTGAACCAATTGGAGACCCCTAATGCTGGACTGCGGTAAACCAGAAAATAGAATATTGCAGTAATCCAATCTAAAAGAAACAAATGCACGAATCGGGGAAAGAAGAAAAAAACCCTCTTGCCATATTTTAAGAAATGTTGAGAAATGTTGGCTGGTATCCATTTACAGCTGGGTGGACTGGGACCAAGGATAAGGACACAAGCAGGTAGAGTGACTGGGAATTGAACCCAGGTCTACATACGAGGTCTGTCCAAAAAGTATCGTACCTTTTTATTTTTTTCAAAAACTATATGGATTTGAATCACGTGTGATTACATCAGCCAAGCTTGAACCTTCGTGCGCATGCGTGAGTTTTTCCACGCCTGTCGGTTGCGTCATTCGCCTGTGGGCAGGATTTGAGTGAGCACTGGTCCACCCCTCCCGTCAGATTTCTTTTGTCTGAGAACTTGCTGAGAGACTGCCGCTTTGCTCCATGAAATTTTTTTCAGAAACTGTTAGAGACAGGCAGTTGGAAACCATTCGATAGATTCAGTTGGATATCGGTGAAGATTTTGTCGGCGTCACGCGGATTATGGACTGTTAAAACCTTTTTAAAGACGGCCCACAGCGGCGGAGGGCGCGCGGCGTGCCGAATGACCATCAACAGACTGGATCGACCAGATCATTTCTAAACTGAATGCTGTGTTGATCCGGGACATCATGTGACTACCACAGAAATGGCAACAGAGCTGGACATAGCACTTTTGCGGCACATTCCACTGTTACAGGAGATTTTGTAATGAAAGACGTGCGGAGGATTTTGCGCATCGGCACGAAGAAGCTCAGGATGCACAGCAAAAAAACACCTCCGTCTTGGAAGTCTCACAGGACATTTTGGGGCATGTCCAGCTGTTAAACAATTTCTCAGATACTCACTCGACTGAAAGCCATCGAAAGCCGTCTGAATCTTCTGAATGGTTTCCAACACGGAGGTGGGTTTTTTTTGCTGCGCATCCTGAGCTGCTTTGTGCCGACGCGCGAAATCCTCCACACGTCTTTCATTACAAAATCTCCTGTAACAGTGGAATGTGCCGCAAAAGTGCTATGTCCAACTCTGTTGCCATTTCTGTGGTAGTCACATGATGTCCCGGATCAACACAGCGTTCAGTTTAGAAATGATCTGGTCGATCCAGCCTGTCGAACGGCCGCTCGGCGTGCCGCGCGCCCTCCGCCGCTGTGGGCCATCTTTAAAAAGGTTTAAACAGTCCATAAGCCGTGTGACACCAACAGAATCTTCACCGACATCCAACTGAATCTATCGAATGGTTTCCAACTGCCTGTCTCTAACAGTTTCTGAAAAAACTTTCATGGAGCAAAGCGGCAGTCTCTCAGCAAGTTCTCAGACAAAAGAAATCTGACGGGAGGGGTGGACCAGTGCTCACTCAAAGCCTGCCCACAGGCAAATGACGCAACCGACAGGCGTGGAAAAACTCACGCATGTGCATGAAGGTTCAAGCTTGGCTGATGCAATCACACGTGATTCAAATCCATATAGTTTTTGAAAAAAATAAAAAGGTCCGTTACTTTTTGGACAGATCTCGTATCTCTTCATTCCACTGAGTTACAAGCTATATAATAATACCCATTAAAACAAACAAAAATCAATGTAGAATGTCAATCTAAAGCTTGATCAACTCCATAATTTGAGGGGTTCTTCCTCTTATTAAGACTGATCATTTTACCAGATTTGGTGGCAATCAGATAAAAACTTTATCAAAAAAAAAGTGAAATGAACATACGTGAACATATTCAACTGCATTTTCATCATGTTGGGAACAAACTGACAAATTATCTCACACATGGATTAAGATTTATTCAATGTTTTTTCTTCTGTGAGCAAATATTTTATTGGATTTTAACAGCAGTACATGAACACATTACCAAAGAACTCTTTATGGTCTTTTGCTTGGCACAAATTATTAAAAATATGTGCACTGTCAAAAGAAAAGTTTTATGATGCTTTGGTATTCAGCTTTAATTGCTGCATTATTCTGTTCATTGCAAACAAGAAAGGATCAGCTCTGAGTCCTTTCTTGTTTGCAATGTGATGGACAGGTTGACAGGTGAGATCAAACAGTCTCCATGGACTATTATGTTTGCAGATGACATTGTGTTCTGTAGTGAGAGTAGAGAGCAGGTCGAGTTTAGCCTGGAAAGGTGGAGATATGTTCTGGAGAGAAGGGGAATGAAATTCAGGAGGAGCAAAACTGAGTGCATGTGTGTGAATGAGAGGGAGCCCAGTGGAATAGTACAGTTACAAGGAGTAGAAGTGGTGAAAGTAGATAAGTTTAAATACTTGGGGTCAATTGTCCAAAGTAATGGAGACTGTGGTAGAGAGGTGAAGAACAGAGTGCAGGCAGGGTGGAGTGGGTGGAGAAAGGTGACAGGAGTGATCTATGACCAAAGAATATCTGCAAGAGTGAAGGGGAAAGTTTACAAGACAGTAGTGAGACCAGCTATGTTGTACAGCTCAGGTGGTTGGTGTGACAGAGGAAGTTACAGAGGATGGGGTGAGATGGAAACAATTGATCTGCTGTGGCGACCCCTAATGGGAGCAGTCGAAAGAAGAAGAAGAATATTCTATTTTCATCATTTCTCTTTGCATATTATTATTATTATTCCACATTTTCAGTGTATTTTCTCCCCTGGGAAGTCTCTACCACTTTTACTTTGACATTTGTTCTGTGTTTGTTTAGTGTAGCTTGGCTTCCTGTTTCTGGTTTTCTTTCAGGTTCGCTTGTCTCTGCATGTCCACATTTAATTTTTTAGTTGCCTATTTAACCACCATTAGAGCATTCTTTCTTTGCCAGATTGCACAGGTTCATCCTGCTCTCTTGCATTATATTTGCCAGTGGTTTTTCTAATGTTTTTAGCAGTCACAGACCTTTTGCTGTTGGCCCAACTTCCTGTGTTTTTGCCCGTCATGTTGGATTTGTTTGCTTGGTATGAGAATTCTCTGCGTGCCAACCTACGGCATTTTTGTTAACCCTCTACTGCTCCCATATAAAGACTGTTGCCTGTTACACTGGTCACCCGTGTGCCTGATCTCTCCCTGTTATCCACGAGCCTGCTGCCAGCTAAAATATCTGTGCATTATTTCTGTGGAACAATAATCCTATTTCAACCTACATTGCGTTGTGGTTCTCTGCACTGGGGTCCTCTGCTAAACCATTACAAAAACCTGAAGACCACGTCAAATATCAGTGAGATGATTTTAATGTGGCATCAAAATGAACAGAAATTAGTGGAAGAGAGGAAATGGGTATAATTTTATACATTGTGTTGAAATACTGTGTATCATTATTTATGTTTCATGAAAACCACAGGTCTCAGAGGGTCTGTGCAAAAGAAGCTGGATGAAAACATTAACATTTTCCAGATAACAAAATTAGTTTTGAGAAGCTCAACGCACAAAAATTTAAAATTGTTATAGGGTGTGTAAAGTGCTCACAGCACAATAAAAGTAAGTAAATTGAAAGACAGAATAACCTCGTCCTGGCTGTACGCTCTCACACTGGAAATGATGCAGTTTTAACCTTTCCAGTGTGGAGCATTCTCGGAGGGCGACAGCTGCATCAGTCCCATTTTCCCCAAATAAATCCCTGCAGAAATGAATTCAAATGTATTCATTTGCTGCCATTTAATTACTTCAACTTCCTTCATGGCTTCTGAATGATTATATGCTAATTTTTTGCAAAGCAAGCTGTGAAAAACTGTTGGCCAGCAAAAGGACACCTCAAACTGCCACGATCGTGACCAAAATGTCCCTTTTCATCCCATCTCTGGCAAGAATTCAAAGTGTCAACCCGGAATGAGATGACTTTCCTGCGTGTCACCTGACCTCCGACGCCAGCTGAGGCAATCTGCATTGATAGTTGGGCAGCACGCGGCTCCACATTCTTATGCTAATGCGTGCACATAATCATCTGGAGGAAGACCTGAGCTGCAAAGTTATGACTTTTCTCATTGACTCAACTTTCCACATGCCTCCAGTGTTGTGTGGGCCGCCAGAAGAGGAGGTACTGCTGGCCCACCACCAGAGGGCGCCCTGCCTGAAGTGCGGGCTTCAGGCACGAGAGGGCGCCGCCGCCACGGACACAGCCGGGGGTGACAGCTGTCACTCATTATCTCATGACAGCTGTCACCCATCTACACTTCATCATTCCACTCCATAAAAATCGGACGTCATCTCCACCTAGTTGCCGAGATATCATCTACCTGTGAAGGTAATATCCTCAGCCAGAATCAAATTGTGTCTTAGTCTGAATTCATTTTGCAGCTGCTTTCCTGTGGAGTGCCTTATCAGTGAGGTTGGCGTAATCAGCGACGGCTTCACTTCACACCCCAACCAGATAAGTGTTTAAGACAGGAGCTGCATGAGTGTGTGTGAGAGGTGGAGGTGGATTCTCCACCTTTGTTGTTACTGGGTGTGCACGCACCCACATCTTATTGTTTTTGCTCCTCGCCAGCAGTACCAGATCCGACATTCGGAGACGGTGGCCACCTGGGGACTCGGGACTTGGCGGCTCCAGTATTCTCCAGGTTCGGTGGCGGAGGAAATCGTGTGGTTCTGGTTCTTCTCAGGACAGACGTCTTCTATCCTCGAGCCTGCCCACACGTCACCTTTGTGGACTGACTGTTTTCACAAATTCTGTAATCCGCTGTGTTTTGGTTGTGCTCTTTCACAACAGTAAAGTGTTCATATTCGACTCTTTCACTGTCCGTTCATTTACGCCCCCTGTTGTGGGTCCATGTCACTACACTTTCCCAACAGGATATCTCGGCCAGCGTCATGGATCCCGAGGGGCGTCACCCATCTGTTGAACAGCCAATGGAAGAGCAGGGTGCACAGGCGTCTGCAGGAGGCGTGATTGGTGACTTGCAGCAAATCCTCACCACCTTTACCGCTCGGTTGGATCTGATGACCAAGCAAAACGTCATCCTTAATCGCAGGATGGAGGCTCTCACCGCACAGGTGGAAGCGCGCACTCAGGGCGCTGCTGCAGCTCCTCCTCCTGCCGACCCAGTGCAGAATATAGACGTTCCACTGGTCGTTCAACGACCCCCCCACCATCCCCTGAAGCATACATAAGTCCCCCAGAGCTGTACGGAGGTTGTGTGGAGATGTGCGCAGACTTTCTTATGCAGTGTTCGCTCGTCTTTGCACAACGTCCCGTAATGTACGCGTCTGACGCCAGTAAGGTGGCTTATGTAATTAACTTGCTTCGTGGTGAGGCACGTGCTTGGGCTACGGTGCTTTGGGAGCAAAATTCACGGCTCCTTACCACTTATACTGGGTTTGTGAGGGAGTTCAAAACGGTTTTTGATCACCCTAACAGAGGAGAGACTGCTTCAACAGTGCTGCTGTCAATGAGACAGGGGCGCCGGAGCGCAGCCGAATATGCAGTCGACTTCCGCATCGCGGCTGCGAGGTCCAGCTGGAATAATGTTGCGCTCCGCGCCGCCTTCATAAACGGACTGTCGTCAGTCCTGAAGGAGCACCTGGTAGCTAAGGAAGAATCGCGGGATTTAGATGGGCTTATTGATCTCGTTATACGGTTAGACAATTGGTTGGAGGAATGCCGTCGGGAGCGAGACGAAGGACGTGGCCGGGCACGCGCCGTCCCTATCCCTTCCGGGTCCGAAAAGGTTCCGCCCTCCCCACGCTCCACAGCCTCAACGCTCCGTGTGGCTACAGCTCCCCCTGCTGACGAAGCTATGGACAAGAGCAGGGCCACATTTAGA
This sequence comes from Thalassophryne amazonica, assembly GCF_902500255.1. Lineage (NCBI taxonomy): Eukaryota > Metazoa > Chordata > Actinopteri > Batrachoidiformes > Batrachoididae > Thalassophryne > Thalassophryne amazonica. Next base: position 120,561,461 of record NC_047107.1, read on the forward strand.
CCACCTAACAGACAGAGGAGGCTGGCCCGCGGGGAGTGCTTTGTCTGCGGCTCAAGTGAGCATCAGTTAAGAGACTGCCCCAATCGGTTAAACACCAACGCCCGCCCCTAGAAACTGGGCTTAGGGTGGGCCAAGACATTCATGTGGGACACACACATATTTCCACACGACTCCCAGTTACAATCCTGAGCGGGGATTTAACCCTTCAAGCCCCAGCACTGGTGGACACAGGGTCAGAAGGGAATCTGCTAGACAGCAGATGGGCTAGGGAGGTAGGGCTCCCTCTGGTGGCGCTCCCTTTGCCATTGCAGGTGCGGGCACTAGATGGCACCCTTCTCCCTTTAATCATGCACAAGACACAACCTGTAACTCTGGTGGTGTCTGGAAATCATCGGGAGGAGATCGAGTTTTTTGTGACTCCTTCTACCTCCCGCGGGATTTTGGGCTTCCCGTGGATGTTGAAACACAATCCCCGGATTGATTGGCCATCTGGGGTGGTTGAAGTGGACGCCTCTGACTCAGGGATAGGAGCCGTGCTATCCCAGAGCGGAGAGACCGATAAGGTTCTTCACCCGTGTGCCTACTTTTTTCGCAGGTTGACCCCGGCTGAACGGAACTATGACGTCGGCAACCGAGAACTCCTTGCGGTGAAAGAGGCTCTTGAGGAGTGGAGACACCTGTTGGAGGGAGCGTCTGTGCCGTTCACGGTTTTCACTGACCATCGGAACCTGGAGTATATCAGGACCGCCAAGCGGCTGAACCCCAGGCAAGCCCGCTGGTCACTGTTCTTCGGGAGTTTTGACTTCCGGATCACCTATCGCCCCGGGACCAAGAACCAGAGATCGGATGCCTTGTCCCAGGTACACGAAGACGAAGTCAAAACTGAGCTGTCGGATCCACCAGAGCCCATCATTCCGGAGTCCACTATCGTGGCTACCCTCACCTGGGACGTGGAGAAGATCGTCCGGGAGGCCCTGGCACAGAGCCCGGACCCCGGACCCCGGAACTGGGCCGAAGAACCGTCTATACATCCCACCAGAGACCAGAGCTGCAGTCTTGGATTTCTGTCACGGTTCCAAGCTCTCTTGTCATCCGGGGGTGCGAAGGACCGTGGCAGTTGTCCGGCAGCGCTTCTGGTGGGCGTCTATGGAGGCCGACGTCCGGGAGTATATCCAGGCCTGCACCACCTGTGCCAGGGGCAAGGCAGACCACAAAAGGACCCAAGGACTTCTCCAGCCGCTTCCGGTGCCTCATCGCCCCTGGTCCCATATCGGCCTGGATTTCGTCACGGGCCTCCCGCCGTCCCAGGGCATGATGACTATCCTCACGATAGTGGACCGATTCTCCAAGGCGGCCCACTTCGTGGCCCTCCCGAAGCTCCCAACGGCCCAGGAGACTGCTGACCTCCTGGTCCACCATGTCGTCCGTCTGCATGGGATACCAACTGACATAGTCTCGGATCGTGGTCCCCAGTTTTCCTCTCAAGTCTGGAGGAGTTTCTGCAGAGAACTGGGGGCCACCGTGAGCCTCTCATCCGGGTACCACCCACAGACCAATGGACAGGCAGAACGGGCCAACCAAGAGTTGGAACAGACCCTCCCATGTGTGACATCCGCGCACCCGATGGCCTGGAGTAACCATCTGGCCTGGATCGAGTATGCACATAACAGTCAGGTGTCTTCTGCCACCGGCCTCTCCCCGTTTGAGGTGTGTCTGGGGTACCAGCCCCCATTGTTTCCCGTGGTGGAGGGAGAGGTCGGTGTGCCCTCGGTCCAGGGCCACCTGCGGAGGTGCCGTCGGGTGTGGCGCACCGCCCGTTCTGCCTTGCTGAAGGCCCGGACGAGGGCTAAGACCCATGCAGACCGCCAGCGGTCCCCGGCCCCTGCATACCAGCCCGGGCAGGAGGTGTGATTATCAACGAAGGACATCCCCCTCCAAGTGGACTCTCCTAAGTTGAAAAACAGGTACATTGGACCATGTAAAATCCTCAAGATCCTCAGCCCTGCCGCAGTGAAGCTCCAACTTCCAGCTTCACTGCGGATCCACCCTGTTTTCCATGTGTCCAGACTGAAACCACACCACACCTCACCCCTCTGTGCTCCCGGTCCGGCGCCGCCTCCTGCCCGGATCATTGACGGGGAGCCGGCTTGGACAGTGCGCCGGCTCCTGGACGTCCGTCGAATGGGCCGGGGGTTCCAGTATTTGGTGGACTGGGAGGGGTATGGACCCGAAGAACGCTCCTGGGTAAAGAGGAGCTTCATCCTGGACCTGGCCCTCCTGGCCGATTTCTACCGCCGTCACCCGGATAAGCCTGGTCGGGGCGCCAGGAGGCGCCCGTTGAGGGGGGGGTCCTGTTGTGTGGCCTGCCAGAAGAGGAGGTACTGCTGGCCTACCACCAGAGGGCGCCCTGCCTGAAGTGCAGGCTTCAGGCACGAGAGGGCGCCGCCGCCATGGACACAGCCGGGGGTGACAGCTGTCACTCATTATCTCATGACAGCTGTCACCCATCTACACTTCATCATTCCACTCCATAAAAACCGGACGTCATCTCCACCTCGTTGCCGAGATATCATCTACCTGTGAAGGTAATATCCTCAGCCAGAATCTAATTGTGTCTTAGTCTGAATTCATTTTGCAGCTGCTTTCCTGTGGAGTGCCTTATCAGTGAGGTTGGCGTAATCAGCGACGGCTTCGCTTCACACCCCAACCAGATAAGTGTTTAAGACAGGAGCTGCACGAGTGTGTGTGAGAGGTGGAGGTGGATTCTCCACCTTTGTTGTTACTGGGTGTGCACGCACCCACATCTTATTGTTTTTGCTCCTCACCAGAAGTACCAGATCCGACATTCGGAGACGGTGGCCACCTGGGGACTCGGGACTTGGCGGCTCCAGTATTCTCCAGGTTCGGTGGCGGAGGAAATCGTGTGGTTCCGGTTCTTCTCAGGACAGACGTCTTCTATCCTCGAGCCTGCCCACACGTCACCTTTGTGGATTGACTGTTTTCACAAATTCTGTAATCCGCTGTGTTTGGTTGTGCTCTTTCACTACAGTAAAGTGTTCATATTTGACTCTTTCATTGTCCGTTCATTTACGCCCCCTGTTGTGGGTCCATGTCACTACACTTTCCCAACATCCAGTCCAATTATAGGAGGTGGTGGGTAAAAACGTGACAAATGACTGGCTGATCGCTGGCCTCCCCGAGCCCATAAATCAAGCTGTCTGCTCTCGGCCTGCTGTAGCTGCTCTCCTTCTTGCGGCCACATATCAGGACCAAACACGTAATGGCTTCTGGATCATCAAACAGATGGTGGAGAGAGTCAGGGTTTACCGCAGAGATATTAGCCATGTGGTCACAAATGAAGGGGGGGGGGGGCTAAATAGATTGCATGAATGTTCTTGTTCCAACCAATTTCACAAATGTGGATTTAAAAACTTCTAATGGAATGGCTTTTTTAATGAAGTTGTGACATAAAAATCTAGAAAAAAAAATACATGTGTGAATCCAGCATTTTTTTAACTTAAAAAAATTGCACAAGACACTGTCTTTATGAGGTCAAGGCAGTGAATTATTGCTGGAATTGTTTAAATTGACTTATCTTGAGGTAAAAGCACTTGGAACTGCATTTCTTTGTGTGAAATGTTTGGCATAAATAAAGCTTGTTATTAGTTGTGCAGTATTTGTCCACTTTAGGAAGGTCAAGAACAGAAAGCAGAAGGTGCATTTGTAATCCAACACTTAATAGTTGTGACCTTTAAATGCAGTAAGCAGCAAAAATCATGTCAAGAAAGCAACCACAGAGGGAAGTAAATTTGCATAAATAATAAATCCAGTCAGATTCTCTATCGTCTGAAATCACACCCGGTGGACATCTATCTATCTATGTTATAATAGCCATGGAGTTGATAGGACCATTTTTTGGAGAAAAACCAATAGCTAACCAATAAAAAATGGACACTGTGCTGCAATGCACCATGGGACTTCGGGGGTTTCAGATTTTAAATGCTTTCATTGTGGTTTATGTTAGTTTACAGTGTTGTTAGTGTTATTGATTCATTGTGTATGTGTAGCTCAGCTGGTTTAGTTAGTTTAGTTAAGTCTCATATTGCTCTTACCATGAGTGACTTAAGTTTCATGTTGGTACCATGAGTGAAATGTGTATTGTTTTTAACGTCTTCTGCCACTGTCTTTGTTTGTCTTACAGCAGCTGTGCGTGCATTGCATGCATTGTGTGCACAACTTCAATCACAAACTGTGGACAGGTGACATTTGCCATTTGTTGCCTGACTCATGCCATTCCAACAGGGCATGGTAGTAAGTCATCTTTATATTAAAAGCATGAGTGTGGTGAGTCATTTTATTTACCAAATTCAATGTAAGTCCATAAAATAATTGTAAATACCTTAAAAATACATTGATGATACATCAAAGTGAAAATACTTATTCCATTGTGGTCCATTTAAAAATCAAATGACAAAATAGAAGTAGAAATATAATAATAATAATAATAATAATAATAATAATAATGTGTATAACAAGAACAATAATAACAAGAACCTAAAACTTATAAATACATTAAGACAGTAAATTAATGTAAAAAAAATACATAATTAACAAGAAATAAAAGGGTTGAGTTCTTTTTCTAAAAACTGTTGAGGTCTAAAGTTCTAAAAACATTCTGGACTCACACGCCATTCCAACTCATTATACAAGTTTTGCTTAATTTTTTATCACCCTTGCAAAATGTCAGCTACCTATTTTACAAACACTACCCAAACTACAGCCCATGGATCCCCACGGGCAACACCATTAATGCAGGTACAATTTCATCAAGAGTCCTAGTCATTCATAACCATTTAATCACTGGTGTATACCTGCAACAATGAACTGATGTGTTTTCATGAGCTTGGAATGAACCCTTCATATTGAGCGCCTCATGGAGGCCACTTTGCTGCAACACCATGTTCATACAGTGGCTCAAAAGGGACATACTTCCTTTGTCTTTCGGCAGTGCAGCTTGACTAAAAGGAAAAAAAAATCAGTGATTGCTCAACTATACACCGTATACATTTTCCTGGGTAGTCTAACAAATTTTGAGAACCCTTATTTTTATAAAAAGAAAGATCATTCATATTGCTTATCATAAGACAAGACAAGATCAGGTCTCCACAGAGCAGCAAATTAAAAGTGCATATTGTGAGGATAAACTGGTTAAACACTGGTTAACTTTGATGCACCAGATCAATAATACAGCAACTTTAGTTTGCTGGTATCATATCCCATAGAGCGCTACCTGTTGAACACTGCCACCTGCTGGCTACAACTGGGCTTGTTGCAGCACATAATCCTTTCATTACATGCATGGTGGACCTAGAAGCAGGTCTAGTCTAGTTCCGGTGGCCAGCAATGATAAGCATTGGCACAATCAGGAATATATACAGTGGTATGTAAAGGTTTGGGCACCCTGATGATTTTTCTTTATAAATTATTGGTTGTTTGGATCAGCAATTTCAGTTAAATATATCATATAGCAGACAAACAGTGATATTTGATATGTGAAATGAAGTTTCTAGGATTTACAGAAAGTGTGCAATAATTATTTAGCCCCTTAACGCCCATCGTCGCATATATGCTACAATCTCTGACTCAAATATGCAACTTACCAAATTGACCTGTATGCCCATTGTTGCAAATTTGCAACATACCATCATTATTATTATCAGAATCAGAATCAGAAGAAGTTTATTGCCATTGCCAATGAACAGGATTCACAGACTAGGAATTTGCTTCAATATAATGGTGCAACATTAAACAGAGAGCAATATAAAATGCTAAGATAAAATATACAATATGTGCCAAAATAAGACAAAATATAAATTAAAAAATGACATATGAAATATGAAAGGCTGTGTGCAACAGAAAAACATAAAGAAAGAGGAAGGAGTGCAGTGGGAGGAGTGCAATTAAAACCAAAGTACATTGTCTAAAGTGACCCGTGATAAAATGATAAAGTGACAGAGTTAAGCTTAAAGTGACTGAGTTATGAGGTGTTCATGAGTCTAACGGCAGAGAGGAAGAAACTGTTCTTATGGCGGGTTAAAGTTAAAGGAATACTCGGCTCAATAGAGCTCTGAGTCTTTGTCAGCCTGGCTACAGTGCTGAAAAGAAACCTGGGGTTGTTCTTATTTTCTTCAATTAGTGATGAGTAGTAAGATGTCCTAGCTTTACGGAGGGCTTTTTTATAGCGCAACAGACTCTTTTTCCAGGCTAAGTGAAGATCTTCTAAATTAGTGAGATGCCATTTCCTCTCCAACTTATGGGTTATCTGCTTTAAGCTGGGAGTTTGTGAGTTATACCACGGAGTCAGGCACTTCTGATTTAAAGCTCTCTTTTTCAGAGGAGCTACAGCATCCAAAGTTGTCTTCAATGAGGATGTAAAACTATTGACGAGATACTCTATCTCACTTACAGAGTTTAGGTAGCTACTCTGCACTGTGTTGGATATGGCATTAGAGAACATAAAGAAGGAATCATATCCTTAAACCTAGTTACAGCGCTTTCTGAAAGACTTCTAGTGTAATGAAACTTATTCCCCACTGCTGGGTAGTCCATCAGAGTAAATGTAAATGTTATTAAGAAATGATCAGACAGAAGGGAGTTTTCAGGGAATACTGTTAAGTCTTCAATTTCAATACCATAAGTCAGAACAAGATCTAAGATATGATTAAAGTGGTGGGTGGACTCATTTACATTTTGAGCAAAGCCAATTGAGTCTAATAATAGATTAAATGCAGTGTTGAGGCTGTCATTCTCAGCATCTGTGTGGATGTTAAAATCGCCCACTATAATTATCTTATCTGAGCTAAGCACTAAGTCAGACAAAAGGTCTGAAAATTCACAGAGAAACTCACAGTAATGACCAGGTGGACGATAGATAACAACAAATAAAACTGGTTTTTGGGACTTTTGGATGGACAAGACTAAGAGTCAAGCTTTCAAATGAATTAAAGCTCTGTCTGGGTTTTTGATTAATTAATAAGCTGGAATGGAAGATTGCTGCTAATCCTCCACCTCGGCCCGTGCTACGAGCATTCTGGCAGTTAGTGTGACTCGGGGGTGTGACTCATTTAAACTAACATATTCATGCTGCTGTAACCAGGTTTCTGTAAGGCAGAATAAATCAATATGTTGATCAATTATTATATCATTTACTAACAGGGACTTAGAAGAGAGAGACCTAATGTTTAATAGACCACATTTAACTGTTTTAGTCTGTGGTGCAGTTGAAGGTGCTATATTATTTTTTCTTTTTGAATTTTATGCTTAAATAGATTTTACTGGTTATTGGTGGTCTGGGAGCAGGCACCGTCTCTACGGGGATGGGGTAATGAGGGGATGGCAGGGGGAGAGAAGCTGCAGAGAGGTGTATAAGACTACAACTCTGCTTCCTGGTCCCAACCCTGGATAGTCACGGTTTGGAGGATTTAAGAAAATTGGCCAGATTTCTAGAAATGAGAGCTGCTCCATCCAAAGTGGGATGGATGCCGTCTCTCCTAACAAGACCAGGTTTTCCCCAGAAGCTTTGCCAATTATCTATGAAGCCCACCTCATTTTTTGGACACCACTCAGACAGCCAGCAATTCAAGGAGAACATGTGGCTAAACATGTCACTCCCGGTCCGATTGGGGAGGGGCCCAGAGAAAACTACAGAGTCCGACATTGTTTTTGCAAAGTTACACACCGATTCAATGTTAATTTTAGTGACCTCCGATTGGCGTAACCGGGTGTCATTACTGCCGACGTGAATTACAATCTTACCAAATTTACGCGTAGCCTTAGCCAGCAGTTTCAAATTTCCTTCAGTGTCGCCTGCTCTGGCCCCCGGAAGACAATTGACTATGGTTGCTGGTGTCGCTAACTTCACATTTCTCAAAACAGAGTCGCCAATAACCAGAGTTTGATCCTCCACGGGTGTGTCGCTGAGTGGGGAAAAACGGTTAGAAATGTGAACGGGTTGGCGGTGTACACGGGGCTTGTGTTTAGGGCTACGCTTCCTCCTCACAGTCACCCAGTCGGCCTGCTTTCCCTGTTGCTCGGGATCTGCTGGAAGGGAACTAACGGCGGCTAAGCTACCTCGGTCTGCACCGACTACAGGGGCCTGGCTAGCTGTAGAATTTTCCACGGTGCAGAGCTGAGTCTCCAATTCACCCAGCCTGGCCTCCAAAGCTACGAATAAGCTACACTTATTACAAGTACCATTACTGCTAAAGGAGGCCGAGGAATAACTAAACATTTCACACCCAGAGCAGTTAAGTGCGGGAGAGACAGGAGAAGCCGCCATGCTAAATCGGCTAAGAGCTAGTAGCTGCGCTAAGCTAGCGGATTCCTAAAAACACACAAAGTGAATAATGTGTAAATAATTTAGAGGTGATTCAGCAGAGGGAGTGCTTTAGTTAAGGCACGTGAAGATTACACTGTGAAACAAATTGTTATCTAGATCAATCTAACTGCGCAGATTAAGCAGCTAACAGATACAGCAAAACACCGCTGTGCTCAGGAACAGGAAGTGATACAATACCGCACTGAGAGCCAACCACCAGTAGAGGCCATCTACTTAAAGGCAACACACACAAAACATTTTTTATATACAGCTATATAAATTCGGCATTAAGGGGTTAAACAAAATTAGGCAGGTGTATAAATTTTGGCAGCCCAACAAAAAAAAAAATACATCAATATTCAGTAGATCCTCCTTTTGCAGAAATAACAGCCTCTAAACGCTTCCTATAGTTTCCAATGAGAGTCTGCACTGAAGGTATTTTGGACCATTCTTCTTTACAAAACACCTCAGGTTTGTTGGTTTCCGAGCATGGACAGCCCACTTAAAATCACACCACAGATTTTTAATAATATTCAGTTCTGGGGACTGAGCTGGCCATTCCAGAATGTTGTACTTGTTCCTCTGCATGAATGTCTTAGTAGATTTTGAGCAGTGTTTAGGGTCGTTGTCTTGTTGAAAGATCCTGCCCCGGCACAACTTCAAATTTGTCAATGATTCATGAACACTGTTCTCAAGAATCTGCTGATATTGACTGGAATCTATGTGACCCTCAACTTAACAAGATTCCCGGTACTTGCACTGGCCACACAGCCACACAGCATGATGGAACCACATCCAAATTTTACTGTAGGTAGCAAGTGTTTTTCTTGGAATGCTGTGTTCTTTTTCTGCCATGCATACCGCCCCTTGTTATGTCCAAATAACTCAATTTTAGTTTCATCAGTCCACAGCACCTTATTCCAAAATGAAGCTGGCTTGTCCAAATGTGCTTTAGCAAAACTCAAGCGACTCTGTTTGTGGTGTGTTTGCAGAAAAGGCTTCCTCTGCATTATAGCATCATACAGCATCTCCTTGTGCAAAGTGCACTGTTTGGTTGAACAAATCACAGAGACACTATCTGCAGCAAGATCATGTTGTAGGTCTTTGGAGCAGGTCTGTGGGTTGACTATGACTGTTGTCACCATCCTTCACTTATATGAGATTTTTCTTGGTCTGCCACTTTGGGCCTTAACTAGTACTGTGACTGCAGTCTTCCATTTCCTCACTATGTTCCTCACAGTGGAAACTGACAGCTAAAATCTCTAAGATAGCTTTTTGTATCCTTCCCCTAAACCATGATGTTGAACAGTCTTTGTTTTCAGGTCATTTGAGTTGTTTAGAGGATCCCATGTTGCCACTCATTAGAAGAGATGCAAAGAGGGGAGACATTTGCAAATGGCCGCCCTAAATACCCTTTCTCATGATTGGATTCACCTGTGTAAGAAGGCCAGGGGTCAATGAGCTTATCAAACCAATTTTGTGTTCCAGTAATTAATGCTAAATGTATTCAAACCAATAAAATGACAAGGGTGCCCACATTTATGCACCTGTCCAATTTTGTTTAAATAATTATTGCACACTTTGTGTAAACACTAGAAACTTCATTTCACTTCTCAAATATCAGTGTGTTCGTCTGCTATATGATATATTTAACTGAAATTTCTGATCCAGACAAACAATGATTTATAAAGGAAAATCATGAAAATTATCAGGGATGCCCAAACTTTTGCATACAACTGTATGACTTCTTTTTCTTCAATTAAGCACTGAAGAAACGTGGGTATGTGGGTTTGTGTGTCACGCCTGTCTAAATGGCACCTCAGACTTGTGCCAAACCTGGGACACACATATTTTCACATAAAAGGAGTGACACAAGGTATTGAGCACCTTTGTAGTAGTAGCAGCAGTAGTAGTAGTAGTTAAGGGGAGAGACACTTTTGTGCTGCAGCACTGAGCCAAACTTCTTCTGCATTTTGTTGTTGTGTTGACTCCTCCCACTGAACTCACCTGGGGAGTGGGGACGCGAACTTAGGATCTCCAGCATGGGAACTGGCCCTCTAACCAGAAGATCAAAACCAGGGCCCTGTGTGGCCAAAGAATCCTATTAGTTGTTGGGGAATGAGGTTTACTGACTACTACTGAACACCAACTCCTGATCCTCACACTGGCACACATAGTTTGAAATACAGGAAGTGACATAGGCTGTTGAGCACTTTAGCTGTATTTGTAGTAGTAGTAGCAATAGTACTTAAGGGTAGAGACACTTTTGTGCTACATCATCAGCACATGTGCTAAAAGGTTAGTGTCATACTTTTCTATTCTTCTTTATCCTTTGAACTTTTTCCTCTTCATTTTTGCAAGTAGCAGTAGCGTAGTAGTAGCAGTAGTAGTAATAGTAGTATTTTAAGGCAACAAATGACTCAGTAAACAACATTAAACAAAGACCAGTTTTAGATGAGCAAAACAATGGCTAAATAATTTATCTATGTAGAATGTTTTGAGAAAGCGGCGAGAGTCTCCAGTGTCACAACCATAAAGGGATTTTGCGCACTTCCAGGTTTAATTACACCATGACCTTTAAATACTCCATGACATGAAAATGTGTGAGCATCTCCTAGTTGCCAGATTGTAATAGGGTCCATATTACTCTCTAGCATTTGTATTCTTGATTTGGTGTTACTGACTCTGAGTTATAGTGACTTTTGCTCTCTTCTTCGACTTCTGTTTTCAGCCGGCTGTCTCTGCTCTAGCTGCAGTGTTGCTGATCTCCACTTTGAGTCTTGCTGCCACTCTGAACTCCTGGTTTTCATCTACTCCCTTGGGCACCGTGGTATGAACTTGCCTGGTTTTGAACTCCTCTGTGCATTTCAACAAGCCTGTAGCTAACCCTCCTTGAAAGACTGTTGCTGCCTATGAACTCTGCCTGCCTCTGGATTATTCTCCTGTGTCTCTGACAGATGAGTAGTTGAACATTCTGCTGCTGTAGTCGTTTCTAACATTGCTAAAGCAGCAAAACCTGTTTTGCTATTCTGTGTTGTGGTTGTTTGCGTCCTTGTCAGAATGATTACATTATGTCCGAACTCAACTCGACCCAGAACTTGCTGGAATTATCATATGTAATGTATACTGTATATCCCATCTAGCCTAGAAATACCTTGGAGGGTGTGGCTGGGGAGAATGGCATCTAGGCTACTTTATTTATGGTGCTGCTGCTGCTAGCTTGATGCAGTTCTGGGTAGAAAATAGATGTTGGATGTATCAAGTAAGCAGGGAGAGAAAATGGATGATTGGATGCATTTCAATTCCATTTGTTGCCACTTGGAGGCAAAGTCTCTGAAAAATATCTTGGAAAACACTTCATGTATCAGACTAAAACTTGGTACACCTCACCAACACTTACTTTTACCATATATATATATATATATATATATATATATATATATATATATATATATATATATATATACATACATACATACGTGGTCTGTCCATAAATTAACGGTCCTTTTTATTTTTTTTTAAACTATATGGATTTCATTCATATGTTTTTACGTCAGACATGCTTGAACCCTCGTGCGCATGCGTGAGTTTTTCCACGCCTGTCAGTGACATCATTCGCCTGTGAGCACGCCTTGTGGAAGGAGTGGTCCCGCCCCCTCGTCGGATTTTCATTGTCTGGAAATGGCGGACTGAAAAGGACTTTTTTTCCATCAGAATTTTTTCAGAAGCTGTTAGAGACTGGCACCTGGAAACCATTCGAAAAATTTATCTGGCTTTCGGTGAAAATTTTACGGGCTTAAGAGAATAAGGACTTTAAGGACACCAGGTTTAAGGACACCTTTGACGGTCGGTGCGCCGCGCTGCGAGCTGCGACGATGCGGCACAAACCACTAGATCATTTCTAAGCTGATGGCTCTGTGAATACAACACCATCGTGTGCTCTTTCTCTGGTTATCACAAGAGCTGGACATCAGCCATTTTCTGGCAGATTTCACTTTTAACAAGAGATTTTGTCATGGAAAGCCGCGCGGAGGCTTCGCGCGTCACGACCGATTCGCTGATGAAGCGAGACAAAGGAATACCTCCATTTCGGACTGTTATCGGACAAGTTGGGACATGTCCAGCTCTCCACAAGTTCTTTTATACTCACTCGAATGGTAAGCACTGAAAGCCGAGATAGACATGTCCCAACTTGTCCTCTAACACTCCGAAACGGAGGTGTTCCTTTGTCTCGCTTCATCAGCGAATTGGTCGTGACGCGCGAAGCCTCCGCGTGGCTTTCCATGACAAAATCTCTTGTTAAAAGTGAAATCTGCCGGAAAATGGCTGATGTCCAGGTCTTGTGATCACCAGAGAAAGTGCACACGACGGTCTCGTACCCAAAGAGCCATCAGCTTAGAAATGATCCAGTAGTTTGTGCCGCATCGTCGCAGCTCGCAGCGCACCGACCGTCCTTAAAGGGGTCCTTAAACCTGTAGTTAAAGTCCTTATTCTCTGTGAAGCCTGTAAAATTTTCACTGAAAGCAAGATAAATTTTTCGAATGGTTTCTAGGTGCCAGTCTCTAACAGCTTCTGAAAAAATTCTGATGGAAAAAAAGTCCTTTTCATTCCGCCATTTCCAGACAATGAAAATCCGATGAGGGGGCGGGACCACTCCTTCCACAAGGCGTGCTCACAGGCGAATGACGTCACCAACAGGCGTGGAAAAACTCACGCATGCGCACGAGGGTTCAAGCATGTCTGACGTAAAAACATATGAATGAAATCCATATAGTTTAAAAAAAAATAAAAAGGTACGATACTTTATGGACAGACCTCGTATATATATATATATATATATATATATATATATATATATATATATATATATATATATATATATATTATATACACACACGCATTTCTACTGCATTTCCACATTTCTACTGCAACAACTTTCTATTGATTTCACCTCTTAAGAGAGGCCACCCCTCAAACACGGCCAGCAGCCCACTCAAAGGGATGAAAATCCCCTCATCAGTGGCCTTTCTGTGGAAATTCCCAACCGGGTTTTCCCACCGAAGTCACGTCAAAACTACCCCACAAACGTGATCTTGCGAAATTACTGCAGTAAATGAAAGAACAAAGAAAAATGGCTCCAGTTGGCAAAACGTCCATGTCTCGGAAAAGGAAAGCTTTAATGTTAGAAGAAAAGGTCAAAGTTATTCGTTTGAATGAGAAAGGCAAGGTTCCCAAAAGTTAGCTGTTGATCTGAGTGTTGGTAAAACACAGATCAACAACATTCATACAAACGATGAAGATGCACTACAGGAAGAAACTCTTGCACCATGTGATGATGGTAGTAATGCATGATGTTAGCAAGGCTTTGTTTGTTTGTTTGTTTGAAATGTTTATTTTGAATATCAAGGCACAAAAATAAATAACAACAATAATAATATAAAAAATATAAAGAAAACCATAATCAATAGATATTTGAAAAGGAGTGAGAAGAAGTAAAACTTATTTAACTTGTACACATGATATATGCATTAATACATATAAACATACACACATAGTCAAATACATTCATCCATCAGCACATGTACAGTCCAACATATAAGTCCACATGTACCATATAAACATTTTCATTCATTCATTCATCTTCTACCGCTTAGTCCAATTAAGGGTCGCGGGGGGCTGGAGCCTATCCCAGCAGTCATAGGGTGCAAGGCGGGGTACACCCAGGACAGGACGCCAGTCTGTCGCAGGGCCACAAATAGACAAACAAACACACACACACCTACGGACAATTTTAAAGATGCCAATCCACCTAACCCGCATGTCTTTGGATGTGGGAGGAAACACCACAAAAAAGACTAGCAAAGCTAGCCAAAGCAAGGAAAGAAAGAATTAAGTAGAAATAACCACACAACACCAACAAAAAATAAATAAAACAAACAAAAATAAATAAATAAAAAAAACTAGACATTTGCCCCTAAAACACCTGGTGATTGGCCACACCTCATACCTTTTGACTCAGCTATATGAAGATTGTTTCAATTCCACACTAAATCCCTTCAGACGTCTTACCCCGTAGACTGATAGACAAAAACTTTAAAAAGTTAAAGCTTTTATGTGCACTGTTTTGTGCACTGATCTCATTATGATTTTACATCATTTTTGTGACTTTAAAGGATATAATTCTTGTTGTTCTTCTTGTTTTGAACTTAGCTGACTGTACATTAGTTCAAGTTCAACTTCAAGTAGTTTTTATTGTCATTTCAACCATATACACAGTGAAACGAAACAACGTTCCTCCAGGACCAAAGGTGCTACAAAGAATATTATTATGATTTATCTTGATAAATCAAAATAAACACAGGTAAGCAGTAAAGTGCGGTTGTGACCATTTTTTATAAAGTGAAAAGCATAGCAGCAGTTATTGACCATAAACTTGGCACTCTTAAAAGATGAGATTGTGTGTGTGTGTGTGTGTGTGTGTGTGTGTGTGTGTGTGTGTGTGTGTGTGTGTGTGTGTGTGTGTGTGTGTGTGTGTGTGTGTGTGTGTGTGTGTGTGTGTGTGTGTTCAGTCCAGTCACTGAAATATGTGTGACTGTTCAGACCAGACTCTGGTTGTTAAGGAGCCTGATTATTCGGGGGAAGAAGCTGTTGCACAGTCTGGACGTGAGGGCCCGGATGCTTTGGTACCTTTTTCCAGATGGTAGGAGGGTGAAGAGTGAGTGTGAGGGGTGTGTGTGATCATCCACAATACTGGTTGCTTTGCGGATGCAGCGTGTGGTGTAAATGTCTGTGATGGTGGGAAGAGAGACACCGATGATCTTCTCAGCCGTCCTCACTACTCGCTGCAGGAACTTGCAATCCGATACGGTGCAGTTCCCAAACCAGGCAGTGATACAGCTAAACAGGATGCTGTAGAGTGTGGTGAGGATGGGAGGTGGGAGATGTGCCTTCTTCAGCCTTCGCAGGAAGTAGAGACGCTGCTGGGCTTTCTTGGTTATGGTGCTGGTGTTGAGGGACCAGGTGAGATCCTCTGCCAGGTGAACTCCAAGAAACTTGGTGTTCTTGACGATCTCCACAGCAGAGCCGTCGATGTGCAATGGAGAGTTAATAAATCTGTGAAGTATTTCCCCATAATTCATAATTTATGCTTGTAGCAATATGTTATCAAGTACTGTACTGTACATAGTAAGTCCCTTGTTTGCACTCGGGGTCGCCACAGCAAATCCAAGGTGGATCTGCATGTTGAATTGGCACAGGTTTTACGCCGGATGCCCTTCCTGACGCAACTCCACATTACATGGAGAATTGTGGCAGGGGTGGGATTTGAACCCATGCACTGAAACCAAGCGCATTAACCACTTGGCCACCACCCCTGCTTAAGTACTGTACTGTACTGTATATATATATATATATATATATATATATATATATATATATATATATATATATATATATATAATGGCTGAGTGGATTCTTGTGCTTTGTGTGTCACTTGACATGGATTAATTCATCCCATTTGTGTTGCATTGCATTCAGAGTGCGGCTTGGTTCCATTTAGAGTGCAAATTTGGTTCCATATTTTTGGTACCATTGCACTCTCACGTGCACACGGAAACGTGCATGTCCTCGTGCATGCACGTCGTTTTTTTTTTTTTTCTTTGCTGCACTGAGGAGGGACACAGCTGGACCGAGCCGGTTGCGTGCACACGGGACAGCGACATAATGATTTGATTGAGTTAACTGACACTGCTACACACACACACAAAATCCACTCCACTGTAACCCTCTGGATGCATGAAGATGCATGAAACACTGATGTGATTTTTGGCTGGACTGAGAAACTACACAGTCTTTTTTTTTATTTTTTATGGAAGTCCGAAGCCAGCGCACAGCATCACTGGACTACACGTCGCAGTGGAACACCAAAAATAAGTCCCTTTTCTGTTGTTTATAAATTGATAAAATATCAAATGACAATGATCTATTTTAGCCGTTATATAAAACAAATAATGAATGTTTTTACATTCTTTCAATGGTACGAATATTCGCCTCGTTGAAGGGTATGTTCCAGCTTTTCACCTCATGAAATATTCGTACCATTGAACTCATAAACATTCATTATTTGTATTATAAATAAATATATATATATATATATATATATATATATATATATATATACATATACACACCCACAATTCCCCCACAATAAGTCAAAATAACGCAGTCGTGCTAATGGCGTGGTTAATGCTAGTGTAGTTCTCCAAGGTAGAAGAAAGTCTGGTGCCACTAAAACATCTGGAACACTTAGAAGAATACAATAATTACAAGGATAAGCTCCAGAATCCTGATCAAAAATGTAGATTTTAAATGTGATGTATTTTTTTAAAGAGCTAGTTTTACCTGTTGACCGTACGAATATGACAACGTCAACATAGAGCAAAGGTAAGAGCAGATTTACATCATAATGTGTGAAATGGGATAAAAGACAGACAAAGATGACGACAGATATTAAATGTGTATGGTCCAGAGTGAACTGGGTTACCTGGTAAGTGAAGCTATGAGCTTTATATGCAGCTTGTTTTTGCGAAACTCTGGGAATGTGCAACACGGTGCTGGTTAGCAGCTAGCATGCACGTTAGCTTGCGGGCCAGCATGTAGTGGTGCCAGCGGGACATCCAGTGACCTTCCCCGTTTGTGATTCTGAGCTTTCTGGCGTAGTGTTATTATGCGATAATAATATTCCGTCTCTGTTTCTTGGAGCCGAGTAGCCTTTGTTCTGTGGGTACAGTGCTGCTGCTCTGCTGACAGCTGCCCCAATTTCAAATTTGGCTACAGATTCAAGCTGTTGCAAGTAATCAGGAGCATTAAAATGGGTCAGAAATCACTTTTTAATTTCCAGATGAAGTTGGATTTCCTCCATCCTTGGAGTTAGGAAACAGTGATTTGGAGGCTTGCTCAGCCTCTAAACATGTAAATGTATTCAGCTGACACACCGTTAAAGCTGCCGTGTGTAGGATTTGGTGTCACCTAGTGGTGAGGTTGCAGACTGCATAATGACGTCACAACCTGTCACGATTTTGTTTCCCTTCATGTTTTCACTTCTTTCATGCACTGTAGCATTTTCTTGTGATAAGTAATAGCTATGATGAGGATTCTCAAGCTTGTTAGCCTGTATTAGCAACCAGTGGGAAGTGTGTATGTGAGCAACTACTGATTATTGGTTTTGCTGGGGGGGGGGTTCCCCTCCTTTAGTCTTCTGGCGGCACTGCAAAAGTGTGTACAGGTGAACCCAGTTAACACGCGTATGTGTAAATCACGATTCGGATTTCCTCATGGTTGAGTTTGTGGACCCCGAAAAATTAGGCTACTGCATAAAATAGTTTTTTTGTTGTTGTTTTTTTTGGTCAACTTCAATATCTCAGTTTCAGCTAACTCGCAGTGCAATTTTATGGACTCCAACTCGCTCGACTTAATGGGGCTCCCCTATATGTTCCATTGGAGCTACTATATCAACATGGCGGAGCAACATGGGCCTCCATGAGGGGGCACACTCATGTAGATATGAAGGGCTCATTCTAAAACACAACAATACATTTGAAAACTCAATATTACATTGTTTTCAGGTAATTATACACTAATGAACAGGTGGTAATGTATAATATACTCAATTTCTGCAAGTAAATGCCATTAAATACTACATATTGCAGCTTTAAATAGCTTTAGTCTTTTTAAGTGAATCTTACTCTGAGATGAAGAATCATTTTGTTTTCAATGAGAACAACTAATATATTAAAAAAGATAGATTAGAATTGGTATTGATGGGGAAAAAAGCACAGTTTGGTTGGTCCTAATTTATTCCTTACGAAAACCATTTGTCTGTATAGCCACAAATCTCTTAATTGAACCTTCAGGCAGACTGTAAAACAGCAACATTTTCATTTTTTAACTGACAAAAAGTGAACTTTTATGCAGTTTAGTAAGCAGTAAAAACTTCAACGGTAACTGAAAGTGCTCCCAGAAATACGAGGCAGTAATTTCAAGGAGATACTGACGATTAAAAACTAAATCAAAAACTCGTAAAACAGGCGCTGAAAGTTTGTGCATCTCTTTTAAGTGACAGACCGGTGAGTGGCCTCACGCGCAGATGAAGGCAGGCGTGGATCACCAGGGGACGCCTGAGAGCAGGCGAGCCAGTGTGCGGCAGCTGTGTGCGTGGTTAGCGTTGTCACGGCTCAACCCTCTGAGCGAGGCAGGGCGACAAAAACAACATATGCTGCAACCAGGCTGCGTGTGTGCACAGGGCACGAAGGCAATCAGGAGAAACAGCAAACAAACAGGCGAGCCGCAGGGTTGGTACATATGCAGGGTGTGAATCTACACATCTTTAAAAAGTTCAACTTGTTATTCCTACAAGCATCAAGACTAATGTCTCATTCAGTACGTCCAATCAGAAATGTGCTGGTGGTTATGGAAGATTTAAAAAAAACAAAACAAACCATACTAAATAAGGTACATCCACATTTTTCATATTAATGTTTATTATACTGTAATTACATTTTTAAAAGGCAAAAATGAAATTATTTGCCTTTATGGTTTATATTTTCCAAGAAGCAGCAGCAGCAGCAGCTTTGGGAGCCACCAACCGCTAGCTGTGGGAATCAAACCCCCAAACAATCTCATTTCAGGCACAACTCCTCCTAATTTCCATCAATCATGTGATGATAAGATTATTCACTCCAACAATTCCATACATGTCCAGCAGGTGGTAGACTAAGTGTGTGGTATAATCATAGACTGTATATATGCTGGACAAAGCTTGCGTGATGTCACCCACTGGTTTTCTGTGGAAACTAGGAACAGCCAATGTCTTGTCTGGATGTTGCCATGTTGAGAGCCCCGTACGCAGTAATTCACGATGAACTCATTCATGCATAAAGGAGCAGAGTGTGTGTGATGAAAAAAGTCTGAACACGCCCCTCTCTTAGATTCCGAACCGCCAGCTAACAGATTAACCCGGTTTCAGGTGTTTATTAAATCATATTTTTGGGGACTGTGTAGTGGTTCACCACACAATTTACTTTGGTGTGGACATTAAAAGTTATGAGCCGCTTATTTTATCAATAATGTTACATTCAGTGGACTTAACGTTTTAAGTAAATGACAGCTGCTAAAAGTGCTAACACAGTTAGCATTCAAAATTAAATCAGATGAAAGTTTCACTCGGTGCAAATATTGCAACAGAGACATCTTATATGATCCATTAGGATGTTTCACTGCACAACAAGCCATATTATTACAGGTATTTGTAATAAAATACTCCAAACAGACACAACACAAACAAGTGGCTCCACATCAAGCGGACTGAGTTACAATCAAAGAATACAAGAGGTGGAGGTCGACTCAGCTGCTGTCACTCAAAGCAACTACATTCACAGTTAGGCAGAACGTTATGACTGAAAATGTCTTAAACTAATAAGTTAGAAAAAAAATTCACCCCCTGTCAGTTGTCATAGAGGAAAAAATTATCAATAGAGACCAAAAGCATTTTTTGTACCAATCTCTAAACAGGTTTATTTCTGCTTTTAACTTGGACATTTTACCATGGGCTTCTATGGGAATGTGCTCTGTTTTGGAGCCATCCTCAAGTGGCCAGTCAAAGAACTGCACTTTCGGGTTGGGGTCAAAATACAGGATCGAGGCTTATTGCTTGGGTATAATGCATAATAAAATTTAACTTACTTTTTGCTTTTATCATGTGTCAAAGTTAAAGATTAATCTGTTTATCTTCATTTTATGTTACATTATATTATTGATCAGTTTAAAGTCCTAAAGCCTAGAAATAAATTCTTTTTCAAAAGAAGAGTGTTTTAGGCCATATCAAAGTATAAAATTACACATACAACAATTATTTTCATAACTGGTTAATTTAATTGATTAGTTATATCTGTCATGATCTAAACTTTTGTATCATGTTGTGTTCTGTTTTAGGGCCCTGGATCAGCGAATACATGAGGAAGAAAAGCGGATATAACAAGGACAGAAGCGAATGCGGAGGCGCCCCCATGAGGGGCACAGCGGCCGTGATGCACTCGCTCCATCCGTGCCCACTCTGTCTGCATGTGCGACATACCATTTGCGATCGTGATGTGGCCGTGCTGGGCATGCGTCATATCTGTTTTGCACGCTGTCCCGGTCCGCTGCCAAGCCGTGCCAACTCATCGGTTGCGGATATCAGCGGATGACAGGGGATATGCGGCGCGTTGGTTGTGTATGTCCTGCGTATGTCTTCAGTATGTGTTCAGGCAGTAATGCGGATCTCATCCGCAGCAGGATTTTTGAGCCGCTCAAAAATCCTGGCTGCGGACATGCGTGCCTCTGCGGATGATCACGGACGTGTTCGGATGGCGGCTGACTCATACAGGAATGTTACACGGTTATTGCGGTTGTTTGGCGGATGTGGGCCACTTTTGTGCGCATTCCATCCGCAAATCCTCCTAAACGCCAGTGGGACAGTGCCCTTAGTCTTTTTTTTGTGTGTGTGTTTTTCTGTGTGTGTTGCACTAGTTCTCCGCCAGATCCTTGTGCTCTATGCCTTCATTTCCAGCTCTGTGCATGTCTCTTTCTAGTCCTGCTTGCCATGTTCTGTTTTTTTTTTTATGCAGACGGAAAAGTGCTATATAAATGCAGTCCATTTACCATTTTGCTGATCTTGGACTACCTTTTTGTGTACCGGATGAACTGCAGACTGAGGTCCACTGGCGCCCTCTCTGCGGTGCTGGTATAGCCTTTTGTGTAAAGGTTGCTTAGTCTCACCTATGTAGTGTTCGTTACAGTTACTGTAACAAACACTCCACCTTAAAGACACTAACCACACGAGCATCTCCACCTTAAAGACACTAACCACACATTTGAGGACAAGGAAGTTAAAATATTAGCCAGAGAGAAGAAATGGTTTGAGAGAGGGGTCAAGGAGGCATTCTTTGTGAAACGTTTGAAACCCAGCCTTAACCGAGGAGGGGGTCTGAGACACGCTTTGTCCCCTGTTTACAATGGGGTACTCAGGTCAAAGCAGTTTCAGTCTTTTGTTCATGGTAATGAGTCATTCACGTCATCAGCAGAGTCGTCAAGGGAGCCACCAGCCACCAGGTGGAAACCACCTGGACAACTGAGAGCCTACACAGAAACATTCTAAACAATCTGCATTCCAGTATAGAGTGCTGTGTCTACGAAGTGTAACTGAATGCATTGTGAAGCACAAACCTTGTACAGTAAAAAGTGATATAGAAGAGCAATTAATTTGATTTCACATTGCTCTTTTATTAACTAAAGTTTGTTAGCATTTCTAAACAGATTCAATGGGAGCTAACCAGCTAAAAGTTCACATTTACTTCCCGATTTTCTTTGCTCTGACGGATTGTGGGTGCAACCGGTTGATTCCAGAGATAATTTGCTCTCCGTCAGTTGGTAACTCTTGATGGAAATAAAAAGTGAGCTGAGCACTTCCAGACTAATTCTCAAACACCCCACACTTAACAAATTACTGCAAATTTATTCAAATTCATGACCAAAACGCTGACATGACTGGAGCCTCAGGTCCTAACGAGGTGCAATTAGTTTCTTGATTAGGATAAGTGTTGAAGCAGCTCGGTGGGCTGAAGGGTTCATGTGCATGTGTGTATGTGTTTCACTGGGTCATGGGTTTTGTGAGTCTGAGCACGCTGCAGAATCCCAAACACGCTGCATGCGTGCCTCACTCACACACAAACACACACACTTGTACGGTTTCTCCACAGCATAAAGCAGTGAGATGTGTTCACAAGGACGTTACAAGCAGCGCCCCGTGTGAGGACAACACTGAAAGAAGGAATGATTCACTGAGCCCATTGTTCCATTTGGAACTCATTCATATATGAACTTGAGTTTAAGAAAAGAATATGAAGCAGAAGACGTGTCCCAGTAAAACCATGACGGCTGCTGGTTCCTGCTGCATGCTGTGAATCTAAATTCACCCGATTGAGAATTTGCTGCTCTAATCCTGAGCTGGATTCATTTAAGGTGAATTTAGTGCTTAGCAATCAGCACTGGTTAATTCACTGGGGCAATGTCATTGATTGCTCACAGTTACTTTGTTGTCCGGGGAAAAGTCACCTCTTTGTGACTAATTAATCATTATGGCTAAATTCACAAGGTTGTGTGGAGGTATGACTGTGTTGTTTTAGAACATAACCACAGTTAAACAACAAGAAAATACAGTTTATTTCAGTGAGTTAGTACATTTTTGTGCAGAAGCTCTCTTGTTTCTCTCTCTCTCTCTCATTTTATCTGTCTCTCGTTTTATCTGTCTCTCATTTTATCTCTCTCATTTTAATTTCAGTGGAGATTTATTGACATGGGAAGCATATCTTTACATTGTCAAAGCAAGTGTTACATAGAGCAACAAATAAAAATAGAAATTAAGAAGATGTATATACGGTTAACAATATTCTACAGTAAACAAATGTGTAAACGGGAGATATGGGATTGAAATTATCGTAAAAATTGTGTTTTCAGTGTAAAAAGAATACTCTCCTATAAAATGTGTTATATATAGATAAAGTAACATAGCAGTTTAATCTCCTGTGTTGGGTTTACAGTGGTTTATGTCCGTTGCTCCTTCTTTTTGTGTCACAGCAGCTCACAAACTTTGCTGCTGTGTTTGCACATTGTTGTACTTCACCCAACAGATTCGGAAGTTTTATCGATGTTAGTCGTGCTCTCAAAGTCTTTTTGGGTGTTTGTGATCTGTGGAAAGTACGTGTCTCTGATGTCTTGATACAGCGGGATAGGAAGTGCAGCCCGTTCTCCACCTCGTGTTATGAGCAGTGGGTGCATAGTCTGTCATCTCTGGGGAGCCGGGTCTGTCTGTGGCAGCCTTTCTCCACGGTAAGGCTGTGCTCACTGAGTTTCTACATGGTCAAGGATTTCCTGAGCACTGGGTTGGTCACAGTGTCAGGTATTGTGCCATGGAGTACCGTGCGTTTAGGGCCAAATAGCATTCCAATTTACTCTGGTTTCTCTCTCTCCCTTTTCTCTCACGGATCTGATTCACTCTGTCCCTCAAAGAGCCCAACTGCTTTTTCTTTTTCTTGCAGTTAAATTCAAACTAAATCTCTTCTGCTCTCTCTTACCGACAACCACATCTGGTCCTCATCCATCATATCCAGCATTCATCAACCATCCAACCGATGGCAGACAGATCTATGGGATATCATATCGGGAAAAGGAAGTTGCACTTTGAATTGCTATTAATGATGATGAGCCAATGATGAGCCAATGAGCCAATGATGAATTGGCTATTAAATTAATCGACAACTATTTTGATAATCTTTTAAAAAGAAATATCCAAATTCTTTGACTTCAGTTTCTTTAATGTAAATGTATTCTGGTTTATTTTACGAGCTGTTTTACTCCTATCTAGCAGTAAACTGACTATATTTGGGCTGCAGACAAAACAAGACATTTGAAGGCATCATCATATGAGGCATCATCATATTTCTAATAACTTCCATTGCTTGTCTCAAAGTAACTTTTGTGTGTTAGCACATACTCATCTGCAAGAGCTGCTGCTTCAGATGGAGAAGTAACCCTGTGCCCATTAACACTCACAAACCCAGCCTTTTCTCCCACCTCCTATTCTGACCGGAGGGTGCCAAATGGCACTGCTGGGGTAATTTACAACTCATTAGGCCACCTTTTCTTATGTACCTGTTCTTATGTTTCATATGTAAGTGCAACCATTATGTGTGGAATGTGCCACTACGAGTGACCAGCAGTTTGAGCTTTCTGCTCAAGCTTGCATTCTGACTTTGAGAAAGTCAGAAGTGTTATGCATGCATACAAATAAAAAATGATCAAAAAATTGAACAAATTTAAGACTTAAAAAACAAAACTAAGCTTCATGAATTGAACGTAAAGGCAGTTTTCTTTTAAAAGTTTTAAAAGTTTAAAAGTTTGCAATGATGATGAGCTTTCTTTTATCATTCCATATTTGTACGACATAATATCTGCTGGAATATCCGGCTTTCACAAGACCTTGATTTAAACCAATAACAGTTTCTTTTAGCTTTAATATCAACTCTGTCAATCTCGTAACGCACAGCTATTGCAATTAACTGCTGCTTAGTACAAAGATCTAAAGCTAAGTCTGAAGGAGAATGAACAAAACTTTGCAAGACTGACATTTTAACAACCAAGCACAAAAAGTAGCTCACCTGCTGCCAGTCTGGGTTTAGGACAGGAGACACTCCCCCCAAACTAACGGCTAACTAACTGCTGCGAGGCTTCGTGCAGTCACATATGGTGGGGTATTTATTATGCACACAAAACCAACGGAGTGAAAAACTAACCAAAACCTGGCCACCTTCAACAGCCACGGAGGTGCTCCTGAGTCGATGTTGGGGAAAAGGGAAGGGGAAGCTCCACCCACATTCATGGATTTTTTGGGTTTTAAGCAGGAGGTGTCAGAAAAGTTACGGTTTTAGTTCCAACCTATAGAAACTCACTGATGAGCCTCAAATGGGGAGGACTCCCACCTGAACACAAATGCAGCAAAAGGCTCAAGGTGAGTCAATACCAAAATGAGCGAAAAGCTAACCAAAAAGGGGAACAATTGCTCTACTGCTGCCCACCAAAAACAAGGGCCTAACAAAACACATCCTAAAAAAAACCTGGCAACTCAACCAAACTTAATCAAACTTATCAAGTGAACCAAAGCAGGCAGGCACGATTTTTGATGCGGGCGAAGCGGGGAGCTGCCCAAGGCACTTTTTTTCATGACACACAGGGGGCAGCACAAACACTTAAAAAAATAATCATCACCTGCGCCGCAAAGCGGTTATCATATCACTGTGTGGGGAATTAGCAAATTGGCGCCCCCTCCCTGCAGCTGTAGGCACCCCTGCTTACTGAGCTGCACAGAACAGAACCAGTGTAAAACGTTTGGCAGTTCTTTTCTGTGGTTGTCCACTGGGACAGACACTCTGCTCCGCTGTGACGGACGGAGCGTCCTGCAATGCTCCCGTTTCTTCGCTGTTGCGCTCAGCAGGATCCTGCTGTCCGGTGGCAAAGTCCACTTAGGATGCAGCACAGAACCAGAACTCTGTGCCGAGAACAGGCATTTGAAAGCGAACAGACATAGTGTAAGAACAGGTTCGAATTTCACCAGAGATGACAAACTGCCCACTCGTGGAATAAAGTTTGCAGGAGAGCCTGCTTATTGACGGTTTAGAAATTCAGCTGCGTTCACATTATGAGCTGAAGTGACTTGAATCTGACCTTGTTTTTTGTGTGCCTGTGTGATGCAGTGTACACGTTAACAAATTACAACATATATGTACTTAATCTAATTTTTTGTTAACCCTCAGAACATAACCTGGTTGTTTAACAAATATATAGCTAATTTAACAAAATATACAATTAATTGTGTTGTATTTTACAGTATATTCTGTTTAATTTTTAAACAACTGAGGTATGTTGGGCAGATTTACCAAACTAGATTAAGTGACTATAGCAGAGTGTGAATGTGCCAATCAAATATTTGATGTGAGATTTGGGCTCCTTCCTGTTTTATGAGCCATCTGAAAATCTCAAGTTTAATTTATGTGTTTTTCCTTTGTGTATGTGCTCAGAGATCCGATTCAGTTCTGATTTCATTCTGCTTTCTATATCATCACTGGTGATATGACAGCTGTGAGATCAGATAACGGTCACTTACAAACAGGAAAAAACAAAACAAAACAAAAGATTCAGGAACAAATATCACAAGGACTCAGAAATGGACGGACTGTCATCAGAAACTCTAACGATGAAACCAGGGCCAGAAGGAAAGTCAGCACTGCAGAATCACTGGGATCTACAACAGGCGTCTGTCTTCATATGTCAGAAATGTCACAGAGAACGTAAATCCAAAATTTATCCACCCAGTCAAACAAGATGATCTTTCTGTCAGTCAATATGACTGACTGCTGTCAACAGATATAAATAAGTAAGAAAATTCCAGTTGAAGCTTGAATCTTCAACTGGACTGGGTTGCTTGACGCGAGGACTCTTCGCTTCTAATCGCAGAAGCTTCCTCAGCTAAATTTCTTGTTCTGGTAGTCTGACTTTGACTTTGACTCTTGTAGAGAAGAATAACAGAAGCCAGCAAACACAGAGCCCTACAGGTGCGCACAACTACAGAGGGAAGGGCTAAAGAACAGCAACATGTCCGGAAAGCCCTCACAGTAGGTAGGTAGGTAGGTAGGTAGGTAGGTAGGTAGGTAGGTAGGTAGATAGGTAGATAGATAGATAGATAGATAGATAGATAGATAGATAGATAGATAGATAGATAGATAGATAGATAGATAGATAGATAGATAGATAGATAGATAGATAGATAGATAGATAGATAGATAGATAGATAGATAGATAGATAGATAGATAGATAGATAGATAGATACTTTATTGATCCCAGAGGGAAATTCAAGGCATCCAGCAGCTTACACATTAGACAAGACACACACATTGCACCAGACACACAAAATAGGGTTAAGTAAATAAAAGAAAAATGGACTAATCAATAAAAGCTACTAACTAAAAATAAAATAAATTTGTGTGCAAGTGCAGCATCCAGTCTCAGAGAATATGACGGAGGAGTAAATGTAGTAGTGCAGTAGTGAGGAGGTAGCACAGATGTAAACAGTACACAATGTGAACAGTGTAGGTTGTGCAAAGAAGTAAGCAGTGTAAACAGTGTTGGTAGTGCAAAATAAAGCAATAAAAGGTCAAACAGATGTGTCACAGGATTATTTCTTACTGAGATGGGAAGAGTTGAACAGTCTGATGGCCTGAGGGACAAAAGACTTCCTGAATCTGTCCGTGTGGCAGGACTGGGACAGCAGTCTGCCGCTGAATGAGCTCCTCTGCCTGATGATGGCACTGTGCAGAGGGTGCTCAACATTGTCCATGATGGCCAGCAGTTTACAGAGGGTCTTTCTCTCTGCCACTGATGTTAGTGTCTCCAGCTCTGTTCCCAGCACTAAACCAGCTTTCTTCACCAGCCTGTCCAGTCGCCCGGTGTCCCTCCTCTTCATGCTGCTCCCCCAGCAGACCACCACAGAGAAGAGGACACTGGCTACCACAGACTGGTAGAACAATCACAGGAGTTTATGGCAGATCCTGAAGGACCCTAACCTCCTCAGGAAGTACAGTCTGCTCTGTCCCTTCCTGTAGAGGGTGTCAGTATTGGCTGACGTATGTGGGTACCCACGATGGTCCCTGGATAAAGTGCAGAAGTCCCAGAGAACAAAGAGACCAGATAGACAGGAGACGGAGCCCAGAAGAAGAGGACTGTCTCTCTCTTATTTAGCAGGAGTAGGGGAAAACTACAGAGGATCTTCAGACAGCACAAAATCCCAGTTTACTTTAAACCTGTTAACACCTTGAGACAGAAATTAGTTCACACTAAGGACAGGATCCCTAGTTACAAACACAGCAATGT
Source organism: Thalassophryne amazonica (assembly GCF_902500255.1). NCBI lineage: Eukaryota > Metazoa > Chordata > Actinopteri > Batrachoidiformes > Batrachoididae > Thalassophryne > Thalassophryne amazonica. The sequence goes on from NC_047107.1 coordinate 120,589,354, forward strand.
AGTGTATTCTATCAGATGTCAGGAAAACTGTAACGAACACTACATAGGTGAGACAAAGCAGCCGTTACACAAAAGGCTATACCAGCACCGCAGAGAGGGCGCCGGTGGACCTCAGTCTGCAGTTCATCTCCACCTTAAAGATATTAACCACACGTTTGAGGACAAGGAAGTTAAAATCTTAGCTAGAGAAAAGAAATGGTTTGAGAGGGGAGTGAAGGAAGCATTGTATGTGAAACAGTTGAAACCCAGCCTTAACCGGGGAGGGGGTCTGAGACACGCTTTGTCCCCTGTTTACAATGGGGCACTCAGGTCAAAGCAGTTTCAGTCTTTTGCTCATGGTAATGTGTCATTCACGTCGTCAGGAGAGTTCTCAGGAGAGGCGTCAGTCCCATCGTTAGGAGGGACAGCTGCCCTGTCATTAGGAGGGTTCTAAGTAGAGAACAATAGGTGCTAATTAGAGCAATTGTTCGTCACTAGCCAATAGCAGTCTGCCTCTCGGTAGGAGGGGTCTGGCTAGGTTTAAAACTGCAGCTTTGCTGGCTTCTGTTATTCTTCTCTACAAGAGTCAAGAAAGAAGTCAGACTACCAGAGCATGAAATTTAGCTGAGGAAGCTTCTGCGATTAGAAGCGAAACGTCCTTGTGTCAAGCAACCCAGTCCAGTTGAAGATTCCAGCTTCTCTATGATGGAAACCACCTGGAAAACTGAGAGCCTTCACAGAAATTAAAAAAAATGGTGAGACCACTTTAAACCTTTAAAAATGCAGAACTGTTTTAGGTGGTTTTACAAACATCAAGCTAAATATTTAGCTAAATGTTGAGACAAATATGCACCTTAATAAAAGAGCTAATCATTCCTCCCTAAAAGATACTGTCTAATGATGTGAGGGCATATTTATTCAAATTTGCAATTCATGGATATTTTGTATAAGAGTTATATTGTAGCCTGCAGTCTTTTGATGTAAATTTTCAATTGCAATTTCATGGGCACTTCTAAAATATTTATAATAATAATAAAATAAGAAAAAAAATGGCTGTTTTGTGCAAAATGTTGTCCATTTTTGGGGGGGGCGTTCGGAGGGGGTCTCGCCCGGGGAGTAATTCAGGTAGAAACCGCCGCTGCCTGCAGCACAGCTAGGAGAGGCCATGACAACTTGAAAATTAAGTCTTTTTTCCGGTGATGACTGCAAAGCAAATTTAACCTAATGAGCTTTCAACGTTTCAAATCTAGGTTCAGATCTTATTCGTTAGTACTATAAATACTGAAATACAGTAGGTTTTACACACTAAGAAACTTAACACTAAATTAATATTTTGCCTGAGAAATTTTCCCAGTGTGTAAGTCTACCTTGTTCCCAAGCTTTCAAGGAATATTAAGTAAAAGAAAGAAAGAAAGAAAGAAAGAAATCAGACTGTTCAGTTGATTAGTTGATAGTTCAGGTTCTAGCCTGAACAATAGGTGATATCCACATATGATTTGAACGTCTTGGTTGTCATGACAACAGAGATGTGTATTACGAGACCATTGAAGGCACTTGGAAAACAGCATGCCTTTATTTTCTGTCTTTTTTTTTTTTTTTGACACAACTAAAGCTTTGTGTGGCCATGTAAATGAACGTTCTGCTCTATAAATTCAACCCATTAACACAAATCAGTACCCTTCTAGCAGCGCAGGTTGTCCCATTTTCATCTAGTGGGCAGAACAACAGCATCCATCCTGGGATATGCCTGCTGGTTGTAACTTCAAACAGGGTTTGAATCAGTGTGGGAGCTTTGCAATTCTGGACTGAGGTGTTCTGATGAGTGGGTTGGTTCTCACAACCACCTAAAATCTGGTTTTAACAAGACTTTTAACACAAGAATCCGAATGTTGGCAGCGTCTGGGATGAGATGATATGGATGTTTAAGTATGTTTTCAAGTTCTTTCAAATAAAAGAACTTGATACTGTGGATCCAGCCTATCAAGTATTCTACTTGATAGGCTGGAAAATCATTTGGGATACTGGGACTGCCCTTGCATGGTTGACGTCATACTTGACCAGTCATTCTCACTGTGTTTTGTACAGTAACACTACCTCTAACCTTAGTGACATGAAATTTGGGGTTCCACAGGGGTCCGTCTTAGGCCCCCTGCTTTTCTCCCTTTATACAGCACCCCTGGGCACATACACTACTTTGTGTCCCTAGTGTGAATAAGAAGCCTGTGGGTCATAGAGCTTTCTCTTATCATGCCCCTGTTCTGTGGAATGATCTCCCTGCGTCAATAAAACAGTCAGATTCTGTGGAGACTTTCAAGTCCAGACTTAAGACACACTTATTTTCCCTTTCGTATGGCTAGCATACAGGCATAGTATAGTTCTACGCTTTTTACTCTTTTAATTCATTTTATTAGGAAACAGAGCGTGCCTCAACTTTACCTAAATTCTGGGTCCTTTTATTGGAAGCTTAGGACTAGTGGCCCGCAATCACCTTAGTATTTCCTGTTTTCTTGTTGTTTAATGCTGACAAATTATACTGTATTTCTTGTCTTTCTGATGCCTGATTCTGTTTTTTTTTTTTTTTTTGTCTCTGTTTAAGGTGCAGCTCCATCCAGAAATGGGTGTGGCATTTGTGCTGGAGACAGCTCTTGTCCTTTGCATCAACAACATTTGCTGTATATTCGTTTTGTGAATTGTTCTGTAATTTGTGTCTGTAGCATGGCCCAAGTAGAGGGTCACCCCTTTGAGTCTGGTTTGCTTGAGGTTTCTTCCTCAGTGGGAGTTTTCCTTACCACTGCTGCTCTGGGGGTTAGTAAGGTTAGACCCTTACTGTGTGAAGCGCCTTGAGGCAACTCTGTTGTGATTTGGTGCTTTATAAATTGAAAACTGAAATTGAAAATTGAAAAGCTGAAGAGTATTGCAGATATGTTGTAATATGTAATTTTTCCATCAAAAAGATGGTGCAGAAGTGATTATTAGCAAGGTTTTGCATGTGTATTTTTGACCCCGCTGAGACCTTTTCATGCAGCTAGTTTAATATTGGTGTATTTTTGCAGATATCCCCACTAGCTGTTAAAATAAAGATATGGAAGATGTACTGTGTGGAGTTATGAGTAAGTGATCGCACGAGCGCCTGATGGCTGAGTGCAGGTGTAGCTGCAGTGGAAAGTTGGACTTTTGCATGTGCCCGGCTGCAGTTTCAACCCCAGACACCGTAGTTACCCATCAGCCTTTTATGTTTGAAAACAGGATCCCCAAACGTCTTTATGGAGGGAAGTCAGCCAGCAAACTGTGCTGTCTTGAATGACTTCGGAGAGGAATGAAAGCCAAGAAGTAGTGTGCCGTGTACTATCACTTCCCCCAGTGAGCACAGCACCGGGGGTAATTATTTGGCAGAAGACATCGTGAAGCGATCTGACAGCTGCAATTATGATGAAGACCGAATGGTGCACTGGCCCTCATAATTTCTCTGCCATTACAAGTCCTCGTGCCACGACGGAGTATGTGGTGGCTGAAAGGAATCAGAGTGCATTTGAAGGAGGAAGGCGATAGAAGGCGGTGCTTTTAGCGGCAGCTGCACAGAAATCTTACGACAGGAAGGTTTATTAACTCCAAGGAGAGATTTGGTTATTTGACAATAGCAACTTCGAGCAATTTTGAGATCATTAGTATCATTACATTTATCACTAACTATCTGAACTTTTGCATATTTGGCTCCTTCAATCAAAGTTTAGCACAAACCAGACATCATTAAGTCAGCAGGAATACTTAAATATTCATCATATTTCAAATATTATGGATTTGGTAGAAAAACAAATGTATCATAAAAAAAAAAAGAAAAGCGTGAGTGAGATGGGTCAGTGTCAGTCTGCTTTCTGGAATTGGAAGAATAAAAGTATTGAATATTATTTGGAATAGTGCTGGGACACGTCATCCACTCAGATATTCCAGTCAGAGCAAATACGGACACACGGTTCACAGTTCAGCTCTTTTATCTCTCTCTTCGCAACAGCATTACAGCAACAGCAGGAGTGAAACAGTCACTGATCAGTTGACAGTGTGTCTATGGTATTTCTGTAAATAATAACGAACAAGAAGCAGGAAATGAGGAAAATGTCCTCCAAATACAATTACAGCACTCGGCTTGCTATTTAGCATTAGCTGTGTAATATGAAGGAATGGGTTGCCGCTGACTTTACATCCAGTGCCCTCTGGTGGCCTTTTCTGGCTGATGAAAACATCGCCAACCTCAATACAAATACATGTAATCTGGTCACTTTTCAAAGTGACTCGTCAATAAAGTCAAATTAATGTACAATGGTTCATTTCAGGTCAGCTTGGTGTATAAATCTCACTTTGTTCGGGCAGTGAGAGCCGCCAGCAGGCGTGTTAGAAGCAAGTTAGAGACAAAACAAACAGCTGATTTCAATAGACAATCAATGCAGCCCCGATGTGGTTTTCATTGGGCGGCCAATTGCAGAATCCGAATTCTCACTACGGATTGGCCACTTCGCTGGAAGTGACATGGCTTCGTGGGCAACCCATATACTGCTTTCTGTCACATAGACAGGCAACAACACAACACGAGATGTTCATATTAAATCAAGGCTCATAAAGTATATCCTACAAGCTAACAATCAATCAATCAATCAATCAATTTTTTTTATTATAGCGCCAAATCACAACAAACACTACTTCTTCATGAACGCATCCCGGCCAACTCAAAAGATGTATTAACAATCTCTCTGAAACGTTTGCAATGAACTCTGCTCTTATACGAGGTGAACTCCACCCTCAGTCTTTTAGGACCGGGGTTTATTGTTAGAACCTTTACTTTGTACATTCTTTTGTACAAGATTCCAAACTACCTTTATAAAGGGTCCAAAATAGTTGTCTTATAGTTTGCTGTATGTTTTGAATAAATGTGTGTGAAAATTATTTCCGCTTATTTTTCCTTTCTTATTTCTGATTGTAACCTTTATTACACTTATAAACACCCACTATAGCATATATATTATGAAAGTAAAGGTTGTCCTGAAAAAGAGACATACCACTTGATTGTGGGATGCAGGTTACCAGCAATAATAAAACATTTATGCCAGGCGAGCGAACTGTCCAAAAATGTCCTCGGACCCCAGAGGTTTTAAACCTTGCTTAATGTGTAGCACCTTATGTTGTGATATTGGACTGCATAAATAAATAAAATTGAATTTTCAAGCATGTCATTCATTTTACATTTGTATACTGTACATCGGCGGCGGCGGTTGGTCATATCAGAACAGTGGCTCCATGGCAGGATCCCTTGGAGTCAACTGGGGCTCAATTAGAATATATACTGTACATAAAAAGAGATATTTCAAAATATTGTGAATTTTCATTATTTGCTCCACATCAGTTTTATGTTTCTTATTATTTCTTTATTATTTCTTATTATTCTTGTGGAGGAAGCTGTAGCAGGTGGAAGTGTTTTCAGGAGGAAGCTGTAGCAGGTGGAAGAGTTTTCAGGCATTGACCTGAAGATGACCTGAAACTAAATCGAGTGTTTCATCGGCCGCCGAAACAGAAATCTTTACTCCTGTGTTACGAAATGATGACAGGCGGACCTCTGTGTACGCCTGTAGAGGAAATCAAGTTTCCGTGTCAGTCTGTTCACCTTTGGCTTTAAAGGTCACTGATCAATTGCCCTCAGAGAACAATTTGCAGTCATCACCCTTCAAGTGAACACAATATCCAGACCTCCAAGCAATGAGTCACAACATGACCAGCAAGACAGCAGGTGAAAGAGTGCAAGAGCTTGAAAGAACCTTCAGGGCTCCTGTACACTTCAGAACCAAAAAGAACCGGATGTGGTTCCTGAAAGACCCCCTCTGATATGCGGCACACACTTACTTATAGTCTTTAGCTCCAGTTACAGTGGTATCTGTATATTAACCCTCTGGGGTCCAAGGGCATTTTTTGGACAGTTCACTCGCCTGGCATAAATGTATTATTATTATTGTTTTTAACAGCTCTCCCTGCATCCCACAATCAAGTTTATGTCTCTTTTTTCAGGACAACCTGTGCTTTCAGAATATATATGTTTTTTGTTGTGTTTTCATAAGTGGAATAAAGGTTTACAATCAAAAAATAGGCAGGAAAAAACAAAGCGAAAAATAATTTTCCACACACATTTATTCAAAACACACAGCAAACTATAATAAACAACTGTTTTGACACTTTATGAAGGTAATTTGAACTCTTGTGTGAAACACTGCACAACAAAAAAGGTTCAAACAATAACACAAATGCATATTTTGAACATATATACAAAATGGTCTATGCGTTTTGTTGGTCCATTGATATGGTAAACAGTGCTTTACGCAGAGAAAGCAACAGAGTTATCCAGTAACATTCACATGCAAACTAGTGGAGCAATCCTGATAGTTATACACTCTTTGTTTGAGCACGTGAGATTGTCATCAGAGGCTTTCCATCTGCTCCTGCTTTCAGTGATTGCTTTGTGTAATGGCGCAGGGCACACTGAGTCATGTACTAATAGTATGTACTCATTGGAGCACCCAGGGGGCTATTCAAATGGTGCCACACTAGTAACACATCACTCCTGAAAACGATTCTTGGCTTTTCACGTGAGGTAAATCTGCCCTATGATTGGATTTTGGAAAACCATGTGACGGTGAACCAATTCCGATGGACAATCACATGTGTACGTTCATCACCACAGCGTCTATGAGGAGTACAAAGATGGCGATGGCTGGCTCGAAAGTCAATGGAGTTAACTTTCTAGCAAACAAAGTAAGTTTTATCTCATATCATTCAAACTATTTATAATTTGGTAATAGCTTGGTCTTAGCCATGGTATACGACAACGTCGGCCCCAGAGGGTTAAAAGTGAAGGACCCTCTGTGTGTGTGTGTGTGTGTGTGTGTGTGTGTGTGTGTGTGTGTGTGTGTGTGTGTGTGTGTGTGTGTGTGTGTGTAACTTCGATCACAGAGAAACTGGGGAGAGCTGACATTTGCCGGTTGGTATGCTCATGTGTTTTGGGTCAAGGATGAATGCTACGAAAACGGAAAGTTGATCGGACAAATATGTTTGGAGAAATTGGGGATATTAGATAAGAAAAAAAAATGAACGGAAGTTGATATCACCATTAATCAGTCCCTGGTAACCAGACAAGCTTTGAACAAAGGAAATATCTCAACCTTGCCAGTTGTAAAACATGACATCAACTAAATGTGCCAAATAATAAATACAATTATTCCCTAACTTTCTCTTTTTAATTTCCTGCACTTTCAGTTAAAATCATTAAAGAAACTTTGCAAAATTCATTACCACCCTTGAAAAATGTCAGCTACTTATTTTATAAACACTACCCAATCTGGAGCCCGTGGATCCCCACGGCAACGCGCTAGTTTCTAATACATTTATAGACCTGGAATTACAGAATTTTTAATTGTAGATCAGGAAACATCAAATGTAATTAGACCAAATGAAGACCTGATGTTAGGTTTTTGTTATAAGCGGAACCCAATTTTGGAGACAGTGAAAACAACCCAGGTGATTTGGAAGTCCCAAAAACCAGTTTTATTTGTTATTATCTATCGTCCACCTGGTCGTTACTGTGAGTTTCTCTGTGAATTTTCAGACCTTTTGTCTGACTTAGTGCTTAGCTCAGATAAGATAATTATAGTGGGCGATTTTAACATCCACACAGATGCTGAGAATGACAGCCTCAACACTGCATTTAATCTATTATTAGACTCTATTGGCTTTGCTCAAAATGTAAATGAGTCCACCCACCACTTTAATCATATCTTAGATCTTGTTCTGACTTATGGTATGGAAATAGAAGACTTAACAGTATTCCCTGAAAACTCCCTTCTGTCTGATCATTTCTTAATAACATTTACATTTACTCTGATGGACTACCCAGCAGTGGGGAATAAGTTTCATTACACTAGAAGTCTTTCAGAAAGCGCTGTAACTAGGTTTAAGGATATGATTCCTTCTTTATGTTCTCTAATGCCATATAACAACACAGTGCAGAGTAGCTACCTAAACTCTGTAAGTGAGATAGAGTATCTCGTTAATAGTTTTACATCCTCATTGAAGACAACCTTGGATGCTGTAGCTCCTCTGAAAAAGAGAGCTTTAAATCAGAAGTGCCTGACTCCGTGGTATAACTCACAAACTCGTAGCTTAAAGCAGATAACCCGTAAGTTGGAGAGGAAATGGCGTCTCACTAATTTAGAAGATCTTCATTTAGCCTGGAAAAAGAGTCTGTTGCTCTATAAAAAAGCCCTCCGTAAAGCTAGGACATCTTTCTACTCATCACTAATTGAAGAAAATAAGAACAACCCCAGGTTTCTTTGTCAGCACTGTAGCCAGGCTGACAAAGAGTCAGAGCTCTATTGAGCTGAGTATTCCATTAACTTTAACTAGTAATGACTTCATGACTTTCTTGCTACCAAATTTTAACTATTAGAGAAAAAAATGACTCATAACCATCCCAAGACGTATCGTTATCTTGGCTGCTTTCAGTGATGCCGGTATTTGGTTAGACTTTTCTCTCCGATTGTTCTGTCTGAGTTACTTGTCATAGTTACTTCATCCAAACCATCAACATGTTATTAGGACACCCATTCCCTACAGGCTGCTCAAGGAAGCCCTACCATTATTTAATGCTTCGATCTTAACTTATGATCAATCTATCTTTGTTAGTTGGCTATGTACCCACAGGCTTTTTAAGGTGGCAGTAATTAAACCATTACTTAAAAGCCATCACTTGGACCCCGCTATCTTAGCTACTTATAGGCCAATCTCAACCTTCCTTTTCTCTCAAAAATTCTTGAAAGGGTAGTTGTAAAACAGCTAACTGATCATCTGCAGAGAAATGGTCTCTGTTTGAAGAGTTTCAGTCAGGTTTTAGAATCATCATAGTACAGAAACAACATTAGTAAAGTGGTACAAATGATCTTCTCATGGCCTCGGACAGTGGACTCATCTCTGTGCTTGTTCTGTTAGACCTCAGTGCTGCTTTTGATACTGTTGATCCATAAAATTTTATACAGAGATTAGAGCATGCCATAGGTATTAAAGGCACTGCGCTGACGGTGGTTGAATAATATTTGTCTAATAGATTACAATTTGTTCATGTAAATGGGGATCTTCTTCACAGGACTAAGTTAATTATGGAGTTCCACAAGGTTCTGTGCTAGGACCAATTTATTCACTTTATACATGCTTCCCTTAAGCCGTATTATTAGACGGTATTGCTTAAATTTTCATTGTTACGCAGATGCTACCCAGCTTATATCTATCCATGAAGCCAGAGGACGACACACCAATTAGCTAAACTGCAGGATTGTCTTACAGACATAAAGACATGGATGACCTCTAATTTCCTGCTTTTAAACTCAGATAAAACTGAAGTTATGTACTTGGCCCCACAAATTCTTAGAACACATGGTGTCTAATCAGATCCTTACTCTGGATGGCATTACCCTGACCTCTAGTAATACTGTAAGAAATCTTGGAGTCATTTTTGATCAGGATATGTCATTCAAAGCGCATATTAAAACAAATTGTAGGACGCTTTTTGCATTTATGCAATATCTTAAAATTAGAAAGGTCTTGTCTCAGAGTGATGCTGAAAAATACTTTCATGCATTATTTCCCTAGGCTGGACTATTGTAATTCATTATTATCCTGTTGTCCTAAAAGTTCCCTAAAAAGCCTTCAGTTAATTCAAAATGCTACAGCTAGAGTACTAACGGGGACTAGAAGGAGAGAGCATATCTCACCCATAACTGGCCTCTCTTCATTGGCTTCCTGTTAATTTCTAGAATGAATTTAAAATTCTTCTTCTTACTATAAGGTTGAATAATCAGGTCCCATCTTATCTTAGGGACCTCGTAGTACCATATCACCCCAATAGAGCGCTTCGCTCTCAGACTGCAGGCTTACTTGTAGTTCCTAGGGTTTGTAAGAGTAGAATGGGAGGCAGAGTCTTCAGCCTTTCAGGGTCCTCTCCTGTGGAACCAGCTCCCAATTCAGATCAGGGAGACAGACACCCTCTCTACTTTTAAGATTAGGCTTAAAACTTTACTTTTTGCTAAGCTTATAGTTAGGGTTGATCAGGTGACCCTGAACCATCCCTTAGTTATGCTTGCTATAGACTTAGACTGCTGGGGGGTTCCCATGATGCACTGTTTCTTTTTATTCACCTCTTTTTTGCTCTGTATGCACCACTCTGCATTTAATTCATTAGTTATTGATCTCTGCTCCCCTCCACAGCATGTCTTTTCCTGGTTCTCTCCCTCAGCCCCACCAGTCCCAGCAGAAGACTGCCCCTCCCTGAGCCGGTTCTGCTGGGGGTTTCCTCCTGTAAGAGGGGGTTTTTCCTTCCCACTGTCGCCAAGTGCTTGCTCATAGGGGGTCGTTTTGACCGTTGAGGTTTTTCTGTGATTATTGTATGGCTTTTGCCTTGCAATATGAAGCGCCTTGGGGCGACTGTTTGTTGTGATTTGGCGCTATATAAATTAAATTGATTTGATTTGATTTGATTTGATTTATGGGTGAAGCCACGAGCCACGAGCAGGCAGCTCAAACAGTGCATAAAGTGACAAGTGTACAAAAAATGTCAAAATGAGGTGGACACAAAGAAACCAGGGAGACTACTGGGAAAACAAACTGTCACAAAAGCAGAAATAGCCAGACGACAGTGGGGAAAACACAGAGATCATAATACTCACAGGGTGCAGGGAGCAGACAAAGGAATGAACCGACAAGGACGAACGAACAGGTGAGAGGCTAAAGACCAAAAAGACTAATGAGGACAGGTGCACAAACTCAGAACAGGAAACAAAGACACACGTGGAAATAAACAGAACACAAGGTGACAAAAAACTAATCAGACAACTGCCTGTGATAAATAACAGGACGGACATCAAAGAGTGAGTGGAAAATAAATCATCACAACATAACTAAAGAAGAAGAGAAACCATAATCCAGAAACCAACGTACAACTCGGAAGTTAACAAAGAGCAGCAGTGCAGAAACCAACATGAAAATGAAGAATAAAATAAGGAGGTGATCAAAACACAAATGACAATCAGAACTGAACAATGACAAGAACCTAAATCCAGAACTAAAGCAGAAAAGCAACATGGAACTCAGAATTAACAGTGTAGACAAGATGTAAATGAAAAGACAGAGACACAGACCAGGAACTGAACACAAGGACAGAGGAAACACCCAGCAGGGGATGTATCACAACACACACACACACACACGGGAGACGGCACACACGACAGGCAAGTTTGGACACTCACACAGGAGGCACGGAAATGGCACATACGACAGGCGAGGGATGACACACCCACCCACACACACACGTGCGCGCGCACAGAGATGACACAGAAAACCAACAGGGGCAACAGACAACAGATGATAACACATAACCAAAAACGCACAGGACTGAACACAAGCCATAACAACCCGGACAGATGGACTCACACACCACACTTGATGCTAAAAAGCATTAAATAATGCATTCATTTTGTAATGGGTCATTAGATGGTTGTGTGGTGTGTATGGATTTCCGGGGAAAAAGTCACAAATGCAAACATATAAAATACAAATATAACTACTTACACAGACTCACACAACTTATAAAAATGCAGCTTTATGTACGTATGTATGCATGTATGTTTGAGAAAAACCTTCACATTGTCCTATACAACAGTTATATCAGCCTGAATACGGAGAATATGTAGAGAATAATTTAATAAAAACACTGATTTCATATCTTCAAATCTTCCATTCCAGCTTATTAATTAATCAAAAACCCAGACAGAGCTTTAATTCATTTGAAAGCTTGACTCTTAGTCTTGTCCATCCAAATTGGAATTCCCAAAAACCAGTTTTATTTGTTATTATCTATCGTCCACCTGGTCGTTACTGTGAGTTTCTCTGTGAATTTTCAGACCTTTTGTCTGACTTACTGCTTAGCTCAGATAAAATAATTATAGTGGGCGATTTTAACATCCACACAGATGCTGAGATGACAGCCTCAACACTGCATTTAATCTATATTAGACTCTGTGGATTTGCTCAAAAAGTAAATGAGTCCAACCACCACTTTAATCATATCTTAGATCTTGTTCTGACTTATGGTATGGAAATAGAAGACTTAACAGTATTCCCTGAAAACTCCCTTCCTGTCTGATAATTTCTTAATAACATTTACATTTACTCTGATGGACTACCCAGCAGTGGGAAATAAGTTCATTACACTAAAAGTCTTTCAGAAAGCGCTGTAACTAGGTTTAAGGATATGATTCCTTCTTTATGTTCTCTAATGCCATATACCACACAGTGCAGAGTAGCTACCTAAACTCTGTAAGTGAGATAGAGTATCTCGTCAATAGTTTACATCCTCATTGAAGACAACTTTGGATGCTGTAGCTCCTCTAAAAAAGCGAGCTTTAATCAGAAGTGCCTGACTCCGTGGTATAACTCACAAACTCGCAGCTTAAAGCAGATAACCCGTAAGTTGGAGAGGAAATGGCGTCTCACTAATTTAGAAGATCTTCACTTTAGCCTGGAAAAAGAGTCTGTTGCTCTATAAAAAAGCCCTCCATAAAGCTAGGACATCTTTCTACTCATCACTATTGAAGAAAATAAGAACAACCCCAGGTTTCTTTCAGCACTGTAGCCAGGCTGACAAAGAGTCAGAGCTCTATTGAGCTGAGTATTCCATTAACTTTAACTAGTAATGACTTCATTGACTTTCTTTGCTAACAAAATTTTAACTATTAGAGAAAAAATTACTCATAACCATCCCAAAGACGTATCGTTATCTTTGGCTGCTTTCAGTGATGCCGGTATTTGGTTAGACTCTTTTCTCTCCGATTGTTCTGTCTGAGTTATTTTCATTAGTTACTTCATCCAAACCATCACATGTTTATTAGACCCCATTCCTACCAGGGCTGCTCAAAGGAAGCCCTACCATTATTTAATGCTTCGATCTTAAATATGATCAATCTATCTTTGTTAGTGGCTATGTACCACAGGCTTTAAGGTGGCAGTAATTAAACCATTACTTAAAAAGCCTCACTTGACCCAGCTTATCTTAGCTAATTAATAGGCCAATCTCCAACCTTCCTTTTCTCTCAAAAACTTCTTGAAAGGGTAGTTGTAAAACAGCTACTGATCATCTGCAGAGGAATGGTCTATTTGAAGAGTTTCAGTCAGGTTTTAGAATTCATCATAGTACAGAAACAGCATTAGTGAAGGTTACAAATGATCGTCTTATGGCCTCGGACGGTGGACCTCATCTCTGTGCTTGTTCTGTTAGACCTCAGTGCTGCTTGTTGATACTGTTGACCATAAAATTTATTACAGAGATTAGAGCATGCCATAGGTTTAAAGGCACTGCGCTGTGGTGGTTTGAATCATATTTGTCTAATAGATTACAATTTGTTCATATAAATGGGAAATCTTCTTCACAGACTAAAGTTATTATGGAGTTCCACAAGGTCTGTGCTAGGACCAATTTTATTCACGTTATACATGCTTCCCTGTAGGCAGTATTATTAGACGGTATTGCTTAAATTTCATTGTTACGCAGATGATCCCAGCTTTATCTATCCATGAAGCCAGAGGACACACCCAATTAGCTAAACTGCAGGATTGTCTTACAGACATAAAGACATGGATGACCTCTAATTTCCTTCCTTCAGCTTCAGGCTCCTCTCCTGTGGAACCAGCTCCCAATTCAGATCAGGGAGACAGACACCCTCTCTACTTTTAAGATTAGGCTTAAAACTTTCCTTTTTGCTAAAGGCTTATAGTTAGGGCTGGATCAGGTGACCCGAACCATCCCTTAGTTATGCTGCTATAGACGTAGACTGCTGGGGGTTCCCATGATGCACTGTTTCTTTCTCTTTTTGCTCTGTAGCACCACTCTGCATTTAATCATTAGTGATGATCTCTTCTCCCCTCCACAGCAGGTCTTTTTCTTGGTTCTCTCCCTCAGCCCCAACCAGTCCCAGCAGAAGACTGCCCCTCCCTGAGCCTGGTTCTGCTGGAGGTTTCTTCCTGTTAAAAGGGAGTTTTTCCTTCCCACTGTAGCCACATGCTTGCTCACAGGGGGTCGTTTTGACCGTTGGGGTTTTACATAATTATTGTATGGCCTTGCCTTACAATATAAAGCGCCTTGGGGCAACTGTTTGTTGTGATTTGGCGCTATATAAAAAAATTGATTGATTGATTGATTGATATACTTTTATAGATGATGGTCTCTACTTTTGTATGCTTAGTGACTGTTGACATTTTAACATATTTAAGTCAGTTCATGCAATCACCAACAGGGGGCATTTCAAGGCTATAGTGTGTACATGATTCTACCCATAGGGTTTCCCTCTACATGTGGCTGCATAATGTAGTTTTTCAGGATCTTTGGGTATCACTTATTAAAACTACGGTTGTGTCAAGTAGCTTCCGATAGCGCTTCCTACCTGGAAAGACTGGATATGACACTTAGGCTGCAAGTATCATTTACATTAATTTCGTCCTTTAAAAAAATGTCACCATCAGGGCATTCATGTCCTGCAAAAGTAGAGACCATCATCTATGTAAGAATATGAATTCAGTGTTTTTATTATTAAATAATTCTTAAAACCCAATGACAAATTTACAGACCCTACATATCATCTACAAAGCCTTGGTGAAGAAAACACGTAAGGCGAAGCAAACACAAATCTCAATGAAATCTCACACCTGGGCATCACTTGGCTACGCTGCTATTAAAGTATAAAATACACTTACATCCAATGTAACCTTCATAAACAAGAACAATGTGTGTGCAGTACTCGCTGCTTGGTATCACGGGCCTGCAAAAAGGAAAACCATCAAGTCCACCATGGAGGCAGCAGAAAGAGCCTCCAGATGGCTTTGGATCAGGAGGAGCGATCTGTGGGCAAATGCCAGGGTCTGATCAACCCTTGCTGGGTCACTAGACAGAGGGCGTATGATGTTGAAAGACCCGAAACGTCCGATAAGCTCCGGAACATCACTGAAGATGTGTCCCAGTGCATCTCAGGCTGTATCTTTTAGTTAGTGACTAATAATTTGAAACAGACCAACAAATGGGAAACAGTGTGACTACAAGATGCTCAAATTAAACACACAACTCCAAAGAAAGGAAGACAGTTGTAAAACAGAGAACCTAGGAGCCTTCCTGGGAGCCTAGGAAGGACTGGTATCTTTGTAAAGAATTCTTAGTGTGAATCCTCAACAATACCTGAATTCCGGGTTTGGTTGTTTTCTTTTTTGTTTTTGTTTTTTTGTTTTAGTTTTTTTGTAATGGTGTTGTCTGCAAAATGTATGCTTTTTTTTTTTGCTTCCAAATTTTCTGATCTGTGTAAGTCCCTCTCACTGCTACAGGTGCATATTGTGAAGGTGAGTGAACCTTCAACTTTTGCACCATTTAATTATTATTATTATTATTTATTTATTTATTTATTTTTTTTTAGAAGGACTAGTCACAGAAATACCACAACTGGAAGAAAGGTACTTATTGACCCTGCTGTTCTGTGGCTCCACATGCAGAATTCTATGCCTCGTCTTTAACTGGATGCTAAATCAGCCGTGCTTGCAGTGAAAAAAAAAAAAGACCAAACATCTGAGCCAAGTTGAATAAATACTGTACGACACACTGGCAGTTCCCTATATGAGGCCACAAATAGTTGGCTGGCAGGATCGTGTTTTTTACTTTGATGTAGTCCACGCCAGTATCAACTGATTCATCATGGCCGCTTGCCCAACACGACTGTGAAAGAGCATCAGGAATGTGTTTTACCGCTGGCTGATTTACTAATCCAACCTTTTGTGTGAGCATGTGGATTTCCTCTAGTTACATGAGACATTTGTATTTATCTTTCCAAATAACTCAAAGTCGACATGGTGATGTTACTCCTCTGCAATATTCAGTTACAAAGTGAAAGTTAAAATAGCTCCTGCATCTTCCTAGTGGCGCCTGGCTGCAGCTGTTAGGTCTTTATTACCTCAAAAGTCTTGGCCACCAAAATAATCTAAGTTAGAGGCAGAGCTGTCAGAGAGCTGGACATAGACATTATATACGTAGACGCCTCATGGACTGTCACTGTTTATTGGAGCTGAAGTGTCAGAGCGGCCACCATCTAGGCTGGGTCCCTGTTGTGCCCACAGTGCATTTATTTGTACTGAGGAAGGTGTTTCCCCAACTACAATAATCCATAACTCCCCGAATTTTTACCCCGATTTTCCCACGGATTGGTGTTGTTAGAACAGCAGAGATTCAGTTACAATACAGATGCTGTCACATTAAAAATTACTTTGCTTCATGCTGAAAGACTTTGTCTTATGCTCTTTAACAAAGACATCTGGTATTGGCATATAGATAAATGTATAATAATTTATAATTTAGTAAAGAAACAAGTTTGGATTGTTCATTTGAATTTCTTTCTCTCAATCACACACACACACACACACACAGGGCATCACTTTAATTTCCTTTGCTTCGCTCACCAGGTTTTGTTACAAAGATGAACATTTTTTTCAAGGCCAGGAAAAGAAAGTTCGGGTCATTCAAGGGTCTTAAACTACCTTGTTAGGCTGCAACTGGGCTGGAGAGTTAAAAACCTTGAAAAAGAACCTTGAAAAAGTGCTTTTTTCCACAGCTTCTTGTGTGTGCTGGCACTCTTTAACTCCAGTGTAGTTAATTTTGTGATGTGGTGCGGCCTTACTTTGTGAAATACAGACACCACAAATGACAGAAGCATGAAATGATGGTTCTCAATTCCAAAGAATTGTGAAACAAAAGCGTATAACAAGTGGATGGAAAAGCACACAAATACATATTTCCTGTTGCTTAACAAAAATTTGCTTAAGAGTTGCGATACTAGTTGGATGGAAGCACAGCTAATGAGAGAGGGTATGGTAAAATAACCTAAATTATTGTTCAATCTTATTTGTGAAAGGTACTCCCACGCGATTTGGTGTCTATACTGTGCCGGTTATTGCAACCATAAGCAGCACAAAATATCAGCATATTTGTTCACTCTCCATTGACTCTGGTGCGAGCCTATTGTGGAGAGACCCATCCAACATGGTGGCGATGCTGGATAACGTTGCAGCACGTTATGAGGCGTCTACGTATATAATGTCTATGGAGCTGGACTAAATAGAGCTAGGTGTGTCATGGCTTCACACATGCACCTGCTTGCACCGGCACTAATGCTTAGCTAGCTGAATTAGCTCAACAGCTCTGCATAAAAATGAAGCAAAAATACAGCAATAACGCATAATGATAAAAACAAAAGAGGTACATGAAAAAGTTTTAGATGTTCAAGCAAAGACACGTAGCAGTCTAACATAAAACTCTTAAAACACTTGTGTCATTCATGCTAGCATTTTTCAGTGTCCTTTCACAATGAATTACAACCCCCATTCCAATGAAGGTGGGACGTTGTGTGAAATGTAAATAAAACAGAATACAATGATTTCCAAATCGTCTTCAACCTATATTCAGTTGAATACAGCAACAAAGAAAAGATATTTAATGTTCAAACTGATAAACTTTATTGTTTTTGTGCAAATATTTGCTCATTTTGAAATGGATGCCTGCAACACATTTCAAAAGACTGGGAAAACTGATGAATGCTCAAAGAACATCTGTTTGGAAATAGGTGAGTGTCATGACTGGGTATAAAAGGAGCATCCCCAAAAGGCTCAGCCATTCACAAGCAAAGATCACTACTCTGTGAACAACTGCATGAAAAAATAATCCAACAGTTTAACAACGTTTTCTCAACGTTCAACTGCAAGGAATTTAGGGATTCCATCATCTACAGTCCATAATATAATCAGAAGATTCAGAGAATCTGGAGAACTTTCTACACGTAAGCGCAAGGCCGCAAACCAACATTAAATGCCTGTCACCGTCGATCCCTCAGGCTGCACTGCTTAAAAACCGACATCATTGTCTAAAGGATCTTACCGTGTGGGCTCAAGAACACTTCAGAAAACCAGTGTCAGTTAACACCAGTTCGTCACTACGTCTACAAGTTAAAACTCTACCATGCAAAGTGAAACCTATACATCAACAACAAACAGAAATGCCGCCGCCTTCTCTGGGCCTGAGCTCATTTGAAATGGACAGACGCAAAGTGGAAAAGTGTGCTGTGGTCTGACGAGTCTATGTTTCAAATTGTTTTTGGAAAACATGGACGTCATGTCCTCCGGACAAAAGAGGAAAAAGACCATCCAGATTGTTACCAGCAATAAGTTCAAAAGCCAGCATCTGTGATGGTATGGGGGTGTGTTAGTGCCCATGACATGGGCAACTTACACATCTGTGATGGCACCAGGGTCACAGGAGGATTTGGTTGCACCTTTTCAAGAAACAATAGTAGTTGTGATTCATGTCCTCCTTATTATTGGCAGCAAGCATGTAACTAAGTGGTGCTTGTTTTACGATTCTCGTATGCACCAACTGACGGCAGACATGTTTTGAATAGTGGACTCGTCGAACCTTCTTCCTCTGGCCGTCATTTTAAAAACACAACGTTTGAAATTCCAAGCATCAGCCTCCACAAACACCCTGAATCCAGGACAGCTGAGCATGAATCGACTCAGTGACAGGACCTGTGATTGGTGGAGCTTGTTGCAGACTCATGTGAGCCAAATGCTCAAAATGCCATAGTGAGGGCATCACTGGCGTGTCGATGAAAACTGGCATTAGTGTGAATTTCAGGAAAGCCCAACACAGGATCATATCTGTCAGTGATGGATCACATGGCTGTGCCTCAAATGAGGTCTTTGTAGGCAACATTTGTCCAATCCTGCTGCCAAGAGCTAAAATAAAGACAAATCCATTGTCTGCCACAAATTCAACCATATGGCTCATGTTTTTAAAAGGTATTTTAAAACTGTCTTCATTATCGGAAATTGGCAACATGGTGGTTCAAATGGTTAGGATGCTTGCTTCTAAGTGAGAATGTCCACCCCGGTTTGATACTACCCATGTCCTTTCTCCTTGCTTGCCTGTTCTGGCATCCAGTGTGAAACAGGGAGAAGCTCAAAGCTGCTACAGTTTTGACCACATCCAGGAAACTTGATCATCTTACTCGAGTGTTTACTTCCCTTCACATGTTCCCTGTTGATGCAAAAATACATTTCCTGATTTTGCGGCTAACATAGAAGATACTGAAGGGCTGCACATTGCATTAACTCACTGAACTGGTTGAACCATATGTGCTACCACGTGCCTTTTGTTTCCAGGGAGTTGGACTGTTACGTGTTCCTAGGGTAAAGAGAAAGTTGGCAGGTGGTAGAACCTTTGCCTGTTGTGCTCCAGTATGGTGGAATAGTCTACCTAATTTAGGTTTTTGAGTCTAGACTTCAATATTGAATGTTGTTTTTTGTTTGTTTTTGTTTTTTCCTTGTTGTTCCTTGTTATAATTAGCATTTGTTTTATAATACTTAACTAACTACTGTGATCATCTCTGGGATGCAGCCTGGAAAACCAGATCCAAATTAAACCAGACTCCAACTCATTGAGGAGCATCACAGTGCTACTGTACTGAAACCAATTCTTTTGGTTTGAATGGCCTAAAAACTCCATAGACTTTCAGTTTTTTTTATGGCAGTCACCCACCAACATACTGACGTCCACTGCACGCCATCTTTGCATGTTTGTTCGCACTAGTCTGCTTGTCGCTCTGCCTGTCACATGTTTCATTGCTCTGATTGGTTGGATGTCTACCCAATAGTGTCCAGAGGAAATTTTTTCAGTGTCTGAAGATACTGCCCCCTGGAAATGAAATGTGACTGGGAGAAGATGTTCCAGGTATCTGAGATGTCTCATGTATGATATACCGCTTCTACAATTGTTGCTATAAATGTATATTTTGTAAATTCAAAATAAATCAGCTGTAGGATTTCACACTGGGTTGAAATGTGGTATACTCCATGAAGATGGTCTTGTTAAATGTGTGACATGAAGTTAAGATAATGTAGAAAGCGAGATTCAGTGTGTGTGTTGTACAGAAATAAGGGCATAAGTGACGGAGGCTAGCAGGAGTTGCTGTGCATGTGGTAGTCAATAGGCCTCACTCCCCTGACAGCCAAAGGATACTCTGGCCACTCAGGTTTCAGCAGACTGGTCAGAGTGTCCACCTCCCATGCCGGAGATCATGAGTTTGTGTCCCAAGTGGAGCGAGTGGGAGGAGTCAATTACAACACAATGCAGAGCAGCTGTTAAAAATATTCTGGGTGACAATAGGGGGCTCGGACAAAGAACCATATATGACAGTGCAGTACTTCCATCTGGCCGGGGAATCAGTGGTCATATCAAACCCAACGGTCCGGTCAGGTCCGGTTTGACCCGCTCTGGGAATGTGCACTGGTGCCAGGCAACATGGCATTCAACACTGCATGAGTCCTGGTTGGGAACTACCCAGGTCCCAGTGGCCCTCCGGCACCTCACAAAAGTTGAAAGTAGCAATGTAGGAGCCGAGTAAAATGTAGGCGTCTCCAGCTGCTGGGGTCCTCGACACTGAGGCACCTGTATTCTGGATCATCCCCAGGGAAATGCAACACATGGCCAAAATGTCATGCTGGACACTCCCTCTCAAACAAGTGGTACTCCTTCTCTTAGTCTCCCTAAATTAACCGTTTACTTGACAGAAAGTCATTCCAACAGTACCCAAGGATCCTCCGAAGAGCCCAAGTAGCAAAGACATCCAGTCGTCACCTTAGATCACTGGTTAGCATCCAAGTCTCACAACCATACAGGAACAAGATGAAGAAGAACCAGGACCAGGAACCAGGAAGCACCAGGACTTGGATCTTCATTGTCCAACAAATTTATTGGCCTCCCCAGGGAGCAGCAATGCTCCCTGGCTCCATCATGGTTCCATCACCTCTTCTTGGGCGTCTCCACTAAAGGCACTTGCAGTGTTGACATAGACATTAGCGTGGACTGCACAGATGGTAGACAGAACAGACGTGTGTCGAATGGAACTAGCATTTGACTGATTTACAAATGAAAACCATCGCAGAATTGTTCAAAAAGGTATGAAAACTGTCCAAATCATTTGCAGGAATTGCAGCTATGAGTTCTTTACGTTTTCCGTACACAGTAAACATACAGCAATGCTTTCAGGTGTCCGATATGGGAAATTTCCCATGATGCCCAGCAGATGTTGGCCTATTTCCACCAAAAACCAGTATGCGGTGCTTCATACTGTCAAACTGGTCAATGCACTGTGTTAAGGCAAACATCTAAAATGTCTTAGTTTGGCCATAATTAATTAAATCCTGCAAAGCAGCAGCGCTGCTTTTACAGTGTTGGCTGCTGCTTTTACATCAGCTCTGCAAAATGATGAAGGTTCAATGGGTAAAAGGAGCTCGAGAACAAAGTGAGGAGTTATTTCTGTTATGCTCGCTCAGTAAACAGAGGCAGAGTGCAGTCCCATCGCCACCTGGTAACTGAGACATATGACTCAGATGGCAGAGCTGTAACTTTTTGTGTTTTTACACAGATGAAGTCTGACAAATAAGCAGTTGGAGATTTGCCCCCCCGAGGCAGAATGGCACAACTTATGTGAAATATATAAACAGTTAGCAGAGTCATGTTCAGCCTACGGAACCCTCAGTCACACTGGGAGCCAAAATCAATATCAGACCGTCATCTCCACCTTGCAGATCAACATATAGATCCTCATTTCAAAATGTTCTGTATGCAGAAAGTTTGCTTGATGCAAAGTACTGCACAGCTCCCACACAAATTTCAATAGATTAAAAAAAGAGCGAGAACAGCAAAGAATTGCTCGTATAATATATAACAGTAAAATAACATGTACTGCTGCATTTGTTATAATTCATTTCTTATACAGAGGTCTGACGCTTCAATAGAACAAACCCTGCTGCAGGTTTCCAGAAATTAATTACACATGTGAGACAATTTTAAACTGTATCATTTACAGTTTATATATTGCTTTATTGACTGGTTTATTTGTAAAAATGTCATATATTCTTAACGGTTTGGCCCAGCTGTTCTCTTCGCTGCATTCCTCGTTTTACTGTGTTTTTTTTATTTGATCTTTTTTTTTAAAATCTATTTTAGTCCCTTGCATGGTTTTATCCTGAAGTTTCCTCTATATTTACTCCTTTTGGCTTTATTTTCTGTTCACTGGTTTCTGGGTTCACGTTTCTTCATTTCTGCACTAATTTCTGAGTCTTTTTAACTCGTCACAATTCACCACCTCTCTGCCAGATTTTCTAGAGTCATCCCTGCTCTCTTGCCTCTGAGTCACCAACTCATGCTGCCCTCCTGATTTTAGCCTGCCGAGTACAGATTTGGTCGACTGGTATGACTGATCACTGTGTACTGACTCCCTGGCCAACTTTTGTGGATACCTCTTCTGCTGGACCCTTCAATGAGAGTTACCTTTTGTACTGTTTTCCGTGTACCTGATCTCTGTCTGTTCAATTGACTGATCTCCTCGTCTGGCTCAAGACTGTTCCTACTGTATGTACTCTCAAAGCCAACCGTATAATAAACCATCTTTTTTACCTACCTTCATCAATGTTCTCTGCAATGGGGTCTTCTGTCAAGCTATTACATTTGTGGCTCACACAAGAGCAGGGATCACCAACTCCGGTCTTCGACAGCACCTGTCATGCATGTTTTAAATGTTTACCTGCTGCAACCACAACTGATTCGTTAAGTCTGCTGTTTCCCAGCTCATGAATGGCTAAGCACAGCTGACTTAATTAACAGTGGGTGGAGGAGGAAGAGTGTAAAATATGCAGGACAGGTGGCAAACAAACAAAAAACTGATGATGATAAAATGTTAAACAAAGAAGAGAATCACCTGCTATATCTGGCTTTTATTGTGGTCCAAACACTCCATCGTGAACAAATATTATATGTGTTATTGTCTTAAAAATGAAACTACTCAATATGTCAAATTTATTAATGCATTTGCTACAATAAGAGAATCACTCACTTCTTTAAGTTTTTTTTCTTTTTTTTTTATCATTTTAACCCCTTAACGCCCGAATTAATATAGCTGTATATAAAAAAAATGTTTTGTGTGTGTTTTTGCCTTTAAGTAGATGGTAAATAATGTTGAGATTATTAATTTCACTTTTGCACAAAAACTAGATAGTAATATTGGGTATTCTGGTAATGACTTTATGTTATAATGTTATAATAATAATGATGGTATGTTGCAAATTTGCGACAACAGGCATACAGGTCAATTTGGTGAGTTGCATATTTGAGTCAGAGATTGTAGCATATATGCGACGATGGGCGTTAAGG
The DNA here is from genome assembly GCF_902500255.1 of Thalassophryne amazonica. Classification (NCBI taxonomy): domain Eukaryota; kingdom Metazoa; phylum Chordata; class Actinopteri; order Batrachoidiformes; family Batrachoididae; genus Thalassophryne; species Thalassophryne amazonica. Next base: position 120,612,704 of record NC_047107.1, read on the forward strand.
GGTTAAGTTGAACGTCAGGTTTGAATCTGGGCACCTCCTCTCAGGGGATGGCACTCTCAGCACTACATAAGTCGACACCCTCTAAAGATGGGGATTTGGTGCTTCCCAGTGTTTTTTGCTTTTCCAGTATAATGCATGTCATCCTCCAGTAAGAGGCAGCAGCAGTGTTACCCCCACAACCTACAAAAAGAAGCGACCTTCTACAATGCTGAGTTTTACGAGGCATGTTACGGTGGCTGAAGTGCTAATCCCATCAACAACCCCCCCACCCCACCCCACCCCCCACAGAAGGAGCTATCTGCAGAATAGAGAACCACTTAAAGTCCCAGATGCATCTTAACATCGTGCCCAGGCTAATGGACAATATGAACAGCAGTGTGATATTTGTGGACTCTCCGGATGCCCTGATTCCAGCACTTGAGAAGCTCAGTGAAGAGTCAGAGTGTCTGGGTTTGTGATTACTCTGGATCAAGACTAAGATCCAGTTTTTTATGACTTCCTTGACTCAGCTAAAGTGTAGTTGATCGTGAAAGTGTCAGACAGTGACATTCAGATCTCAGGGATCTGGTGAATGAAGTTGAAAGATGTCCAGAAACAGTTTATGGAGTCAGGAGGTTCCTGGACAGAGGTGCAATGCTGCAGGAGAATCAAGTCTTCAGGATCCAGGTGCTTCCAGTCTTATTGTATGGTTGTGAGACTTGGACTATAAGCAGTTAGGTAATAACACAACTGAATATCATTGGTGCTAGAACTCTTCAGAAGATTCCTGGATGACGGTAGAATGGTTTTGTGTCAAATGATTGGTTAATTAGGAGGCCTGTGACGCCAAACCAGCCTCAGTGTTGAGGACACCAGCAAATGGAAAAGTCCAAGGGGACGGTCATGTATCACCAGGCTGGGACAGAGAGATGGTTACCTTCAGGTGGTGGGGATGGACCACTGCTGTCCCATCAGGACCCAAGGAGGTTCTACAGTAAGAGCAACAATTTAAATTGAATAAGAAGGTTTAGGGTGGACTGGGGGTGTACCTGGATGATGAACGGGTTTGAGATTCATCATTGCTTCATCTCTGACAATCCAGGTCTGTCAATGAAAGGTCCCTGGATTTGACAGTGTTATGCTTGTGAATAATTTCATAATAATAAAAAACTAAATTCATACTTATGTCAAAGATTATCTGTACTTTTACAAGATATGAGTGCCACCTGGTGGTGATTGTGTGAACTAATATACTTAATCAAGGTATTACGCATACATTCCAGATATTCCATAAAATAAACATTATGATGCCCTCATTGATATACACACACCCATATCAACAACCATGAGCCCATGTCTGCACAGAAGTTAAAATAATCCGTCAGACAGTGTCTCAGCCCCTCTATGTCCTCACCATGCGAGCTGATCAGCTCATCCCAGACTGTGGTGTTATATCAGACTGGTGTCCCACCCAGGGGGAGTTGGAGACTCTCATCCGTTTCATGCTGTGTAATCCAGGTACTAGGCTTTGATGCTAATGGGACTCAGGGCCTGTATAGGACTTACATCTTCTTTAAAGCCTGGAAGAACTGAAGACTATTGATTTGCTGTTTGAATGTAGTCCCAGTAGTGCCACATCTCACATGGTCAGTTCCTTTCTTCCAGAGAATAAGTTTGAAATAAAAATTATGAGTGTGGTCTTCCCAAGGAGCAGAAGCTGTGCAGGTCAGGATGTGCCCTGACATCCCAGAATCCTCCTCGGTACATTAGCAGTCCATTCACAGATCAGCTGCAGAGAATGTCAGGTCAAAACATCACTTTCATGCATCAGAGTTGATTCACACTCTGATGTAAAAGAAACAAAATGTTTCCACCTTCAATCTTTCATAAATCTGAAAATCATATATTCCAGTCATGAATCCCCGACTCCTCAACAGGGTTTTCTATTGCAGGCTGGTCTCGTGGCATAAAAGGTCATCAATCTTTTAAATTCTGGTTCTAAAGTCAAAGGAAAAAAAAAACATAATTCAGCCTGTGCCACGTTTGTTGCTTTTTTTAATCAACACATCAGTGCTTTGTTGACATTTAAACAGATCTACATGAATCACATTTATTTTTGCAGACACATACGTCTTTTAAAAACTTCAGAGAAAAGCCTCTTCCACATCCCTCACGACCCTCTGCATTCATCTTATGGGGGGGCTCCTCCACCTCATATATATTTTCCTTAAAGATTGACATCACTGCAAATCATGAAGACGAGAGAGACGGAGCAGCTCTTGACCTCAGAGCAGGTCTCTTCATCATCAAGTTGATGAGATTTGTGTTTCTTTTATGAAACACTCCTCCACTCACGTCAGGAAAAGAGCTCTGCAGGGAGAAAGTGGCTTTCAACTTCTGCTGGGGAATAAATTGGGGATTTAAATGAGCTGAACAACCTTGAATTTGATAGCATGAAAGAAAAAAAATATCTAAGGAGTTCAAATGTTCCAAGAGGAACAAAAATCCAGGGAAGAAGGTAACAAATCTTTTCAAACCCAGTGACATGATCTTCCAAAACACTTTTCCAAAACACTTGACTAATTCAATCATCTACATAGTCGTAGTCACTATGCTCAGATATTGGCTTTCATTGGAATTTTGTGAATTTCGATTTACCGATCGATCTACGTTCAGATCCTCACCTATGGTCATGAGATTTGGCTCCTGACCGAAAGAACGAGATCGCGAGTACAAGCGGCCGAGATGAGTTTCCTCCGCAGGGTGGCTGGGCGCTCCCTTAGAGATAGGGTGAGGAGCTCGGTCACTCGGGAGGAGCTCGGAGTCGAGCCGCTGCTCCTCCACATTGAAAGGAGTCAGTTGAGGTGGCTCGGGCATCTTTTCCGGATGCCCCCTGGACACCTCGCTGGAGAGGTGTTCCGGGCACGTCCCATTGGGAGGAGGCCCCGGGGAAGACCCAGGACACGCTGGAGGGACTACATCTCTCGGCTGGCTTGGGAACGCCTTGGGGTTCCCCCGGAGGAGCTGGGGGAGGTGTGTGTGGATCGGGAGGTCTGGGCGGCTTTGCTTGAGCTGCTGCCCCCGCGACCTGACTCCAGATAAAGCGGAAGAAAATGGATGGATGGATGGATGGATGGATGGATGGATGGATGGATGGATGGATGGATGGATGGATGGATGGATGGATGGATGGATGGATGGATGGATGGAATTTTGTGGAAGTTACCCAACTACTTGCAACTGGTTGTTGTGCCCGTCCAGTTGACTCACCTACGTGCTGGATCATACTTGTGAAAATGCATTACATGGCCATAATGTCGCAGATAACATGTTTATCTGTGTCTCAACATTTACAAGTCGATTGTTGAGGTAGATTGTTGGACAATGAAAAGGGTGAGGTGAGTTTGCTGACAAAAATCTCAGAACTTTCCGATTTCTACATTTTGAATGCTGTGTTGACTTCATAGGTACTTTTCCAAGACCGTGTTGAAGTTTACTGACATGTCTTGTGTGGGTGCACAAAAGGCAACAACGGCAATGAAAAATGGACCACAGCTACAAGAACAAGCTTGTATCCTTTTGTAAATTGCTAGAAAATGTCAACATGAATTTTTTTCTGACTTCTACAGTGCTCATAGGAGACTGCTTAGATGAACTGTGCTGCCACCACAAGACCAACAATGAAACTTTAGGCTACAGTAGTATACAAATAATGAATGTTTATGAGTTCAATGATACAAATATTTCATGAGGTGAAAGCTGGAACATACCATTCAACTAGGCAAAGCCAAGCTGAATGCTAACATTACAAATAATTACCTTTTAAGACAATTCCAAATACTTTCTCCGCATCATGAAGCACACGAGAGAGAGAAAAGCTGCAGCTGTAGAAAATTCCTCTCTGCTTCTAGAAACAATTAGAGATGTTTTCATCAGCCAAACTCTGAGAAAGCACAGCATCCAGCAGGACACAGCGTGTGGCACTGGCAGTGGTGGACACAACTAAACAAAAAGTTAGCTTCAATAACAGATAATCAGCTAACTGAAAAGTTATCTCTTATAAATATCAGGCTTGGTGTGGACAACTGGCAGGACACAAATGCAGAACACAAACTCACAGCTCTGTAGGCTTAACTCTTTTACTGGGGTGGTTAACTGGGGTCGGTACACGGCAAGGCAGTCAGACAAGAGCAGAATTACAACAATCATCAGGCTAGAGACATCGTCGAGAAAAACAAGCAGGTGGTCAAAAACACAATGAGGCAAAATGAAGCAAGGCAAAGATACTAGGAAAGGCTGGAAAGAAGGCTCACGGCACATCGATCTGGTGAAGGACCAGAGCACAAAGAGAGTCCTAAATACACCCAAGTGATGAGCTGGAAATCAAGGACAGGTGTGAGGGGAAGCGACTAGAACTGGGGTGTGGGCAGACAAAGGGAAGTGCCCACCACCAAGAGAAAGACAGAGAGAACCCAAGCAGAAAGCAACAGGCAAAGAACTGACAACACCCAAAAATAAGACAAAATGTACAATAAAACAGCACAAACCAAAACCTGACAATCAAGTTAAATCGATAAACCACCCAAAAATTTATCAGAAGCTACAGCTAACCAATAACTTCCAGTATTTTCTCCAGTACACTTGCAACTACTTTCAAGCTGATTTTGAGTTTTAACACCACAATCGCTTCTGGTAGTATCAAAGGCAACCACAGACCCAAACAATGAGTCAGCACTTCTGTCTTTGTGCGCCCTGCCCTCTGCTGGAAGCTCCTGTTTATTACATAACTTACAGCAGAGAAGCAGTTGAGAGGAGCAGTAAAGCTCAACTCTCTACTCAATAACAGTCTCGCCATGAGGTGGAGGTCTTGGAAAATAAAGCAGTGCTGACTTATGGTTTTGAGTTATAAATAAATTAATACCGATAGAATAACTCCATTAATGTCAATTCTGTCATTTGTACAAAGTTAAAATATAACATATATCTTTTAATGTTGAAGTTAATTAATTCTGAAGTTCTTCTAATTCTGAAGTTTTGTAACAAACACAGACAGATGCCAAAGGAATTATGGGTAAAATGTGCCTCTGCTAAAACTGATATGTTGATTCATTCATTCTATGTAAAATCCAACACGTTAATGTGATGTGTGTGTTGGTGTTTACATATAAATGTACTTTAGTAAAATATGCCATTTTTTATTTGGAAAAAAGAGGCATTTGCAAATAAAAGCCAAGCTGTAATTAGATAACTGTCTGATATAACCGGTGTCAAAATAAATAGAACACTGCCATCTACTGGTGCCCAGACACTCAGTACTTAGGGTGAATACTGCCATGAACACTACTGGCCAGTAGATTGCAGTAGAGACCGTGAAAACCTGGCAAAACAAAGTTCCAGATAATCCGTGTCTGCTACGTTTTAGATGCGTGGAATTTAATAAACGCAAACTGAATTTCAGGCATCTTATATACACTCAACAAAAATATAAACGCAACACTTTTGTTTTTGCTCCCATTTTGTATGAGATGAACTCAAAGATCTAAAACTTTTTCCACATACACAATATCACCATTTCCCTCAAATATTGTTCACAAACCAGTCTAAATCTGTGATAGTGAGCACTTCTCCTTTGCTGAGATAATCCATCCCACCTCACAGGTGTGCCATATCAAGATGCTGATTAGACACCATGATTAGTGCACAGGTGTGCCTTAGGCTGTCCACAATAAAAGGCCACTCTGAAAGGTGCAGTTTTGTCACACAGCACAAAGCCACAGATGTCGCAAGATTTGAGGGAGCGTGCAATTGACATGCTGACAGCAGGAATGTCAACCAGAGCTGTTGCTCGTGTATTGAATGTTCATTTCTCTACCATAAGCCGTCTCCAAAGGCGTTTCAGAGAATTTGGCAGTACATCCAACCAGCCTCACAACCGCAGACCACGTGTAACCACACCAGCCCAGGACCTCCACATCCAGCATGTTCACCTCCAAGATCGTCTGAGACCAGCCACTCGGACAGCTGCTGAAACAATCAGTTTGAAGAAACCGTCTCAGGGAAGCTCATCTGCATGCTCGTCGTCCTCATCGGGGTCTCGACCTGACTCCAGTTCGTCGTCGTAACCGACTTGAGTGGGCAAATGCTCACATTCGCTGGCGTTTGGCACGTTGGAGAGGTGTTCTCTTCACGGATGAATCCCAGTTCACACTGTTCAGGGCAGATGGCAGACAGCATGTGTGGCGTCGTGTGGGTGAGCGGTTTTCTGATGTCAATGTTGTGGATCGACTGACCCATGGTGGCGGTGGGGTTATGGTATGGGCAGGCATCTGTTATGGACGAAGAACACAGGTGCATTTTATTGATGGCATTTTGAATGCACAGAGATACCGTGACGAGATCCTGAGGCCCATTGTTGTGCCATACATCCAAGAACATCACCTCATGTTGCAGCAAGATAATGCACGGCCCCATGTTGCAAGGATCTGTACACAATACTTGGAAGCTGAAAATGACCCAGTTCTTGCATGGCCGGCATACTCACCAGACATGTCACCCATTGAGCATGTTTGGGATGCTCTGGACCGGCGTATATGACAGCGTGTACCAGTTCCTGCCAATATTCAGTAACTTCACACAGCCATTGAAGAGGAGGGGACCAACATTCCACAGGCCACAATTGACAACCTGATCAACTCTATGCGAAGGAGATGTGTTGCACTGCATGCGGCAAATGGTGGTCACACCTGATACTGACTGGTATCCCCCCCCCCAATAAAACAAAACTGCACCTTTCAGAGTCGCCTTTTATTGTGGACAGTCTAAGGCACACCTGTGCACTAATCATGGTGTCTAATCAGCATCTTGGTATGGCACACCTGTGAGGTGGGATGGATTATCTCAGCAAAGGAGACGTGCTCACTATCACAGATTTAGACTGGTTTGTGAACAATATTTGAGGGAAATGGTGATATTGTGTATGTGGAAAAAGTTTTAGATCTTTGAGTTCATCTCATACAAAATGGGAGCAAAACCAAAAGTGTTGCGTTTATATTTTTGTTGAGTGTATATTACTCTGGAACAAAGACGACAGACAGTGTTTGACATAAGCAAGATGTTAAAGAGCAAACAGGAATCGATTGCAATGATTCCAATTGAAAATAATGGAGAAGCAACCTGGGCTTCTTCTGGCATTTTTACATAAAACAAACACAATAACAACATCTATAAACCCAAAGAATATATTCATGAGAGTTTTAGGCACAATATACAAAGAGTTTAATGCTGTTGTCCGCGTGGAGCCTGATCAGAGCGTGTCTCAAATGCATTTCTTCTGCCGTGAATGTACTGAGGTTACCCATAATGCACTGGGCACAACATGTCAACACTAAAACCTTCAAAATTAGTGCATTACTTTAAAACTAAAACCTATATCTGATATTTTCACTTTATAAAACTTCAGACGTGATGCTAATTTAAATAATTTGTCCGAAATTAGTTTGGTTAAAATTTTAACCATAAGTTAAAGTGGATATGACACTTAAAGACAACATAGTCTTATTACATGTAACAAAGGTTATATAATTCGGTCAACCTAAGCGTTTTGGGAAAATGGACACAGTTCTCCCGTTATATATAACATTTGAATGTCCCACCACTGAAAAATGTGCACGCCCCCTGAACAGCTTCCCGCTGAGCACCAAGCCGAAAATACGTCACTACATGTGGACCGTATCGGCTCGCGCACCTGGCGGCCGTTGTTTACACTTTTTTTAGCGGCAGAAACTTTGATTAAACACAGCTCTCAGGGACTTGTTTGTTGATATGCCTGACCAGTGTGTCGCAGCATATTGCACAAACACAAGGGCAAAAGGTTTTAGCCTTTTCAAGTCCAGGCAGACTGATCAAAAGCTGCGGTGTTGTGTGATGCACGAAATGTCCGGCTGCTGCTCGCTCCGCTCGCACACACGCATTTGCTCCCGACAGCAGACACTTTCCTCTACCGTCTCCATGTTCTCGCACCGCTCACAGGAACACATAAAATGTCAACCCCAAATAATATGTTCACAATAATCTTGAAATGGTCAAGGAACTTACGTAGTAAACACGGCGGCGGCATGTAAACACGATGGCTGCATGAAAACACGGCGGCGGCATGTAAACACGACGGCCGCATGAAAACACGGCGGCGGCATGTAAACACGACGGCTGCATGAAAACACGGCGGCGGCATGTAAACACGACGGCCGCATGAAAACACGGCGGCGGCATGTAAACACGACGGCCGCATGAAAACACGGCGGCGGCATGTAAACACGACGGCCGCATGAAAACACCACGGCGGCATGTAAACACGATGGCCGCATGAAAACACGGCGGCGGCATGTAAACACGACGGCCGCATGAAAACACGACGGCGGCATGTAAACACGACGGCCGCATGAAAACACGACGGCCGCATGAAAACACGGCGGCGGCATGTAAACACGACGGCCGCATGAAAACACGACGGCGGCATGTAAACACGACGGCCGCATGAAAACACGGCGGCGGCATGTAAACACGATGGCCGCATGAAAACACGACGGCGGCATGTAAACACGACGGCCGCATGAAAACACGACGGCGGCATGTAAACACGACGGCCGCATGAAAACACGGCGGCGGCATGTAAACACGACGGCCGCATGAAAACACGACGGCGGCATGTAAACACGACGGCCGCATGAAAACACGGCGGCGGCATGTAAACACGACGGCTGCATGAAAACACGACGGCGGCATGTAAACACGACGGCCGCATGAAAACACGACGGCGGCATGTAAACACGACGGCCGCATGTAAACACGACGGCCGCATGAAAACACGGCGGCGGCATGTAAACACGACGGCCGCATGAAAACACGGCGGCGGCATGTAAACACGACGGCCGCATGAAAACACGACGGCGGCATGTAAACACGACGGCCGCATGTAAACACGACGGCCGCATGTAAACACGACGGCCGCATGTAAACACGACGGCCGCATGAAAACACGGCGGCGGCATGTAAACACGACGGCCGCATGAAAACACGGCGGCGGCATGTAAACACGACGGCCGCATGAAAACACGGCGGCAGCATGTAAACACGACGGCCGCATGAAAACACGGCGGCGGCATGTAAACACGGCGGCGGCATGTAAACACGACGGCCGCATGAAAACACGACGGCCGCATGTAAACACGACGGCGGCATGTAAACACGACGGCCGCATGTAAACACGACGGCCGCATGAAAACACGGCGGCGGCATGTAAACACGACGGCCGCATGAAAACACGGCGGCGGCATGTAAACACGACGGCCGCATGTAAACACGACGGCCGCATGAAAACACGGCGGCGGCATGTAAACACGACGGCAGCATGAAAACACGGCGGCGGCATGAAAACACGGCGGCGGCATGTAAACACGGCGGCGGCATGTAAACACGACGGCCGCATGAAAACACGACGGCGGCATGTAAACACGACGGCCGCATGAAAACACGGCGGCGGCATGTAAACACGGCGGCGGCATGTAAACACGACGGCCGCATGAAAACACGGCGGCGGCATGTAAACACGACGGCCGCATGAAAACACGGCGGCGGCATGTAAACACGGCGGCGGCATGTAAACACGACGGCCGCATGAAAACACGGCGGCGGCATGTAAACACGACGGCCGCATGTAAACACGGCGGCGGCATGTAAACACGGCGGCGGCATGTAAACACGACGGCCGCATGAAAACACGGCGGCGGCATGTAAACACGGCGGCCGCATGAAAACACGGCGGCGGCATGTAAACACGACGGCCGCATGAAAACACGGCGGCGGCATGTAAACACGGCGGCGGCATGTAAACACGACAGCCGCATGAAAACACGGCGGCGGCATGTAAACACGGCGGCGGCATGAAAACACGGCAGCCGCATGTAAACACGACGGCCGCATGAAAACACGGCGGCGGCATGTAAACACGACGGCCGCATGAAAACACGGCGGCGGCATGTAAACACGGCGGCGGCATGAAAACACGACGGCCGCATGAAAACACGGCGGCGGCATGTAAACACGACGGCTGCATGTAAACACGACGGCGGCATGAAAACACGACGGCCGCATGAAAACACGACGGCCGCATGAAAACACGACGGCGGCATGAAAACACGGCGGCGGCATGTAAACACGACGGCCGCATGAAAACACGACGGCCGCATGAAAACACGACGGCCGCATGAAAACACGACGGCGGCATGAAAACACGGCGGCGGCATGTAAACACGACGGCGGCATGAAAACACGACGGCCGCATGAAAACACGACGGCGGCATGTAAACACGACGGCTGCATGTAAACACGACGGCCGCATGAAAACACGGCGGCGGCATGTAAACACGACGGCCGCATGAAAACACGACGGCCGCATGAAAACACGGCGGCGGCATGTAAACACGACGGCTGCATGAAAACACGACGGCCGCATGAAAACACGGCGGCGGCATGTAAACACGACGGCTGCATGTAAACACGACGGCCGCATGAAAACACGGCGGCGGCATGTAAACACGACGGCTGCATGTAAACACGACGGCCGCATGAAAACACGGCGGCGGCATGTAAACACGACGGCTGCATGAAAACACGGCGGCCGCATGAAAACACGGCGGCGGCATGTAAACACGGCGGTGGCATGTAAACACGACGGCTGCATGAAAACACGGCGGTGGCATGAAAACACGACGGCCGCATGAAAACACGGCGGTGGCATGAAAACACGACGGCGGAATGAAAACATGATGGCAACACGACGGCGGCATGTTCAGTGTTGTTTTCGGCGATCTTTTTCGAAACCTTCGCCGTTTATTTCCTATTCTTTCGTGAAAATAACGTAACTAAACATGGATGAATGCAATGCCAGGCACTCGAAAATGGCAAAACCCGAAGGTAATGATGGTGGTCCACAAGTAATAGCTACACTATCACGGCTCCGGAACAATAACAAAGGCAGTAAACAGACGCTCGAATCGAAAATGCTATACAGTAATTAGAGTGTTATAAACAGCAGCAACAAAAATCAAAGCCTCCCTTACCATTCCATATTCTGCAGCCTTTCAAAATCCATCAGAATTGGCACGTCTCTTGCCTCTGCTTCGGCTCCGCCATAAACACCGTCGGCATTATTTTCGCTGCCATGTTCATCCAAAAGATACGGCTCCAATCTGTAGGGTCTAATCACTGCTGCGACATCCTCAGGATCTGAGTCAGAAATAATCCACACTTGAAGAGGAGTCAGAAAAGTTCTTGATCTCGTCACTGTCCATGCTGAGGTCCATCTGCTCCTGTTGTTAATCTAACAGACAAAGACGGGACTCTACATTCTGTGACGTCACGGCATCACGTGACCGCTGATGGAACGCTACCAGCGTGCTTTCCAAGAAACACACTTTTGAGAAACTGTACAAACTTTATTTCTCAGTGACAATAATTAAAACCACTTTCAACTTACTATACTGTATGTATATTTTGATATTTATATCAGTTTTACCTAATTTTTTAAGTGTCATATCCATTTTAAACTGTATGCCTTTTTTTTTTTTTTTACTTTTGTATGACCAGTTCTCCTTTGCCCACAGAGGATAGAGTGGTTTCATCTAGAACCAACTCTCCTCTGTTTGTGAGGACAGAACTGCGCATCTACTACAAAACATTTAACAGGTAGGTACTCAACTGATTTTAGACTTTATAAATGTTTATAACTGTTAAGCTTTGTTTACGACGTCTGCAAAAATGTTAGCGGTCTAAAAATTATCAGACCAAAATGTATTGGAAGATTGGTTTTGGAAGAAGGTTTTCAAAGTTATCTGAAAAGCTAATCCGATAATGAAAACACTATCTTCGATAATTAGTGGTTAGCAGATTAGTGGAACTTTGCCCATCACTGGGCATTGGCACGATAAATTGCGTAGCACTGTGGGGTTAAATGCGTGCAAGTGTCAAGGCACCTTAAGAATGTTGCGTGCTTTGATGTCAGAGTCTTCAAAAGTCTCCAACAACTCCAGGAAAAGGTACTAGATTTGTCAACACATGGAAATAAGAATCCTTCCAGGAGGCAGTCGGGAATGTAAAGCGGCACCCCGCTGTCAGGCACTGAAGCCGATGCAGCGGACGTCCACCTGTTGTGGCTCACGGCGCCTTCTCCACATCTCACATTTTGTCGGCTGACAGGAGCGGTGGCTGAGAAAGCGGGAACAGTGACCTCCCTGTGGGGAGGTGGAGAGGAAGCAGCCAGGCGTGTCCTCACAAATCATCATAGCTGCCTATCAGGTGGCAGAATCACATTTCTCAGGCGTACGGGCAGCAGGAAGGTGGCGCAGGACTTTCAGTCATGACAGGCCGAGCGAGCGGAGAGGTGCTGGTTCAAGCACATCACCTGGCTACCAAACAACCAATGATGATGGACGAGTGTCATCAAGACAAGATGCAAAAACAAGACATCTATTTCAGCGTTACATCTTCTCCCTGGCAAAGGTGTAACGCTGAAATGCGTAGAAGTTTTTCTTCAAAATGTTCATGATGACTTAACCATAATAATAAAGGCTTTTGAACTTTTTGTTATGAGAGTGCCTTGGAGTGTTTAGGTCATTTTTAAATCTAGTTCATTGTCTATCACCATGCACAGAACTCTGCAAAATTATACATAAAATTAATGTGCTGCATAATTAGGCACCAGGATTGATCAAAGCACATTTCTTTTAATATTATAAAATACTCGTAGGTTGTAGCCCTGGTTGAGAAGTAGAGGGGAGCAGTCTGCTGAAGGAGGTCCGTCTGTGTTGCAGATCACAACAGACTGACAGTTTTATGTCAAACCGGATGAGAATGTCTCCACTTCCCACAAATCTGTGTATCATCATAAAAGGATCATATGCATAAAAGAAAACATGCTTTAGGCAGAAACAGCTTCACATCTGTGTCCCTCTCTAGTCAACCAGCACGGATCGGGTTTTACCAAAAAATCTGTTTACCCTCACATTCTGTGTTCTAAAGGCAAAAAAAACCACGAACTCTATAATATAGAGAGTCCGTGGTTTTTGACATGGCTCTGTTGCAGAAATCCTGACTGATAGACAGACCAAACGCACACATGATGTGGAAACATAGTGCATGGCTGTGCTGCACGTCAAATTTGGAAAGAAATGGACAAAACATTCATAAGTTCCCGTGCTGAAAGAAAAATGTGACGTACGCGCACATAGACAGAGCATGATCATAAATCACTCAACTTCACATGAAGAAGTCTGGTGTGACAGACAGATGTGTGTATACACATACACATATACACACACACACACACACACACACACACACACACACACACACACACACACACACACACACACACACATACACACACACGAAGCGTGATTCTAAATCACCCAGCCTCATGACAGGCGCACACATACACACACATAGACATATTCATGCAGGCACAGAAGGACAGTTGAACGCACTCATGGACAGACAGATGCACGCCGGACGGACATACTGACACACACACACACACACACACACACACACACACACACACACACACACACACACACACACACACACACACACCGACTGGCTTACATACAGATGGACACATGCACGGATAAATGGATGCATGCACAGACAGCTGTAAAGATGGACAGATGGCCCCGCATGCAAGCACAGATGGGCGTGCAAACCCACAGACAGACATACATACAGTACACATGGACAGATAGACAGATGCAGACAGATGCACGCACAGAGAGATGGACAGACACACGGACACAGGCATGCACAAATGGACACACACAAATGGACATATGGAGAGACAGACACACGCACGCATGGACAGACAGACAGACAGACTCGGGCATGCACAAATGGATGCACACATGGACAGACGACAGACTGTTGGACGCACAGACAGAGAGACTGATGATCACAAGCACAAAGGTGCACATGCACAGACAGATGGACAGATTGATGCATGCAAACGTTGCATGTACATAAAGACGCATGCATGGACAGACGGGCAGAGGGACAAACCAAACCAGTGAGGGACAACAACAGTATGAAAGTAAAAGGAAGATTTGTTTTAGTAACATTCTTATTTGCCTGTTTAAGCAACTTTAAACATTTTCACACAAACTCATGCCAGATTTCTGCTGCAGCATATTTTGAAGGCGTTAAGATGAACAACAGGCAGCGTTTCGACCTCTGACGGCTCAAAGCCTCTAAATCCGTGTGTTTGGCTCTGGGTGAGGCGGCTCGGACAGCAGCTCTTCACCTCAATGTTTAAATACGTAAACCTCCTGGCATTTAAAGATCGTTGGATTCTAGTTCGCCGTCAAATCACCTGATTTATGTTATGATGAGCGATTCAGTGCTCTATTCTTCCCGCCCCCATTGTCTACAACTCTTCGCTAGCGTGGATCATGAATTCTGCCGGATTTGTAAGGCAGCCCAGTGGGATTAGACAACATTCATCTGTGTTCGCTATTGCCTGAAGTTGGAAATTGAAGCTGGGAATTGCATCATTGGCATCTTCCATGGATTTAACGAAAAGAAAAAAACACCACCAGAAAAAGTTGTGTGTAGTGAGAACAGTGAGAACAAGAACTATGTTAGCAACTATCTTATTTACCAGCTAGTTAAGGTAACCAATCTGTCATGGGAGAGACAATATTAACAATGATGTGTTGTCAGGTTAGTATGTGTTCAATCGATAAAAACCTGTCTGTATGTTGTCAACAGGAAATAGTACAAAACCTTCATTAGTGCAAACAATTGTGAATTTGTTTTTGGCAGTGTCACAAATGGACATCTTGGACCTGACGTCACATTCAACTCATAGTTGAGAAATTGAGTTTTCCTGTCAGAATTCCGACTTGATCATTTACTATGCAACCGGAAAGTATTCACAGCACTTCATTTTTTTCACATTTTGTTATGTTACAGCCTTATTCCAAAATGGAGTAAATTCATTATTTCCCTCAAAATTCTATCCACAACACCCCATAATGACAACATGAAAACTGTGTTTGCAAATTTATTAAAAACAAAAAAAATTAGAAATCACGTGTACGTAAGTATTCACACCCTTTGCTCAATTCATCTCCAGTCAACTGAATTTACCCCAGGTGGACTCTAATTAAGCTGTCGAAACATCTCAAGGATGATCACTGGAAACAGGACGTACCTGAGGTCAATTTTGAGCTTCCTGGCAAAGAGTTTGAATACTTATGTACTTGTGATTTCTTAGTATTTTGTTTTGTTTTGTTTTGTAATTGCAAAAAAACTAAAAGAAAAAAATGTTTTGACATTATCATTATGGGGTATTGTGTATAGAATTTTCAGAGGAAAAATGTGGAAAAAGTGAAGTGCTGTGAATACTTTCCAAATGCAGAGTATTTTAATTGGTGTATTTGGAAGCTGTGAAAAATGAGATGTCCTTGGCTTGATTTGGTGTCTAGCATTGTGTTTTTGACAAAACATTTATGCCTGGTTCACAAAGCAAGACAATTATGCCGATATCTGATCCGATCTTCCCCTTCCGACAATTTTAGCCCCGACTATTATGATGGCTCTAAAGATAAACTTATGTTATGTTGGGACCGCTCAGACCTCAAATTGTGAATATTCAACATGTTGGATTGTCTTGGCCCAATATCCCAGCATGTGGGGTGTGTCCCAAGCACAAACAAGCATGGAGCCTGTTGAATGTGACATGTAGCTAATCAGAAAGCGAGGTGACGAAAGCACAGAGGGGAATTCAAAATTGATGACTCCGAAGTCACGTTTGATTTCAAGAGGTTTTGCGAGATTTCCTGTCTGACCTGGGAATGTCGGTGAGTGAAATCTGTTCGTGTGTGATGTGTTGTGTTTACCATGTGGCTGCACATCACACACTGCATGACCAAAACTGTTATATCTATGATTTTTTTTTTTAATCGCCATGTGTGGGGTGTCTCAGGTATTGAAAACCTACCGACAATTTTAAAGTCTTGCCTTGTGAACCAGGCATAAGATTCTCTTCAATCATAGTTGCAGGCAGAACACAATAAACTTCACGGAATGCAAGTATTCATCAAAAAACTGGGGCTGAGGTAGATTTCCATTAGAGTGTTTGATGCTTTGACGACTGGCGAGGACATGTGCCGTGACTGCACATAAAAGCGCTCTTCAGATACTGCATATAAATTTTGGGCATCATTCTGCAACAGACTAAACTGGATTCATATCAAGCTGGGTTCTTTAGGACACCCGCAGCGAGACGGCTGCAGAGTCCTCTGTGCTGAGAGACAAACATCCAGAACACAAACACTCTGCAGCACCAAGAAGCAGCTCAAGGCTTTTTTTTTACTTCTTCTTTAACTAAGCATCGCTGTTCTCACTGAAGGCGTTTTGTTTTGTTTTTTTTAAGTCTTATTGCTCCAGATGGCCAGTCAGCCTCTGAGTGTCAGGTATGAATGTTTGCACCTGACTGTAAGTGAAAAATACCTTATGGTCTCTGCAGAGCCGCGAAACATACACTAACAACTCATCTGGCAACGCACGGGACATAAAACATGCCCCCACCAAGCAGCAGTGCTCAACCACATCAGCCGTGGACGAAACATCACTGGGAATCAAACTGCCAAGTGGGAACAACAACAGCACTTGTAAGACTTTGGGGAAGTAATTAAAAGGAACCTACCAACTGTACTCAAGGTGACGACTAAAAAAAAAATTTAAATATGTGATGCGCATGTATATTTTTAAACACAACTGAACTATGACTGTTACATTATACAATGATTTTTTTGGGGGAGGGTGGTTGCTGCTGGGGGTGGAGTTTGGTGGGGCATGTATTCAAATGAGTGTTAATTAATTATCTATTATTAATCTTTGAAAAAATACAGTATATCCCAGAGTATGAAGTCATGTTGTTTTGTTTTGTTTCTTTGTTTTTACTAGTTTTACTGTGACCTATGCTCCGGTTCGACTTATATACCAAAAAAAAAAAAAGAAAAAATAATAATAATAATAATAATAATAATTATTATTATTATTATTATTATTATTATTATGACTATTTATTTAAGACTTTCCCAGGAATCAAAGCACTGAACAAAATAAACTTTAATAATAAAATAATAAATGCAATTAATAAAAATACACAACAGCACAAAAACCTGGTAATGGGGAGGCCATTAGCATTTATTGTCAAATATTCCACAGTTTTTTTTGTTTAGTATTAGATAAAAAAAAAGGCAGGCCGTGTTCAGTCTCAGATCATAACCTGCGAGGCTTTGGGTTTGTTTTTTTTTTTTAAATAACAGCAGCAAAAGAAGAATAAATCATGCACAGATACTTTTTACATCAAACTTGCAGTATCATTCATTCATTCTCCACTTTGCCAAAAATAATTATTTTTCAAAAATGTCAAATTATGGCTGTTATGGCTACCGACGTGTCAATTGAATTACAGTGAAGGCCTTTCAAATTCAAAGGAAGTGAAGGCACTATGTTTTCTCATGATTTCATTGGGGTTTAACTCAAGATCTATACATCATATAGTAATGTCACATTTAATTCCAAAGAAAGTATCATTTTACTCTGGACATAAGAAGACCCTGATTATAAGACATAGTTTAATATTGTTCTGAAGAAAGTAAAGCTTTAGCAGACCAGGTCTAGTCTGGGACCATGTTGTGGGACTGCCACAACACACCTCAGCATTCTACGGACCGCGGGCTGTATCCAGCCCTTTGACTGACTCGGACCAGCCGGCAAATACCTGGAAATTAAAGAATAAAATCAGGGTTCTCCACAGACAATGGAACAATGGCGCCACACCATTATACTGCCATCTAGTGCCACTATAGTGTAGTGTCATCTCATGATGTTTTAGCAGGAGACTTGGTGGTAATCTAATGGCGCACAAACCCACTTTTGTGGGAAATTTAAACAACTTCAGCTCTTTATTTTATCCTGTTTATATCCAGATGACAAACCATGACAAAATACAAGTGTTACATGAAGTGTGTAGTGTCATCTAATGATGTTTTAGCGGGAGACTTGGTGGTAATCTAATGGCGTGCAAACCCGCTTTTGTGGGAAATTTAAGGGTGATTCTTTAACTACGGGCACTATTGGCCTTGTAAATGTAATTTCCACCACACCATTGCCTTACAATATAAAGCGCCTTGGGGCAACTGTTTGTTGTGATTTGGCGCTATATACATGTGCTCTGATGTCACTGTTTATCTCCATAGAAACTACCCAAACAATCTTTCATACAAACTGTTTAAAGGGACATTACAGTGTTGTGGTGGAAATTACGGCAATAGTGTGGGACAACTACATTTTGTTTAAAAAAAATCACAACAGTTGACATTGAATACCCCAATTATGTTTTGATTATTTTACTGATATTTTATTCAGAGATATTTTAAAACATTAGAAAAAACGTTTCTTTACCATTCATTTTTATCATTGAAGATCAAAAGTCTGGGTGGGGGACAAGCACAAAACGGCAATATTTGCATATAATGATGCTGAAAAAAGGTGAAAAAGTCATCATAGACTACTAGAACAAATTTCTTAACACACTAACCCTAACCCTAACCCTAACTAACCCTAACCCTAACACATTGTAAAGTTAACTATAAAAGTGTGAAATTTCCCCTTTTTTCTGTTTTTTATACAATATGATCAAAGGACATAATAAGTACCGTAGTCTAAGAATCACCCTTAAACAACTTCAGCTCTTTATTTTATCCTGTTTATATCCAGATGACAAACCATGACAAAATACAAGCGTTACATGAAGCCAGATGATCAGAGGACAATGTCTGCATTTTTTGTTTCGTCTTGGCAGGACCACAGTCTGTGCGGGGTGCAGCATTCACCTCAAGAGGAGGCACACTGGCGCCAAGCGTCACGGAGGCAGGCGCACAGCCGACTCCATCAACGCTGTCTGCTGTGGGATTGATCAGAGGCTAAGAATGATGCTGTCTCTGTGAAAGTGAACAGGGAGGCTTTTATGAAGAAAACAGCAGAATGGAATTCAAAATTATTCCGGTACAGAGACACACTTTGAGATTTTGGGACAGCGGTGTGCATTATTTCCATTCTTATATATTTTAAAGGACACTGAAATCAGAACATTTCAGAGTGTTTCTGACAGCGTTTCTTTGAGGAAAATGTCTCAATGCACACTACAATGAAATGCCGCTAATGTTAAAAATGGAACCACGGATTAATTACAAAGTTTACAAAGTGTGATGTTGATGACTCATTTTTTTAAGTGATAACTGTTAATTGTGATGCAGTCACGGTAAAAGAAGCCGCATTCCACTGTGCAAAAACTTAGCGCGTGTCCACACTGTGCGACTGCAGTGCATGCTGCTCCATTACAGAACGGTCTCACATCAAGACAGACACTCAAAGTAAAATAAAAATAAACCCTACCAGCTCCACAGAGAAGAAGAAGAAAAAAACCGTGAACAATCATCCACCTGTGATTTCAATATTCTGCTCCACCCAATTGGGTACCAGAAATCAGCAACTGGAGACCTGTTTTTGCCTGACTGATTTTTTTTAACCCACATTTCCATGTTAAAAAAAAAGTCCTGACAATGAAAGAACTCAAATTCAGTAAAAACCTTCTGAGGTAAGGTCTTGAAATTAGTTGATAAAATTCATTTTAAGCTTTCTTTTACTCACATTAGGACGTGTTACAACAAGAACAGCAGCTTAAACATTTTACAGCAAGTCAATAATATATCATTTCATCTCAGATATGACTAGGGATGGGTATTGAGAACCGGTTCCTTTCGGTATCGTTAAGAAATGATTTGATCCACCGACATCAATAACCTTTTTACTTAACCATTCCCTTATCGGTCCTTCAGAGTGGCCATTGTTTTTGGGGATGTTTGTCAGGAAAATGATCATTTCTCTACATTGATTACAGACCCTGCAGTGTGTCTGTAATCAACTTTTCTGCAGCGTGGCTTTGAACCAATCAAAGCAGAGATTCGCAGATCGAAGCAGTGCTTCGACCTACTGCTTCATTGATTCATTGTTTTATTTCGCTTTATCTTTATTTTCCCCTGCTAAAACCCTAAAGAGCATATGTCTGTGAGTAATACAACCCCTGGCAAAAATTATGGAATCACCGGCCTCGGAGGATGTTCATTCAGTTGTTTAATTTTGTAGAAAAAAAGCAGATCACAGACATGACACAAAACTAAAGTCATTTCAAATGGCAACTTTCTGGCTTTAAGAAACACTATAAGAAATCAGGAAAAAAAAATTGTGGCAGTCAGTAACGGTTACTTTTTTAGGCCAAGCAGAGGGAAAAAAATATGGAATCACTCAATTCTGAGGAAAAAATTCTGGAATCATGAAAACAAAAGAACGCTCCAACACATCACTAGTATTTTGTTGCACCACCTCTGGCTTTTATAACAGCTTGCAGTCTCTGAGGCATGGACTTAATGTGTGACAAACAGTACTCTTCATCAATCCGGCTCCAACTTTCTCTGATTACTGTTGCCAGATCAGCTTTGCAGGTTGGAGCCTTGTCATGGACCACTTTCTTCAACTTCCACCAAAGATTTTCAATTGGATTAAGATCCGGACAATTTGCAGGCCATGACATTGACCCTATGTGTCTTTTTGCAAGGAATGTTTTCACAGTTTTTGCTTTATGGCAAGATGCATTATCATCTTGAAAAATGATTTCATCATCCCCAAACATCCTTTCAATTGATGGGATAAGAAAAGTGTCCAAAATATCAACGTAAACTTGTGCATTTATTGATGATGTAATGACAACCATCTCCCCAGTGCCTTTACCTGACATGCAGCCCCATATCATCAATGACTGCAGAAATTTACATGTTCTGGTCAGGCAGTCATCTTTATAAATCTCATTGGAACGGCACCAAACAAAAGTTCCAGCATCATCACCTTGCCCAATGCAGATTTGAGATTCATCACTGAATATGACTTTCATCCAGTCATCCACAGTCCATGATTGCTTTTCCTTAGCCCATTGTAACCTTGTTTTTTTCTGTTTAGGTGTTAATGATGGCTTTCGTTTAGCTTTCTGTATGTAAATCCCATTTCCTTTAGGCGGTTTCTTACAGTTCGGTCACAGACGTTGACTCCAGTTTCCTCCCATTTGTTCCTCATTTGTTTTGTTGTGCATTTTCGATTTTTGAGACATATTGCTTTAAGTTTTCTGTCTTGACACTTTTATGTCTTCCTTGGTCTACCAGTATGTTTGCCTTTAACAACCTTCCCATGTTGTTTGTATTTGGTCCAAAGTTTAGACACAGCTGACTGTGAACAACCAACATCTTTTGCAACATTGCATGATGATATACCCTCTTTTAAGAGTTTGATAATCCTCTCCTTTGTTTCAATTGACATCTCTCATGTTGGAGCCATGATTCATGTCAGTCCACTTGGTGCAACAGCTCTCCAAGGTGTGATCACTCCTTTTTAGATGCAGACTAACGAGCAGATCTGATTTGATGCAGGTGTTAGTTTTGGGGATGAAAATTTACAGGGTGATTCCATAATTTATTCCTCAGAATTGAGTGATTCCATATTTTTTTCCCTCTGCTTGGTCTAAAAAAGTAACCGTTACTGACTGCCACAATTTTTTTTCCTGATTTCTTATAGTGTTTCTTAAAGCCAGAAAGTTGCCATTTGAAATGACTTTAGTTTTGTGTCATGTCTGTGATCTGCTTTTTTTCTACAAAATTAAACAACTGAATGAACATCCTCCGAGGCCGGTGATTCCATAATTATTGCCAGGGGTTGTATGTTAAACTGACCTGTTATGGTCTTCTGAAACAGTTGTATTTCATAACTTAAAAAGGGGACCGATGCTAACGTATTAGCCTGTCTATGGCGTTTTCAATGTTAAAGTTAGCATTAAGTTGTTGCAGCTGTCAGCACGTGTTTTCTGTATAATAATGGTTCAGTGTTTGTTGTCGTAAAAGAGTCAAATGTATTACAAATTGTAATATTTTTTAAATTTATTTTTGTTTATACTTGTATATTAATAATAATAATATCAACAACAACAATAATAGTAATAATAACTAATAATGCATCAATACAATTTTAGAGAAAGAGACAAAAAGAACCTGATTAAAAACACAACAAAAAATATAAAACCAACTAACAATGAACATAAATAAATAAATAAATAAATATAGAAATAAATAAGTGTTTCCTGTGAACACCTAGTGACTCTTACACCTCCATTTCATCCCTGTTTAATGACAGTTTGTTTCGGTCAAACCATATTTTCAATGTGTTAATTTCTTCCGTAATTTCCTCCAGAACTATCTGCCAAGCTAGAAAACTGCTGCATCCTAGTAAGAGCAGAATATTACTGGAATGAATTTGAATAAGGAAAGCTGTTTTTTTTTTTGTTTTTTTTCTCACCAAAATGGATGCTGCACTCACTGCAGTTTATTGTCTGGAATAGTCCCAGATTGCATTTCAGAGCTTCTAAAATTCAAACATTTTCGTGCACGTGGTGTTGGGGGGGGGGGGGGGGGTAATTCTGAGTTTCAGCTTTTTTAATTTTTCACCACTTTCATCCCTGAATACGTTAATCATGAGTCACTTTTGTGCGGCTTAAAGTCACTAACTGTCTTGTTGCGGGAAAGAAATGCGAATCGTCCTCCGTTCTGTTCACACAGCTCCAAACAGCGAGTCAAGTTAGAACGATAGAGTCCAGTCAGAATGAATAACTTCAAAGCGAAACACCGTTTAAATCAAATGACACCTCTTTCCAAATGTTGTAATACAAACAAACTGCAATCGATAAAAACGTTTGTTTTCCTCCCAAAATTTGACGTCCTGCGCTGACGTGCAGCAGCCGGCTGAGCTCAGCTCAGATGTATGGTGAGACATTCATGCCAAAATGTTTGAAAGGAAATGCTTTTGACAAAAACTACAGATTTTGTTTATTTTTATTTATGTCCAGAGATCAAGGATGCAGTGACCAATTTCATATTTATTTACTTTAAGACTCAATAAAATATATAGAAAACCTGTAAAGCCTACTTTTAGTACACAGAAAATTCACAAGAGGTATCAATAAGGGAATCGGATCGATAAGGAGAATCGATAATGGCATATCGATAAAATCTTATCAATACCCATCCCTAGATATGACTCAAAATATGTTTTCAAGAAAGGTTCATGTAAGATTTTCAAGATTTATTCAGGGATTTTGTCTTATATTAAGTGTAAACGGTAAGATTTTGTGTTTTTGCTGCGTTAGTGAAGCCATGTACTCTAAGTGCTGGTGCAGTTTTATCTTCGGTTAGACCTCCTGTCCTGACCTCCTGGGCCGACTGCGGGTTCTGCAGTCTGAACACATCTTGGAGTTTTCTGTGAGCAGACAAATTAAAGCCGGGTCACTGATATCAGCTCAGACAGCACATGTTTGCACAAATCCCACTCTTCCCCTCTGCAAGTTGAGGAGACGTGGGGGTGAACTGACTCCAAAGAGGAGGCGGAGCCATGAATGTAAACAACAAAGTGAATTCCTTCTGTCCATCAGTGCAAGTTCAAAGCCAGCCGGTGAAGCTTTGTGGATCACACAGACCTGAGTTTGGCTCTGTGCAGACGGGGCGGGCTGCTGCGTGGAGGAGGTGTTACTGTGGGAGAAGCTGAACATGCGTGGCCCTGGAGGAGCTCCAGGTGAGCTCCAACACTGTAAGCCTGTTCCCAGGGCAGCAGAGTCACTTTAAAGCCAACAGGGGAACAAATGAGACCAGACAAAACCCTGTTTCGGGGAGCACTGGGATGAATCCCAGAGCACAATGGTTTCATTCATGGCCTCCGCTCACAGGAGCCAGGATTTTTTGGGGGTTGGAACTCATCCGCTAACGTCCCTTTGTGCTCCAAAGTGTGCAGTGAATACAAGGTGAAATGAAAGAGTTCTTTCTCAGAGCACGTCTGCTCTGGTGTTTCTAATTCTCCCGACAGAAGTACGGAGGGTGCTTGGATCTGAGCCTGAGGTGATCACGTTACTTTCATGTGCTGGAAATCAAGTCATAACTGCACATAAAACACTACGGACATGACGCTTTGTCACATTAGAACTCGTTTGTTTGTTACCTGAGCCCTCCCACATCGTTCGGCTGACTTATGTACATGAACATTAACCCCAAGAATGGCCTTTAAGGGCATAGTTTTTGGCAGAGGTCAAGATCACTGGGGTCAAAGGTCAAATGTTCACATAAATGGTAAAAGGTAAATGGACTGCATTTATATAGCGCTTTTCCATCTGCATCAGACGCTCAAAGCACTTTACAATTATGCCTCACATTCACCCCGATGTCAGGGTGCTGCCATACAAGGCGCTCACTACACACCGGGAGCAATAGGGGATTAAAGACCTTGCCCAAGGGCCCTTAGTGATTTTCCAGTCAGGCGGGGATTTGAACCCAGGATCTTCTGGTCTCAAGCCCAACACCTTAACCACTAGACCATCACCTCCCCACCAAAAATAAAATCCTTAAAATCCTTAGAAGATTGACTTGCATCAGTGAGAAGTTGGATGTCTAGAAACTTCCTACTTTTAAACTCTGATAAGACTGAAATGATGTTTCTTGGTCCAGTGAGACATAGGCGTGTGTCATACATCACACTGACAAGGTGAGGAACCTTGGGGTAATTTTTGTTCCTTAGTTGTCCTTTGGTCTCCATATTAGAAATATTACTAGGACTGCTTTCTTCCACCTGCGAAATATAGCGAAGACTCGTCCCATCGTGTCTATGGCTGATGCTGAGACCCTGATCCATGCGTTCATCTCTTCTAGATTGGACTACTGCAATGTTCTATTTTCAGGTTTACCACAGTCTAGCATTAGGGGTCTCCAATTGGTTCAGAATGCTGCAGACAGACTTTTGACACGAAGCAGAAAGTTTGACCACATTACACCCATTTTGGTGTCTCTTCACTGGCTTCCTGTCCCAGTGAGATCAGATTTTAAGGTTCTGCTACTAACCTATAAAATTATTCATGGACTGGCACCTCCCTACCTAGCTGACCTAATTAAACCTTACGTACCGGCCCAGGCTTTACGTTCTCAGGGTGCAGGACTACTTTGTGTCCCTAGGGTGAATAAGAAGTCTGCGGGTCACAGAGCTTTCTCTTATCATGCCCCTGTTCTGTGAAATGATCTCCCTGCGTCAATAAAACAATCAGATTCTGTGGAGACTTTCAAGTCCAGACTTAAGACGCACTTATTTTCCCTTTCATATGGCTAGCATACTGGTGCAGTTTTGTTTTATGCTTTTGACTCTTTTAATTCATGTTATTAGTAATTGAAGTGGGCCGCGGCCTCAACTTCACCTAAATTCTGGGTTTTTTAGTGAAGCTTAGGGTTAGCGGCCGGCGATCACCTTAGTATTTCTCTGTTTTTCTTGTTGATTAATGCTGTCAAATTATACAGTATTTTTTGTCTTTCTGATGCCTGATTCTGTTTTTTCTCTGTTTAAGGTGCAGCTCCATCCAGAGACTGGAGTTGTGTTTGTGTTGGCGATCCTCCTGTCCTGTGCACCAACAGCAATTCTTGTATATTCGTCCGTGAATTGTTCTGTGAATTATTTCTGTAATTTACGAAGTCTGTCAATAAAGTATAGGTCCTTTTTATTTTTTTCAAAAACTATATGGATTTCATTCATATGTTTTTACGTCAGACATGCTTGAACCCTCGTGCGCATGCGTGAGTTTCTCCACGCCTGTCGGTGACGTCATTCGCCTGTGAGCACTCCTTGTGGGAGGAGTCGTCCAGCCCCTCGTCGGAATTCCTTTGTCTGAGAAGTTGCTGATAGACTGGCGCTTTGTTTGATCAAAAATTTTTTGATCAAACAACCACTAAGCCACCGTGCCGCCTTTACTTGAAGGTTAAACAAGCAAAACCTAAAGAAGCAAAAGGTAGAGTTGGGGTTAGGGGGAGGATGAGGCTCCATCTCAGTTCACATCTGGGCCAGAGTTTGCACCAGGCCGACTTCTTGCATCCTTTTCCCTCACTGCCTTTGACAAGATGCTCACCATGTGCACCTGCAGATATACACCGCTGAAAACGTCGCCTCCTCTCTCCTCACCTCCGCAGTGGCGGTAAAATGATGTAAGACAAGAAGAAACAAGAAAGAATTGTGTATTTTATGGACTCTTGTGTCCATCAGGACACATAATGTCAATGTGTCGGGTGGATCGTTAAGATTCAGGATCTCACTTCACTTTTTGGGACTCGACCTTTGAGTGAACTCTTTTCTAAATGTCACTCATTCCTCTCAGAGTTATGAGCTCGCAGCAGCGTTTCCTCTCAGCACCCGCATCTGAAAAGTGTGACAGCTCTCTGGAACTGTCCTGACTTTTCACAATTTATGTTTGCAGTGGGTGAGTTTGGTGGCTCCTCCTGCGTCTCCTCTTGCACCTCCTCCTGTGCCTCCTCCTGCGTTGATATACAGCATTAATGGCGCTCCATGGTTTCACCCCGACACACTTTGTGAAGGTCACTGTGGAGTATTTTAAATAAAAGTTCCTCTTAGGATTCTGGGGGGGGGGGGGGCGACTGCAGGTTTTTACTCTCAGGTTTGGAGTTCAAGGATGTACAGCGATCATCAACAAAAACAACAACACCAGCAACAACAACAGGGAAGAATTCTATTTCAACACAACTTCTACTCTTCTGCTAATTCTTTTTTTACTTTTTCCTTCTCACTTTTGACATTTTCTTTCATCCTCACTTTACTATTTTGGTTCTATTTTTATTCACTATTTCTCATGCTTCCTTTCCTTCCATCTTTTATCCATTCATTTTCATGCTTCCTTTCCTTTTTAGAATAATAACGTCTCTTCAAAACTTGATCAGGTAAAATATGAGGTACCACACAGAGCTGTACTTGGTCCTTTACTATTCTCTCTTTATGTAGCACCTCAAATGTTGCAACACTTTGTCTATGACTCCTTTCATTTCTCATGCTTCCTTTCCTTCCCTCATTTTTGTGCTTCAGGCGCATCATTCTTTTTGTTCATTCATTCATTCATTCTCACGCTTCCTATCTATTTTTCATTCATTCATTCTCACGCTTACTTTCTATTTTTCATTCATTCATTCTCATGCTTTTTTCTTTCTTTCACCCATTCATTCTTGTGCATCATTCCCTTTCTTCATTCATTCTCATGGTTCCTTTCCCTTCCTTCTTTCATTCACTATTTCTCATGTTTCCTTTCTTTCCATCTTTCATCCATTCATTCTCATGCTTCCTTTCCTTCCATCTCACATACTGCTGGATAGGCTCTAGAATTATTTTAGGATTATTGGTCAGGTTCTCTCCTGGTTGTCATCTTACTTATCTTGTCGCTCTCACCGTGCTTTGTATAATAACAGTACTTCAAAACTTGTTCTGGTAAAATATGAAAGGAGCTCCACTCTGCCATCCAGACATTTGGAGATCGGGCAGTCTTCAGTGCCTTTTATGGTCATCTGACCATCTGACAGCAGTCTGTGTTAGCTACATACGCTCTGGATGCGATCTGACAGGTGTGGACGAGGCAGTCTGTCTGCGCTCTGACACCGCCACGCCTCTTTTCCTCCCGACTGCATCGGATTATGGCTATATTTGCCATATCGGACATGCTTCCGGCACATTCTTGCTGTGTGTGACGGGGGCTTTACAATGCCTCATTCTTGTGCATTGTTTCTTCCTTCTCTCTATTCATTTTCATACCTTGCTTCCTTCCTTCCTTCACTCATTCTTATGCATCCTTTCCATACTTCTTTCTTTGATTTATTCCAGTGCATCATTTCTTTCCTTCTCTCCATTCATTTTCATGCTACCTTTGCTTCCTTCCTTCCTTCTTGTGCTTATGTCCCTTTTCTCTTTTCTTCCTTTACTGTTCTACCTTGCTTCCTTTTACTCCTTCCTTTTCCCTTCCTTCTCACCTTTTTCTATTCTATCCTCTTTTTCCTCTTCCTCCCTTCCCTCGCCATTGTTCCCTTCCTTTCTCTTCCAGTCCCTCTTCCTTTCTTTCTTCTTTCCTTCGTGAACAGATTTTAAATAACTTCCCCCACAAAAAACAGATATAATTCAACATGTCCTTCTGATTTCTTACTGAGGTAATAGTCTGAATACTTGATGCCTCACACTGTGGTCTGCTCATCCCTTATTAAAGTCTTCCTTCTTCTGTGGTACTAATGATGATGCTGTCATCACAGGCTTAGGAAGGAAGGATGAAAACATGTGTTACCTCTCACTTTTGTCAAGGTTCAGCACTACAGGGATGTTTGTCCACACAAAAATCCTTGTTATGTGGGCCGCTGAAGAGGAGGTACTGCTGGCCCACCACCACCAGAGGGCGCCCTGCTTGGAGTGCGGGCTCCAAGCACGAGAGGGCGCCAGACCCAGAAGAAGTGACAGCTGTCATTCATCCTCTGCACCAGCTGTCACTCGTTCATCATAATCATCATCACCATAAAGGCCGGACTGCAACTACACCTCCTCGCCGAGAAATCGCGACTACTGAAGAGGTAATTTCTCTGCTGACACATACGTTGTGTAATAATCTGAACTTCTGTTGCAGCCGTTTTCCTGGTGGTTTTCCTTGTCTGTGGGATTGGCGTTTGGTGTGACAGCGACGGCTTCGCCTCACACTCCAAACCAGATAAGTGGTTAACCAGGAGCTGCACAAGTGTGTGATTGGAGGTGGAGGCGCTCCCTCCTAACTGTGTACAGACTGTGGATTACTGAGTGTGCGGACTCACACTCATTCATCTTGTCTCTGCTTTCTGCCAGCAGTACCAGGGTCGACAGCCGAAGACAGAGGCCACCTGGGGACTCGGGACTTGGCGGCTCCGGTGTTCTTCAGACCGTTGGTGGTGGAAGCCGTGTGGGACGCGGCATCTCTCTCGTCGGGGGTCTTCTATCTTCGAGCCTGCCCACACGTCACCTGGTGTCAATTGACTTTGCAATTTCTGTGTATTTAGTTGTGTATTATCACAACATTAAATTTTTACTTTTTGGCTTATTCATTGTCCGTTCATTTGCGCCCCCTGTTGTGGGTCCGTGCTACGACACCTTCCCAACAATCCTGACTTGTTTTGTAGTATTTTCTCTGGGTGGCCCCTGGGGGCCCCCAGTGCTCATTAATGACCCGTTGCCTTCGTACGCTGCTGGACAGGGAGGCTCCAGCTTCTGATGCCACTTAGAGATAATTTAGAAGAGAAGCATCAGCCTCGCGAGCACAGTTGATTCAGTCGGTCTGTACTCTGTGCTGAAAAACTTCCCGCCATCCAGTGCTTTGATTCCCATCGGGAAAACGGTCTCGTGCTGATCCGACTGATCTTCATAAGCACATCATGAAGCAAACACGGGTCTTAGGCTCCACGCAGCTGAAGTTAAAAGAACGGATGAATCTGAATCAAAGTCATATGACTAAAAAAAATTAAAATGTGTAGTTTAGAGCGAAACATGATTAGTTCATATTCACAGGATGTCCATACAGTGCAGCGCTACAAAGGAGAAGCTTGCTCCCGTTTCATCTTTCAAACTCACACTGGAGCTGTTTAGCTGATAGCTGCTGGTCGTCTTTGACGTGGACTTTAAGAGAAGCTCCAAGTGAAAATGTTTTTTACATTAAAAAAAACTTGCCACATGGTCTTGTTTTCATGGAGGTGCAGCCAACACTAAGTCAAGCTGGTATTTTCAGGGAACTGGAATGTTGTTGAAGCATTATAGAAACAGATGCTTTAGCATCACATTTATTCCAACATACAAACATTGTCAAGGACATGAAGAAGTATCTCGACCACCTGAGATGTTCGTTATTTAACCTCCAATGATTTTTTTAAGTCCAAAAGGCCCTTTTGTGCGCAGCGTCACTGAACGGGCACTTACAACCCAACACTGTGCACCGCTTGAAGCTTTGGCACCATTAATACAAGGCCAATGTTTAATGCTGTGTTAAAAAAAACAATCATACCAAAAAATTTAAAAATCCCCCCAAAATTCTGCATAAAAACAAAACTGTTCTGTGTTTTGTCATTTCCCACAATACAACATATCACTACGCATCAGTGCATAAACATAATCGTTGGAAGAGTTCCTGACTGGTGCGCTCTCTGCTCACGGTATTTGTGTCGCTGAGTATATGAGCAAAAACACAACTGAACAAATGTTTCTGTCAGTTCCCAAACCTTCATCAATCTTCGGACAGTCGCATTCCTGCAAGATCTCATAATATTAACATTGAAAATGTGAACCCATGCAAGAAGGAAACACAAACCGGAACTCCTCAAACGATTCCACATGCAAGCTCTGTAGTGCTGCGAGGCACTGCAATATGGGTAATGACAAAACACCCAATGTTGCAGATAAGAGGAAATCGGTTTCAAAAATTCAGCATTCACTGATGTCAACTTGACAATGTAGAGTAATGTTCAGGTCAGGTCAGGGTTTATGTGCTGGCGCCGCCAAACCCACCACATTACAGAACCATCCTGAGTCCTGGACGCCTAGTCCAGCCCCACCTCTCAAAAGCATCCATCTATCTGCTGTGGTGAGATAAAACATGGGCGTGTGATTAACTTTCTCCAGCCACTGGGGTCCTCAACACTGAGAAACCTGCTTGCTACATCAAACACAGAGAAACATGCCACATGTCCAAAATGTCAAACCTGACATGGAAGTGATACCCATCTGTCAAAGTAAAAAAAACAAAATTGTGTCAAGCGGTACTCAAGGATCCTCCAAAGAGATCTAGTACTAACGACATCTAACCCTAACCCTTAGGTCACCGGTTAGCTTCCAACTCTCATACTGTCCTACTCACAGTAGGACAGGCAGCACCAGGACCCCAAAGACTTGGACAATAATTATTGTGCAAAGGTATCAGCATCACCAAACCCCTCTGTCCAGTGACCTCATGATTCCATGAGCTCTTCCCAGGTGTCTCCTGATTTTAAAGTCCAAGGAACCAGAGATTTGAATGCCACTGCTGAGATAAGTGAATGTCTCTAGAGGTTTGACACTTTTGGCTGAGTCCAGTAAGTCATTAAAAGCCTAAATCTTAGTCTTAGTCTTGATCCAAGACAACCTCAAAACCAACCACTCAGATTCTTCGCTCCGATTCTACAAAGATCACAGCATTGTCCGTGAAGTGAAGGTCAGGAATCCTTTCCTCACCATCAAAGATATCTAAGCCACTTGTTTTCACAACCAGACCCAAAACTATTCAAGCATGGAATAGTTTTGGAACCAAAACTACGTCTGCAGAAGAGAGTTACACAGTAAAATCACCAGTGTTAAATTAACACTGCCAGTGTTAAATTTACACTGGTAATTTTATTGTGTATCACTGCTGCTGCATTTGCATGTAAGCATCATTTAATGTTTCTGGTCAGGGTGGAGCTTCTTATTTAAATCACTTACTTGCAGTAAATACACAGTGTAGAACACTGAGTGCTGCAAATTAAAAAAGTTCATCCGCCTAAATAAATCATAAAAATAACGATGTCTGCAGTGTTCAGGTGGGATCAAGGATCGATATTTGTAGCAATAACAGTGATTCTTAATGACAGCTTTAATATTGCATATCCTGCTGATGGTTGCTGTCAATAACTGATCGATACCTTATTAAGCTGTTGATTAAATTTAAATATACAAAACTGGTCTTCATTTTTCAGATAGCATTCAACTTTTAAAATAATTTCGGGACATGAGGAGAATCTTGACGTTCAAGATCATGCCCCTGTCTTTGACCTACTTTTTGCTCAGTAACAGGCTTTTGTCACTTTTTAAAATTCAAACTCTGCTTCTACTTCATTTATATTTTAATATCTTAGGAAATTTTTTGAAAGCTCTTAAAGCTCAAGGTCATGCTCTTGTCTTTAACTGACTTTTTGCTTGATCAAAGACTGCAAATGATGCTCCTACTCTGCCTTTTAATAATAATTCAACCAATGCGTTTCACATCACTCATGTTTTAATATCTCTGGAAATATTTGGAAGCTTTTCAAGCTCACGGTCATCCTCGTGTCTGACCAATTTTTGCTAGGTCAACGCCTACAAGTAATAATGTTCCTAATCTGTCCTTGTTTTTAATTCATCTGCATTTTTTAATTCACTCGTGTTTATGCTGTTAATGCTCAAGGTGATACTTCTGATTTGAAGCCTATAAGGGTACAAGAAAGATTAGCATTCACAACAACACAGAATAATGAATATTATTTCATCCTTTTTTAAGTAATAATTATATAAACAGTTAGAGAAAAAATATCCACTTTGTTTGTTTGATTATTTACACAATGTTTGTACATTTTTATGCAAAATTTATTTTAAAAATTGCAAACTTGCAGTAAAGACTTATTTTTAACCAAACATTGTATGGTGTTGACTTTTTCTTGACATCAATAAAATAAATCAATCATCTCACCGGGAGCTGAGCGTTATCGAGTCGATCCATGTGGAGTTTTAGGGGATTTGGACTAATTTAGCCATTTTACCTTGTGTGTGCTTTCTATATGTGTTCATGTACCGAGCTGGCTTATGTGTGTTGTGTGTTCGTCTGTCGTCATGAGGCCGGTCATGTTTTGCTCAGCCCTGCTGTTGACCTAAGGCGACTTCTGCTCCTAACTGGCAATTAGGATGGGTTAAATGCAGTCAACACATTTCATTGTGCAGGGAACATGTTCCTTTGTGCATATGACAATAAAATTCTTTTGAATCCTTTGAATTTGCAGTATAAAATACTTGTAATTTTTAACTTCCTTTTCACCAGTTACTCTATATTCTGGAACAGAGATATGATGTTAATTTGAAAACCCTGACTTTATTGAGATCTGTCAGTAATCCTGCTGGATATAACCGGGTTAAAGTTAACAAGGTGATTCGTCTGCACTCGGGTGGAAACACAGTACATAATTCACTGTAACTGATGGATTCTTGCAGTTTAAACTTTAACTGGCAGAGTAATAACAGCAACTTTATATATTATATGTACTGTGAAGTGTAAGGAGTGGGTTGTTTTATTTTTTTTTAATTTGCAAATATGCAGTTTTATTTGCAGGGTTCAAACTTTACAGTCTGGTTCCTGCTGCTTCGCTTGTCCCAAACTGTCGCTGGAACGACCAAATATGTCACCAAGTGTCACATTTGTCCCATTTAAGAGGCTTTAGGCAGCAGACTGGGCATCCTCATTTTACGGTTAAATCGTTAACGAAAGTCTCTCACTCTCACACACACACACACACACACACACACTAAAGCTGCAGAGTTTTCACCTGTTCCACTCAGCTATTTGTTTGTCCCATGGGTCACTTTTTACTGCAAACTTCTTGTTTTAAAGCGCTGAACTGAGTTTTGGTGCAGATGCGCAGAACGCTGTGTAAAGTCCTCCTCCAGCACACCTTCTGTTCATAAGCATCGACCCCGAGTACATTCCTCAATGGATCACATTCATGATGGGAAGTTTGCTTTACTTTTGGTTTGATGTTGCAGATTTTTCTCATTCTAAATCAGGTTGACAGAGTTCTGTAATTCTCTTGGATTCTCTTTGTAGAAGCTCTAAGACAAAGAACAGAACAGAAGGCCACTCATCAGAATACAGTACACCTCGATCAAACCAATCAATCAATCAACAAAATAAAAGACTACACCTCCAAGAAAGCCCAAACATGTTTTACTATATTTATTTAACACCATTTTTTCCAGCTTTCTCACCAGATTTGGTGAAAATTGGCTCGGAAGTCAAACATTTTATTTTGTACAAATCCAGTTTCTCCATTATTAGAATTTCCTGTTTTAATCCATTTTTCCCATCTTGTGGGACTGTCTTGGCTGACACGCCTCTGCAACATCGCGTGGTGATCAGGGACAGTGCCTCTGGATTGGCAGACCAGGGTGGTGGTCCCTCTGTTTAAGAAGGGGGACCGGAGGGTGTGTTCCAACTATAGGGGGATCACACTCCTCAGCCTCCCCGGTAAGGTCTATTCCAGAGTACTGGAGAGGAGAATTCGACCGATGGTCGAACCTCGGATTCAGTAGGAGCAGTGTGGTTTTCGTCCTGGTCGCAGCACACTGGACCAGCTCTACACGCTCCATCGGGTGCTCGAGGGTTCATGGGACTTTGCCCAACCAGTCCACATGTGTTTTGTGGATCTGGGGAAAGCGTTCGACCGTGTCCCTCGGGGCACCCTGTGGGGAGTGCTCCAGGAGTACGGGGTCCGGGGTCCTTTGCTAAGGGCTATCC
This sequence comes from Thalassophryne amazonica, assembly GCF_902500255.1. Taxonomy (NCBI): domain Eukaryota; kingdom Metazoa; phylum Chordata; class Actinopteri; order Batrachoidiformes; family Batrachoididae; genus Thalassophryne; species Thalassophryne amazonica. The sequence continues at coordinate 120,647,028 of NC_047107.1, forward strand.
GGTCCCTGTACAACCGCAGCAGGAGCTTGGTTCGCATTGCCGGTAGTAAGTCAAACCTGTTTCCAGTGCACATTGGCCTCCGCCAGGGCTGCCCTTTGTCACCGATTCTGTTCATTATTTTTATGGACAGAATTTCTAGGCGCAGCCAGAGTGTAGAGGGGGTCTGGTTTGGGAACCACAGAATCTCGTCTCTGCTGTTTGCGGACGATGTGGTTCTGTTGGCTTCGTCAAATCAGGACCTTCAGCGTGCACTGGGGCAGTTTGCAGCCGAGTGTGAGGCGTCCGGGATGAAAATCAGCACCTCCAAATCCGAGGCCATGGTTCTCGACCGGAAAAAGGTGCTTTGCCCTCTTCAGGTCGGTGGAGTGTCCTTGCCTCAAGTGGAGGAGTTTAAGTATCTCGGGGTCTTGTTCAGGAGTGAGGGACGGATGGAGCATGAGATCGATAGACGGATCGGTGCAGCATCTGCATTGATGCGGCCGCTGTGTCTTCAATGGAAGAGCAGGGTGCACGGGCGTCTGCAGGAGGCGTGATCGGTGAGTTGCAGCAAATCCTCACCGCCTTTACCGCTCGGCTGGATCTGATGACCGAGCAAAACGTCATCCTTAATCGCAGGATGGAGGCTCTCACCGCACAGGTGGAAGCGCGCGCTCAGGGCGCTGCTGTGGCTCCTCCTCCTGCCGACCCGGTGCAGGATATAAACGTTCCACTGGTCGTTCAACGAACCCTCCCACCATCCCCTGAAGCATACATAAGTCCCCCAGAGCCATACGGGGGTTGTGTGGAGATGTGCGCGGACTTTCTTATGCAGTGTTCGCTTGTCTTTGCACAACGTCCCGTAATGTACGCGTCTGACGCCAGCAAGGTGGCTTATGTAATTAACTTGCTTCGTGGTGAGGCACGCGCTTGGGCTACAGCGCTTTGGGAGCAAAATTCATGGCTCCTTACCACTTATACTGGGTTGGTGAAGGAGTTCAGAACAGTGTTTGATCACCCTAACAGAGGAAAGACTGCTTCAGCTGTCACTGAGACAGGGGCGCCGGAGCGCAGCCGAATATGCAGTCGACTTCCGCATCGCGGCTGCGAGGTCCGGCTGGAATAATGTTGCGCTCCGCGCCGCCTTCATAAACGGACTGTCGTCGGTCCTGAAGGAGCACCTGGTAGCGAAGGAAGAACCGCGGGATTTAGATGGGCTTGTCGATCTCGTTATACGGTTAGACAATCGGTTGGAGGAACGCCGTCGGGAGCGAGACGAAGGACGTGGCCGGGCATGCGCCGTCCCTCTCCCTTCCGGGTCCGAAAAGGTTCCGCCCTCCCCACGCTCCACAGCCTCAACGCTCCATGTGGCTACAGCTCCCCCTGCTGACGTTGCTAGGGAAACGCACTGGGCCAAAATGAGAACAGATGACAGAATGAGGAGGCTGGTCCGCGGGGAGTGTTTTCTCTGCAGCTCAAAAGAGCACATACAGAAAAACTGCCCCAAACGGCCAAAACGACAACACTCGCCCTTACAGACTGGGCTAAGGGGGGGTCATAACATTCACGTGGGACACACACATATTGCCACATGACTCCCAGTTACAATCCTGAGCGGGGATTTAACCCTTCAAGCCCCAGCACTGGTGGACACGGGGTTGGAAGGGAATCTGCTAGACAGCAGATGGGCTAGGGAGGTAGGGCTCCCTCTGGTGGCGCTCCCTTTGCCATTGCAGGTGCGGGCACTAGATGGCACCCTTCTCCCTTTAATCACGCACAAGACACAACCAGTAACTCTGGTGGTGTCTGGAAATCATCGGGAGGAGATCGAGTTTTTTGTGACTCCTTCTACCTCCCGCGTGATTTTGGGCTTCCCGTGGATGCTGAAGCACAATCCCCGGATTGATTGGCCGTCTGGGGTGGTGGTTCAGTGGAGCGAAACCTGCCATCGGGTGTGTTTAGGATCCTCGGTTCCTCCCGGTTTACAGGCTAAGGAGGAGGTCAAAGTCCCTCCCAATCTGACAGCAGTGCCGGTTGAGTACCACGATCTTGCTGACATCTTCAGCAAGGATCTGGCACTCACCCTTCCCCCGCACTGTCCGTACGATTGTGCCATTGATTTGATTCCAGGCGTGGAGTTCCCATCCAGCAGGCTGTACAACCTCTCACGACCTGAGCGCGAATCAATGGAGACCTACATCCGGGACTCATTAGTTGCTGGGCTGATCCGGAATTCCACCTCCCCGATGGGTGCAGGTTTCTTTTTTGTGGGCAAGAAAGATGGCGGACTCCATCCATACATTGATTACAGGGAGCTGAATGAGATTACGGTTCGCAACCGATACCCGTTGCCGTTGTTAGATTCCGTGTTCACCCCCCTGCATGGAGCCAAAATCTTTACAAAGTTGGATCTTAGGAATGCGTATCACCTGGTTCAGGTCCGGAAGGGAGACGAGTGGAAGACGGCATTTAACACCCCATTAGGTCATTTTGAGTACCTGGTCATGCCGTTCGGCCTCACTAACGCCCCCGCAACGGTCCAAGCTTTGGTTAATGACGTCTTGCGGGACTTCCTGCTCCGATTCGCCTTCGTATATCTGGACGATATACTCATCTTTTCTCCGGACCCTGAGACTCATGTCCAGCATGTACCTCAGGTCCTGCAGCGGTTGTTGGAGAACCGGCTGTTTGTGAAGGGTGAGAAGTGCGAGTTCCACCACGCTTCTTTGTCCTTCCTGGGGTTTATCATCTCCTCCAACTCCGTCGCCCCTGATCCAGCAAAGGTTGCGGCGGTGAGAGATTGGCCCCAACCAACAAGCCATGGGAAGCTGCAACAGTTCCTCGGCTTTGCAAATTTCTACAGGAGGTTCATTAAGGGCTACAGTCAGGTAGCTAGCCCCCTGACAGCCCTGACCTCTCCAAAAGTCCCCTTCACCTGGTCGGATCGGTGCGAAGCCGCGTTCAAGGAGTTGAAACGACGGTTCTCTACTGCACCAGTTCTGGTGCAGCCCGACCCTAGCCGCCAGTTTGTGGTTGAAGTGGACGCCACCTGACTCAGGGATAGGAGCCATGCTATCCCAGAGCAGAGAGACCGATAAGGTTCTTCACCCGTGTGCCTACTTTTCTCGCAGGTTGACCCCGGCTGAACAGAACTATGACGTCGGCAACCGAGAACTCCTTGCGGTGAAAGAGGCTCTTGAGGAGTGGAGACACCTGTTGGAGGGAGCGTCTGTGCCATTCATGGTTTTCATTGACCATCGGAACCTGGAGTATATCAGGACCGCCAAGCGGCTGAACCCAAGGCAAGCCCGCTGGTCACTGTTCTTCGGACGTTTTGACTTCCGGATCACCTATCGCCCCGGGACCAAGAACCAGAGATCAGATGCCTTGTCCCGGGTACACAAAGACGAAGTCAAAACTGTGCTGTCGGATCCACCGGAGCCCATCATTCCGGAGTCCACTATCGTGGCCACCCTCACCTGGGACGTGGAGAAGACCGTCCAGGAGGCCCTGACACGGAGCCCGGACCCAGGGGCAGGTCCGAAGGACAGATTGTACATCCCACCAGAGGCCGGGGCTGCGGTCCTAGACTTCTGTCACGGTTCTAAGCTCTCCTGTCATCCAGGGGTGCGAAGGACCGTGGCAGTTGTCCGGCAGCACTTCTGGTGGGCGTCTATGGAGGCCGACGTCCGGGAGTACATCCAGGCCTGCACCACCTGTGCCAGGGGCAAGGCAGACCACAGGAAGTCCCAAGGACTGCTCCAACTGCTTCCTGTGTCACATCGCCCCTGGTCCCACATCGGCCTGGATTTCGTCACGGGCCTCCCACCGTCCCAGGGCAACACCATCATCCTCACGATAGTGGACCAATTCCCACTTCCCACTTCAAAGCCCACTTCCTGGCCCTCCCGAAGCTCCCTACGGCCCAGGAGACAGCGGACCTCCTGGTCCACCACGTCGTCCGTCTGCATGGGATACCAACTGACATAGTCTCGGATCGTGGTCGCCAGTTTTCCTCTCAGGTCTGGAGGAGTTTCTGCAGAGAACTGGGGGCCACCGTGAGCCTCTCATCCGGGTACCACCCACAGACGAACGGACAGGCAGAACGGGCCAACCAAGAGTTGGAACAGACCCTCCGCTGTGTGACATCCCGATCCACCCGGTTTTTCATGTGTCGAGAATCAAACCTCACCACACCTCACCTCTCTGTGCTCCTGGTCCGGCGCCGCCTCCTGCCTGGATCATTGACGGGGAGCCGGCCTGGACAGTGCACCAGCTCCTGGACGTCCGTCGAATGGGCCGGGGGTTCCAATATTTGGTGGACTGGGAGGGGTATGGACCCGAAGAACGCTCCTGGGTGAAGAGGAGCTTCATCCTGGATCCGGCCCTCCTGGCCGATTTCTACCGCCGACACCCCAATAAACCTGGTCGGGCACCGGGAGGCGCCCATTGAGGGGGGGTTCCTGTTGTGTGGGCCGCCAGAAGAGGAGGTACTGCTGGCCCACCACCAGAGGGTGCCCTGCCTGAAGTGCGGGCTTCAGGCACGAGAGGGCGCTGCCGCCACGGACACAGCCGGGGGTGACAGCTGTCACTCATTATCTCTTGACAGCTGTCACCCATCTACACTACATCATCTCACTCCATAAAACCCTGACGTCATCTCCACCTCATTGCCGAGATATCATCGACCTGTGAAGGTAATAATCTCAGCCGTATAACTAACTGTGTTTAGTAAACTCATTTTTGCAGCTGTTTTTCCTGTGGAGTGCATTATCTGGAGATTGGCGTGACCGGCGACAGCTTCGCTTTACACCCCACCAGATAAGTGCTGTGTGACAGGAGCTGCACGAGTGTGGATGAGAGGTGGAGGTGGAATCTCCACCATTGTTGTTACTGGGTGTGCACACACCCACATCTTATTATTTCTGCTCCTTGCCAGCAGTACCAGATCCGACACTCGGAGACGGTGGCCACCTGGGGACTCGGGACTTGGCGGCTCCAGTATTCTCCGGGTTCGGTGGCGGAGGAAATCGTGTGGTTCCGGTTCTTCTCAGGACAGACGTCTTCTATCCTCGAGCCTGCCCACACGTCACCCTTGTGATTGACTGTTTGCAAAATTTCACATTCCTCTGTATTGTGGTTGTGCTCATTCACAACAGTAAAGTGTTCATATTCGACTATTTCATTGTCCGTTCATTTACGCCCCCTGTTGTGGGTCCGTGTCACTACACTTTCCCAACAAAAATTTTCTTTTTTGGACCCTTAACAAAAAAGGTATGAGCTAAAAGCTGAAGCTTTGTCCTCATATTGATTAACTTTATAACAGAGAAGAATTTTCAAGTTCAAAAAATGCAATCAAGAATTAAACCTTTGTGAAATTAGCAAATACATATCCTTAAAAAGAGTTGTGAAATACATCTGATCTTGTACCTCTTGTTGCTGCAACTTAGATATAGTTTCAGGATAAGGATATAGATCCTTATAAACTTACTTGTATGCTTTTGTCAGCCAATCAGTGCAGTGTGACGGCGAACTACGGGGGCCGGTGATGAACACATTTAAGCAGGGGTGTAAGCAGCTCTCAGTTGAATGGAGTCAGAGCTCCATCTACTGGACAAATGGTGCAAGGACATTTTACATTGCCGACACATTGTTCTGTTTATGAGAAATTATCGGCGTTCTATCGACAAAATTTCGGCCAGTAGTGAGTACTTTGAAAAGGGCTTATATCAGCCGATAATATCGGCCGGCCGATATATCGGTCGGGCTCTATCTACGACACGTTATTCCATGCCCTGTAGATGTTATCATGACACATCTACACTCTAAAAAAGGAACTACTGTCTCAATGAGAAAAATTGATGTAACAACTACTGTAACAATTTGCATAGATTTTTTAAAAGTAATTTCAACTTTCAACCGAGTTAATGCCACAAGACTTCTCTAGTTAAGTTGAAATAACTTAAAAAAAAAATCTATGCAAATTGTTACATCACTTTTTCTCACTGAGACAGAGGTTCATCTTTTAGATTGTACTTAATTATGAATAAACAAATTCTCTTCTGTAAGAACGCAGGAGTCCGGTTAGGAGACCACTTTAATAACTCCCCGCTCAGACGAGCAAAGGGATGTTATACCGGTACAACAAGGCCTGTGATAGGCCTCTGCTGACAGCAACGCAGCAATGTAGATGTTTTCTCCAGCCAATAACCATCTCCATGACAGGCTCTTATTACTGCTATTCATAGGCAGCGACCGAAGTCCACAGGAGGATGGTGCTGTCTCTGCAGGGCCCTGAAGGAGCTGGTGCAAGGCCTCATATAAAGAGCGTTATCAGGAGAATCAATACCAAAGACACACCTCAGACCGGTCAAATAGCAGAAACCTGGCTTCTCAAGTCTCTGCGGCCTACTTGTCCTTGGACTACTACCTTTAGTGCAGAGACATTTCATTGTTCCACTTCTAAAAACATTCCCACTCATGCCTACACCTTCCCACCGGTGTAACAGACGTCTCCTGGGCTCTCTAGGATACTGCAGCCTGTACTTTTCAGCAAACGAATGCCAGAGAGATGAATAGCTGTGCAGACTAATGACAGATAAGGACAAGCACCACGTCTTACCTTTTCACAGGCGGAGTGCAGCTCAGCTCCTTTTTACTGCCATTCCCTCACAAATTACAGTGGAATGGACTTTAATGGGTCACAGGTCCAGATGTTATGTCTGCCTGACACTCTATCATCCCAACTGTGCAGCAGCACCATGAGCACAAATTGTAGCACTGAGTTTGTCCCCGGTGGTTGAAACATTTATCCATACAGTCAATACTTGTCAATTATACTTCACAGTTTACACATAAATCTGCACCTATCTGGCTAAAATACCAACACACGTTTGGAAAATAGATTCTCATGGAGATGCTGGTATTATTACCTGTGGTTCTTTGTGTTGCTGCCAGTACAAGAGTGAGACACAAAATTGTGACAATTGCTTACCCAAGATGGTGGAAGTAAAATCTCATGAAAACAAGCTCGATGTTCACTCCAGTGTTTTTTTAATCCATGTGCTGTTAACCAAGTTAGTTAATTTGCAAGCTATGTTCATCACTATCTATCACTACTACGTTAATAACTGTGTGAAGCTATTTGTACAAATCAACAAGTTACTAAAGCACACTTGAGCATAATGTTTTTTCAATTTTTTCAATTTATTTTCATTTATATAGCGCCAAATCACAACAGAACTGCCTCAAGGCGCTTCACACAAGTAAGGTCTAACCTTACTAACCCCTAGAGCAGCAGTGGTAAAGAAAAACGCCCTCTAAGGAAGAAACCTCAAGCAGACCAGACTCACAGGGGTGAACCTCTGCTTGGGCCATGATGCAGACATAAATTACAGAACAATTCACAAAACCAATATACAGGAAATGCTGTTGGTGCACAGGACAGGAGGCTCTCCAGCACAAATACCACACCCATCTCTGGATGGAGCTGCACTTTAAACAGAGAGAAAAAACAGAATCAGGCATCAGAAAGACAACAAATACAGTATAATGTGTCAGCATTAAACAACTAGAAGCACTCGGGGAGCGCAAACCTCTGCCAAGGCCATAGGGTCACTGTCGTCACATGGAATACCGTTTGTCAAAGAGACTTATTCCACATCATTTCACGCATCTACCATCATGTTTCAGATTCAATGGTTAACCCTCTGGGGTCCGAGGGTATTTTTTGAACAGTTCACTCGCCTGGCATAAATGTTTTATTATTGCTTTTAACAGCTCTCCCTGCATCCCAAAATCAAGTTTTATGTCTCTTTTTTTTAGGACAGCCTGTACTTTCAAAATATATATGCTATTCTTGTGTTTTATGAGTGTAATAAAGGTTTACAATCAGAAATAAGAAAGGAAAAAGTAAAGCGGATATTATTTTCCACACATATTTATTCAAAACACACCGCAAACTATAATAAACTAGTAACACATCACTCCTAAAAACAATCTTTGGTGTGTCACATTAGGTGAATCTGCCCTATGATTGGATTTTGGAAAACCATGTGACAGTGAACCAATTCTGACTGGACACTCACATTGCTCAAGTCATCACACAGCTTCTATGAGGAATACAAAGATGGTGGACAGTGGCTCGAAAGTCCGCAGAATTAACTTTTCAGCAAAAAAGTACGTTTCTATCTCATATCATTAAAAAGTTATTTATAATTTAGTAAAGCTTGGTCTCAGCCATCGTATACGACGGCGTCGGCCCTGGAGGGTTAAACCCTTAGATCTTCAGCAAATGTATTTATAAAGAGAAACTGCATGAACTACACAAGTTTTTTTTTCTAATGACAAGTTTATTCAGTGAGGAGAAACAAATGCTAAATTATTGTTGTGTCGTAACTAAATTTTTGTTCAGTCTTTGTGACCCATCTTCATGAAGTTAGATGCAAAATGTTGAAATTGGCTTATCCTGCAATGATAAAGAATCCTTTAAAAAAATTACTGGATCCAGATCATGTTCCGGATCATTACTAAAATTTAATGACTTCTAAGATAGGCCAAGATACACCCCTGGTAAAAAATTTCATTGAAATCCGTTGAGGATTTTTTGAGTAATCCTGCTAACAAACCAACCAATCAACAAACAAACCAACAAACAAACAAACGGACATGACCGAAAACATAACCTCCTTGGCGGAGGTAACAAGAAAAATAGGAAATACTGAAGTGATTGCCGGCCACTAGCCCTAAGCTTCACTAAAAGACACACAGTTTAGGTAAATTTGAGGTCACGGCACGCTCTGTTACTAATAAAATGAATTAAAAGAGTAAAAAGCTTAGAACTATACTATGCCAGTATGCTAGCCATACAAAAGGGAAAATAAGTGCATCTTAAGTCTGAACTTGAAAGTCTCTACAGAATCTGACTGTGTTATTGATGCAGGGAGATCATTCCACAGAACAGGGGCATGATAAGCAAAAGCTCTGTGACCTGCAGACTTTTTATTCACCCTAGGGACACAAAGTAGTCCTGCACCCTGAGAACACAAGAGCCCGGGCTGGTATGTAGGGTTAAATTAGGTCAGCTAAGTAGGGAGGTGCTAGTCCATGAACAATTTTACAGACTAGTAACAGAACCTTAAAATCTGATCTCACTGGGACAGGAAGCCAGTGAAGAGATGCCAAAATGGGTGTAATGTGGTCAAACTTTATGCTTTGTGTCAAAAGTCTGGCTTCAGCATTTTGAACCAATTGGAGAGCCCTAATACTGGACTGCTGTAAACCAGAAAATAGAACATTGCAGTAGTCCAATCTAGAAGAGCTAAACGCATGGATCAGGGTCTCCACATCAGCCATAGACAGGATGGGACGAATCTTTGCTATATTTCTCAGGTGGAAGAAAGCAGTCCTAGTAATATTTCTAACATGGAGGTCAAAGGACAATGTAGGATCAAAAATTACCCCAAGGTTCCTCACTTTGTCAGTGTGATGTATGACACATGAGCCTAGGCTAAGTGTTAGCTGGTCAAATTGATGTCGATGTCTCACTGGACTAAGAACCATCATTTCAGTCTTATCAGAGTTTAAAAGTAGGAAAAGCAGCTCATGTTCCACCTAGAGACTCACAACATCCTGAGTCCAGTTCAATCTGGCTTCAGAGTGGGACATAGCTGCATCTCGGCTACTCTAAAAGTTGTTAATGACATTATCTGTGCCATTGACAGCAAAGAATATTGTGTTGCTGCTTTTGTTGATCTGGCTAAGGCTTTTGACTCTGTGGACGATCATATACTGTTGAATAGACTCAAAGACATAGGCCTCTCTGAAAGCTGTTTGTCATGGTTTAGTAATTACTGCTCTGGTTGGTCTCAGTCTGTGAGGGTAGAGGGTCTTTTGTCTTCCCCTCTACCCCTCCTTAAAGGTGTTGCCCAAAGCTCTATATTGGGCCCAACTTTATTTAGTATTTATGTTAATAACATTGCCTTTGCCGCAGGAAATGCTAATATAATATTCACCTGTATGCCGATGACACTATCTTATACACATCTAGTCCCTGTCTTAACACTGCCTTGTCCTCACTCCAAACCAGCTTCAACAATATTCAACTGGCCTTTGCTCACCTTAACACTGAATACTAATAAAACAAAATGTATGCTCTTCAGCAGATTTCTTCCATGTTCTAGCTGCCCTCTAACCATCACTTCAAATGACGGCTCTGTAATTGATTTTGTCAACTCATATAAGTATCACGGTATCTGGTTAGACAGTTCACTCACATTCGAATCACACATCAATACAGTTCTAACAAAAGTCAGATCCCGTATAAGCTTTATTGCAATAAATCCTCACTCACTCACTCTGCCAAACACCTCCTGGTCAAGATGACAGTTCTCCCCATTTTTGATTATGGAGACGTCATCTACAGGTCTGCTGCTAAAACCCTTCTTCACAAATTAGATGTTATTTACCATTCTGCTGTCCGTTTTGTTACTGGTGCTCCATTTCACACTCATCATTGTAACCTGTATTCATTAGTCAACAAAACTCTAATCGGTAAAACTCCACTATATCTTCATTCTCTTCTTCTGATCCATAATTCTGCCCGTACATTGGGCTCAAGCAGTTTAATTAATCTAGTTGTCCCTAAAACCCGTACTTCCATTGGTCGCTTCTCATTCCAGTTTTCCGTTGCAAATGACTGGAATCAGTTACAGTTATCACTTAAACTCAGCTCGTTTGTTTCAATCAGTACCTTTAAAAATTAACTGCATTCTCTGGTCCATGATCAGTGTACCTGTTTTTAACCTGTTTGGTTTGATGTAAACAGGTGATTCTGTTTATTTTGCATTGTGTCTTTTTATATGAATGTTTGTGTTATGTTTTTTTGTGCTGTCTGCTTACGCTGCCTCTTGGCCAGGTCGCCACTGCAAATGAGAATTGGTTCTCAATTGGCTTACATGGTAAAATAAAGGTTAAATAAAACAAATAATAACAATTTCTAGACATCCAACTTCTCACTGATGCAAGGGAATCTTCTAAGGATTTTATGTGGATGAGATTACCAGCAGTTATCGGCATGTATAACTGAGTATCATCAGCAAAGCAGTGAAAGGTAATCCCAAAGCACCACAATATGTGCCCAAGGGGTGCTATATAAAGGGAGAAAAGCAGGGGGCCCTGCGTTTGTCCAAACAGTTAGCTTGCACTTGCTTCCAAAACAGAGGGTTCCTGCTTCCAGACCACTTCTGCCACTTGGCTTTGGCTGTTTGAAATAATGTCATTATGTAGTTTGACCTGCAAAGGATGCTCTGACGGCATTGTTTACAAAAACTGTTTTTAGGCTAACAGGAACTTTTTTTTTTTTACATTGATGAGGGTTTAGTGGCAGCAGGATTGAGTCTGCCTCCTGAACAGAGACACAGTGCACTCTGAATGAGCCTGGTGAAGCGGCAAGCTGAGAGAGCAAGACAGACCCATGTGATATTCTCCAGGTTCGAGCGTTTGCTGTGAGGCAAAAAACGTCCGGAACAATAATTGAAACTGGAGGTGACACTTTGTAGTTCCAGGAAGTGGTCGATTTGAAGTCTCTGTGATGTTCCGTCACTGATTTATTAATGGAACTATGAGATGGAGGTGTCAGAATGACCATCGACCTCCATCAGTATTTTTTTACTCCCTAACATCATCAAAAAATTCCACACTTTTCCCAATAAAAAGGTCATGTTACTGTGTTGCTTTTTAGGTTTAGTATAAATTAGCTTCAAGCACAAAAGAATAGAAGAGAAAACTGTAACCGAAAGAGGTGATTTTGCTGTAAATTCATATTAAGTTCAGCTTCTCCCCTTTTTCCCCCTCTGGGTTGGCACAGTGGATCTGTACGCCCTTCCTGACGCAACTCCACATTAAATGGAGGCACGGGGAGTCTTGAATCGCGAGCCTTCTGCTCTGCTTGTGTGCTGGCCACATGCATACTTTCAGTAAACTGAGCCCAAAGAGGAGAAAGATTTTTTAAGATTTTTTTTTTATGTTTTAGGGGCTTCAGATTTGAGGATAACAGCCAAGAAAAACATGCATATGATGATAAACAAAAGTAAAAATTAAAGCGGAAGGTGGCGATTAGATAAGGCTCCTGCAGAGATTTCTCCTTGCAGAGTTGATTTCTATCAGTCGATCATCTGATCTCCTCTTTTTTCTGCGCTGTCTGGGGTGACAGGAGAGTCTCCACACTGAAGACAGACTGCACAAAGAACAAGGACATTCCTCACAACAAAGAGCGATGAGTAAAAGACAGACAGGTGAGGAATAAAAGATGGTGACGAGTGCTTGGCAGCGGGCCAGTTCCTTCCAACACACCCTCAAATTCAGGCCAAACACAAAGTGAAAGACAAGCTGCCTGTTTGTGTCTGTATGTGATGCACATCTGTCTAATGTGGCGCTGTGCAAAGAACAAACCACAGGAGGCATTATTCAGGTTAAAGAGGGCTTATGTCTCATCAGTTAAAATTTTACATAAAGTTGAGTAAAAATGTTTGTATTTATTTCAGTTTCTGGGAAGGCCTGGGTGCAAGTAAGATTGATAAAGTAAAAATCTGGAAACCTGATGGAGGACGAGGAAAGCTGCAGAGTCCGTAGCACGGCTGCTGCTGTGGAACTGAACTTGTCTTATTCGCTTCGTGTCCATTTATTGTTTAAATTAATGATTGGTGGGCCTCCGCGCCTGGGAGAAAAGGTAGGAGGCAGAGAAGAGGCAGACATGAGGCAGTGGCGAGCTGGGAGCCTGTGTTTAGCTTTCCTCACCAGACGCCACTGGCAGCTTGAGGGTCTACTGAGGCTGAACAGCAAGTTCTATTTCCAGTGGACAAGATAAAAGATGGCCATGTCGCTGCGAAACGATGTGGGAGGCACGGCATGCCGGGCAGCTCTAACCTGCTGCTATTATTGTCCCTGCAGGCTAAGCAGTGGCATTTTAACCCTTTTGGAGGCTCAAATAGCTGCTCCTCCTACTTTTTTCCCCAAACACTTATATCCAACTTTCATGCCCACTGCAGCTTTTCCATAATGTGGCGTTTAATCTTCCATTCAACTCGTACATCTGTTCATAAGCTGACAGAAAGCAGAATGACATGGTAGATGGGAAAGTCAGCGACATTCACAATACGCCCACTGATACTGAAGATATTTTTACCAAACAGGTGACGCAAACGTGCAAAATTAAATGCACCTTCATACGTCAGAGCGATGAAGAAACACAGATTAATCCGGGGCACTAATAACTATATCGGTTTCTCCTTTGGTCAAGTCTCGTACATGTGCAGGAGAAAACATGAATAAAACTAAAGAATGAGTTCCCGTTTTTCCCCTCAGTCTGAGTGCTCGACTCACCTTTGACGGTTGCTTTGTTTGTGAGAAATCCATTTTAAATCCAACGTATGCTCATAATAGCAGCACGATTACCATAGAAACTGGCTTTGAAATTATCAGCACATTCATGTCAAAGGAGAGCTGAAGAAATAAGGCCAGTTCAGTGCATTTTTTTCTAATATACTGTTCGTATATCACTCGTGCATTAGTTTTAGTTTACGTACCGCTGATTTTATGCATGGATCAATTCTTGCAAGTAGTTTATTTTTTGCAAAAATGAATGTGCAATACAACAAATAACAGAACAAAAGCAAATTCTTCCTACAGCTGCTGCCATTAGGGGTGCTGCAGTGGATCATCCATCTCTATCTCACCCTGTCCTCTGCATCTTCTTGTGCTACACCAACCACCTGCACGTCCTCCCTCAGCACATCCATAAACCTCCTCTCTGTCCTCCTTCTTCTCCTCCTGCCTGGTGGCTCCATCCTCATCATCCTTCTCCCTACATACCCTGGACTTCTCCTTTGCACATTTCAAAACCATCTCAGTCTCACCTCTCTGACTTTGTCTTCAAACTGTCCGACCTACGCTGGTATTTCTGCTCATTTCTAATCCTGTCCATCCTCATCATTACAAGGAAAATTGTTTCAGCTCCATGTGTCAGGTTTCGGCCCTGTTATAGGTCCAGTTATCATGGGTCCTCGTTAAATTATCCACTGTCTGCCGTTCTTGGTTTGACTGTTGTTTTATTCTTTTGCTAACTCTTATAGTTTGGTTCTGTTCATTTCTTTTCTGTGTATAATCCTTTTGTCACTGGTTTTATTTTCTGTTTGTCGTGCTTTAGTCATGAGTTAAGTTCTATTCTAGTGTCATCCAGCCTTTGCTTTTTCCATTGGGTAGTCATTAGTTGTATCATTCCTTTTTCTGTGTGCATTATACGGGTTTTGTTTTCTGTTCCTTTGTTTTGCTATTTTATGTTCTGAGTTGGTTATTATATTTATGCTTCAGCCATGTTCAGTTCAGTTCTGGTTTTGGTTATTCTTTTATTGCTCTTGTTGTTCTCTCTTTGGGTTTGTCACTTTGTTTCTTGGCTGCTCTTTTGTTTCATTTACGTTGATCTTTGGGCACATTATGTTTTCACTGATGGTTTTTCTGTCACTTACTCTTCTTGCTTGGCACCTCTGTTTTTCACTCACTCACTCTCTTGCCTCTCTTCCCTCTTCTTTGATTCACCAAACCAAACCTCTTTCTAGAAATCTCTCCCACATGGGCAGCTTGTTTTCTAATCACTTTCTGCTCTATTTAAGTCCATTGTGTTTACCTCCTCACTGCTAGTTCGTTGTACTTCACTGTCTTCGTCCCAGCTCTGTTTTTGCCTGTATGATTGCCAGCCTGTGTTAGGCCCTGCTTCATTTTTTGGACCTTGCCTTTGTCTTGCCCTCTGATCTCTGTGACACCGTGTTTTATTTTTTGTGAACTCTGCTTGTTGTATGACCACGCCCCAGCCTGTTGATCATCTATACCTCTGCCACGCCGACTGCCTATCTGTGTACCATACCAAAGCATTATGCGGTATGGGATGTCACTTTGGTACGGTAATCTCTCTGTCCAGTTAAAATCTAAGCTTGCTTGTCTGGTGAAGACTGCCATGAAAGTTGTAGAGAGGACCGAATACTCTTCCTTGCAGTTCTTGTATGAATAGTCTGTTCTCAGACAAGCACAGCGAGCTTTGTCGGATCCTTCCCACATCCTCTACCCCGAGTATGAACTCCTACCATCTGCTAGCCAGGGGTGGGCATCGAGGGCCGAGACACTGCAGGTTTTCCATGCAACCATTCACCTCAGCAGGTGGGTTGCTGATGAGCTTCTCCTCTGAACATAAACACCTGGTTGTCAATGAAATCACCTGCTGAGACACCTGATCATTAATGAAATCACCTGCTGAGGTGACTGGTTGCACGGAAAACCTGCAGTGTCTCGGCCCTTTATGGCACATGATTGCCCACCCCTGTGCTAGGCAATACAGAGTCCCTCAATGTAGACTGTATCGCTTTAAACACTCATTCATGCCCACATCAATTAGAGTTTTGATCAATGGTTCCTGGGATATGTAGCAGGATTGTGCATTAATGTCATGGTGTCATTGCTATTCAGTGTTATTTATTTATTGTATTTACTGTATTGTCAGCATTTTCCTTTTAACCATATGCATGAGACTGCTATGCAAAAGGGGTATGTGCAATATTGTGTGTGTATTAAGTTATGTGCACTATGCATGAACCATATGGTGAGACTGCTATGCAAAAGGGGTATGTGCAATATTGGTGTGTGTATTAAGTTATGTGCAATATGCATGAACCATATGGTGCGACTGCTATGCAATAGGGGTATGTGCATTATTGGTGTGTATATTAAGTTATGTGCAATTTGTATGAGTTATGTAATTATGCTTTCGCAGCGTTATCTGTGCAGCTCTGGGAGTCCAAGACAAATTTCCCAGAAGGGACAATAAAGGGTATCATATCGTACCTTAATCTGTGGTTCTTTGGATAAAGCCTTTTTACTGCTACACCTGTGTGCATGAGTCCAGCATTTGTGTCCAGCCACCTAACGTCAGAAAGCCTGACACCATGCCTCCTCTTACTGTCAATGCAACCTCCTCTAAGCTGAAAAACATAGCTAATCTCACAAGTCTTCTAAATTCTTATATTCTTATGTAAGAATTTCTTATTCTTATATCATAAATCACTCCTGCCACCTTTCTAAACCCACTTAACCCTGCCTGCACTCTTCTTCACCTCTCTACCACACTCTCCATTACTTTGAACATCAGAAGACAAGTATTTAAACTTATCTGCCTTCGACACTCATACTGACTTTCATTCCCTTTCTATCCAGTGCATACCTCCACCTTGTGAGGTTCACCTGAACCTGCACCCTTCATCATTAAAAATCAGTGTCACCTGAAAACATCATAGTCTATGGAGACTCGTGCCTGATCTCATCCAGAAACCTGACCATCATCACAGCAAACAAGAATTGGTTGAGAACTGTTCTTTGATACAATCCCATCCCCACATCTCACTGTCCATGAACATATCTTGCACCATGCTCACATACTTCTCTGACACTCCAGACTTCATTGTACAATGGCACCATATCATAAGCTTTTTCTAAATCCAAAAACACATAACATAACTCCTTCTGGCCTATTGTACTTCTCCATCAGCACTCAGAGCAAACGTTGCATCAGTAGTGCTCTTTGTCAGCATGAAACCATACTGCTGTTCACAAAAATTCATTCACATTTCTCCTTGTTTTCACATCTGTCATAACTCAGTTTCTAGCCCTCTGAAATTGTTAGCTAGCAAAATTTAATTTTTTGTAAATTTTTAATTGAATAGATGTCCTTTTTTGGTGGTGGTGTTGGTGGTGGTGGGGGGGGGGGGGTGAGTCAAATGTAATCTGATCAAATCTATTCATCATTAGTCCAAAGCCAATTACCATCAGAATTTGTGGTAATTTCAGAGACAAAATAATATTATAATAGTATGTTTGTGTTAGTTAGACTTTTATGTTAATAATTAATTATTCAAACCTACAAAGGGTCGGCACAATAAGCTGCAACCAACACCTTTTTAATTGTGCATGAATCCTTTTCTTATATATATTTGTTTGGAGTAATAATGTTCACTTTAATTGGTTTGATCAACAATTACTTTATAAACATTTATGAAATTTGTGTATACAACAGTTCTAACATTAAACAAATAGTAAAAAACAGCAATATACAACTAATATCAAGCTCACTCTAAAATAAGAACATCTGCTATCCACATATATTTACTGTGTTTTATCTTTGGGAATTAAATTGTAATTTTACGCTGCAGTTATTTTATAAAACTACCAACAAGAAATATTAATTCATGCAATAAACAGAACTCATACATATAACTGCAAATTAGTGCATGAAAGAATGAATAAAACAGATGTTTCATTGCTGATGTTGATTCCAGCTGAGGTCCTCAGTGTGAAGTCGGGTTTGTTCCCTTCTCTGTCGTTGCATCACCACGTTCCCACGATTAAAAACACTCCCATCGGACTTCCGGTATGACGTCACACTGAGAGGATCGGCGCCGAGGAGCTCCCGATGAAACTCCCCAAATTATAGAATGTTTTAAGCGATATCGGTCACCACCTACGAACAAAACCTATACGGTGAATAAGATACCATGTCGAACAAGAAAGGAGCGAATGGCCTCGAGAAAAAAGCGGTAAGAGCTGCGCGGAACCAGGTTAGCATTGAAGCTACAGCTACAGCTAATGAAGGAACAAGTGGAGTGGCTAGCTTGGTCAGGGCGGACTACCCTTTTGATGTGTCGGCTTTAACGACGGATATTAGAAATACAGTCGCGGCGGTTGTTGAAGAAAAGTTGTCAATTATTGCTAACAAGCTGGAGGTGATTCAAACTTCAGTGGAAGGTCACACAAAGCGACTGGAGGAAGCAGAGAACCGTGTTAGTGATGCAGAGGATATGATCGCTAGCATGGAAATTAAAATAATGGAGGCAGAGGAAAGGCTGATTGAGCTTGCAAAACGGGTGGAGGAGCATGAGGCCAGGACACGGAGGGATCAGATCAGAATTTTCGGGGTGAAGGAAGGTGTGGAGGGGACAGATCCAACACTATACTTCGAGACCTGGTTACCGAAGCTGCTCAATATGGAAACTAAAAAAGGCAGGGTTCGTTTGGACCGCTGCTACAGAAGTCCAGGCCAGAAGAAACCCGGAGTACCAAGGGCTGTCATTATAAAGCCCCATTACATTGCAGATATGACGAAGGTGATGGCCCTCAGCAAGAGAACGAAACTACTTTTTGAAGGTGCACCCGTTACCATTCGTCAAGACATGCCACAAAAAGTGCTGCAACAGCGGAGAAAGTTTAACTCCGTTTGTCAGAAGTTAATTGCCAAAAGCATCCGGTTTAGGATGCTCTACCCAGCCACCCTCTGCTTCTCGTATAACAACAAGAAATTCTCTTTTGACTGTCCGGAGGATGCAAGGAACGCCGTTGAGACATTGGAGATCCCAAGTGAATAACTGGTCGAGAGGAATAGCTCACCATTAAGGAAATGGTGACCTTTATAGTTGATGGGGAGTTTGGTCGGGAGGGTGCGGGAGTCGTTATGGGAACCGAAAATGAAGACTTGGTTCCTGATCCGCCTTCACAAAGGGCGCTGATTACTCTTAGGTCCAGGAGGTCGTTTTTTTTGGCTCTGAGGACTGTTCTGCCTCATTTGGTTGGATATGTTGAATGGTCTGTTCTCTGGTTCTCTGTATATGGATGCATATATGTTGTGTTCAACTGTTTTGCCCCCCCCCTTTGGGAGGGGGGTGGTGTTGTCCTTTTTTTGTTTGTTTGTTTGTTTTACGGCTTACTGTTATCTCCTGAGCGATGCGAAGTGTTAATTTGGTAATTAAGGATACATTTACTATGTGGCAATGAGTCTACTTAAGTATATTTCCTTGAATGTAAAAGGAATAAATTGTTGGGAAGGTGTCGTAACACGGACCCACAACAGGGGGCGCTAATGAACGGACAATGGATAAGGGAAGGAGTAACAATTTAATGTTGCACAAGAACACAACGTAAAATAAACAAAGGTACTGCCAATCACACACAAGAGGATTGCGGGCAGGCTCGAAGATAGGAGACCTCAGATGAACGAAGAGCCGGGACCCACACCGCTTCTACCACCAACGGCCTGAAGAACACTGAAGCCGCCAAGCCCCGAGTCCCCAGGTGGTCTCTGTCCTCCGTTGTCGGCCCTGGTACTGCTGGCAGAAAAAACAGAAGGTAGTGAGTGTGAATCCTCACACCCAGCAACCTTGATTATTGATTCTTGTGGAGGGAGAGCCTCCACCTCCAATCATACACACGTGCAGCTCCGAAAATCCAGTCAAGGAAATACCACCAGGAAAAAACAGCTGCAAAACAGATCAGATTATTATTTGACGTATAAGTCAGCAGAGAGATTACCTTGTATCGTAGGAGATTTCTCGGCGAGGAGGTGGAGTCGCCACCCGGCCTTTATGGTGATGGTGATGATGAGATGATGAGTGACAGCTGGTGTTGAGGATGATTGATGGCTGTCACTCCCAGTGGTTCTGGCGCCCTCTTGTGCTTGAAGCCCGCACTCCAAGCAGGGCGCCATCCGGTGGTGGTGAGCCAGCAGTACCTCCTCTTCAGCGGCCCACACAACAGGACCCCCCCCTCAACGGGCGCCTCCTGGCGCCCGACCAGGCTTGTCTGGGTGTCGGTGGTAGAAATCGACCAAAAGGGCCGGGTCCAGGATGAAGCTCCTCTTCACCCAGGAGCGTTCCTCGGGTCCGTAACCCTCCCAGTCCACCAGGTACTGAAAGCCCCGACCCATCCGACGGACGTCCAGGAGCCGACGAACGGTCCATGCCGGCTCCCCGTCGATGATCCGGGCAGGAGGTGGGTCGGGTCCGGGGGAGCAGAGCGGTGAGGTGTGGTATGGCTTGAGTTTGGAAACATGAAAAACCGGATGGATCCGCAGTGAAGCCGGGAGAGTTAGCTTCACTGCGGCCGGACTGAGGATCTTGGCGATGGGGAACGGCCCGATGAAGCGGTCCTTGAGTTTGTGGGAGGTCACCTGGAGCGGGATATCTTTGGTGGATAGCCACACCTCCTGCCCTGGTTGGTATGTAGGGGCCGGGGAACGCCGGCGGTCTGCATGGGCCTTGGCCCTCGTCCGGGCCTGCAACAGGGCAGAGCGGGCGGCCCGCCACACCCGGCGGCACCTCCGCAGGTGGGCCTGGACCGAGGGTACCCCGACCTCTCCCTCCACAAGTGGGAACAACGGGGGCTGGTAGCCCAGACACGCTTCAAAGGGGGAGAGGCCGGTGGCAGAGGATACTTGGCTGTTGTGAGCGTACTCGATCCAGGCCAGATGGTTACTCCAGGCCGCCGGGTGAGCGGAGGTGACACAACGAAGAGCCTGTTCAAGTTCCTGGTTTGCCCGCTCTGCCTGGCCGTTCGTCTGTGGGTGGTACCCGGACGAGAGACGCACGGTGGCCCCCAGTTCCTTACAAAAACTCCTCCAGACCTGCGAGGAAAACTGGGGACCACGATCCGAGACGATGTCCGACGGTATCCCATGCAGACGCACGACGTGGTGAACCAGGAGGTCTGCCGTCTCCTGGGCCGTTGGGAGCTTCGGGAGGGCCACGAAGTGGGCCGCCTTGGAGAACCGGTCCACTATCGTCAGTATGGCGGTGTTGCCCTGGGACGGCGGGAGGCCCGTGACGAAGTCCAGACCGATGTGGGACCAGGGGCGATGAGGCACAGGCAGGGGTTGGAGGAGACCCCTGGTCTTGCGATGGTCCGCCTTGCCCCTGGCACAGGTGGTGCAGGCCTGGACGTAGTCCCGGACGTCGGCTTCCAGTGACGCCCACCAGAAGCGCTGCTGGACTACTGCCACGGTCCTACGCACTCCAGGATGACAGGAGAGCTTGGATCCGTGGCAGAAGTCCAAGACGGCAGCCCTAGCCTCTGGTGGAACGTAGAGTCTATTCTTCGGACCGTTTCCCGGGTCCGGGTTCTTAGTCTGGGCCTCCCGGACGATCTCCTCCACGTCCCAGGTGAGGGTAGCCACGACAGTGGACTCGGGAAGGATGGTGTCGATGGGGTCCGACAACCCGACCTTGGCTTCCTCTTCGTGCACCCGGGACAATGCATCAGATCGTTGATTTTTGGTCCCGGGGCGGTAGGTGATCCGGAAGTCAAAGCGTGCGAAGAACAGGGACCAGCGGGCTTGCCTGGGGTTCAGCCGCTTGGCGGTCCGGATGTACTCCAGGTTCCGGTGGTCCGTAAAAACCGTGAAAGGCCCCGTAGCCCCCTCCAACAGGTGTCTCCACTCTTCTAGAGCCTCCTTCACCGCGAGGAGTTCTCGATTGCCCACGTCATAGTTCCGTTCAGCGGGGGTCAACCTGCGGGAAAAGTAGGCACAAGGATGGAGAACCTTATCGGACTCCCCGCTCTGGGACAGCACGGCTCCTATTCCTGAGTCTGAGGCGTCCACCTCTACTACAAACTGGCGAGTAGGATCAGGCTGCACCAGAACTGGAGCAGATGAAAACCGGCGTTTCAACTCCCTAAACGCGGCCTCGCACCGGTCCGACCAGGTGAAGGGGACTTTGGTGGAGGTCAGGGCGGTCAGGGGGCTAACGACCTGACTGTAACCCTTAATGAACCTCCTGTAGAAGTTTGCGAAGCCGAGGAACTGTTGCAGCTTCCTACGGCTCGTTGGTTGGGGCCAATCCCTCACCGCCGCAACCTTGGCCGGATCCGGGGCGACGGAGTTGGAGGAGATGATAAACCCCAAGAAGGACAGAGACGTGCGGTGAAACTCACACTTCTCGCCCTTCACAAACAGCCGGTTTTCTAACAACCGCTGTAGGACCTGACGTACATGCCGGACATGGGTCTCAGGATCCGGGGAAAAGATGAGTATATCATCCAGATACACGAAGACAAACCGGTGCAGGAAGTCCCGCAGGACGTCATTAACCAAGGCTTGGAACGTCGCGGGGGCGTTAGTGAGACCGAACGGCATGACCAGGTACTCAAAATGACCCAACGGGGTGTTAAATGCCGTCTTCCATTCATCTCCCTTCCGGATCCGAACTAGATGGTACGCATTCCTAAGATCGAGTTTGGTGAATATTTTGGCTCCATGCAGGGGTGTGAACACCGAATCCAAGAGGGGCAATGGGTATCGATTGCGAACCGTGATCTCGTTCAATCCCCTGTAATCGATGCATGGACGAAGTCCGCCGTCTTTCTTGCCCACAAAAAAGAAACCAGCACCCATCGGGGAGGTGGAGTTCCGGATCAACCCGGCGGCCAAGGAGTCCCGGATGTAGGTTTCCATTGATTCGCGTTCCGGACGTGAGAGATTGTACAGCCTACTGGACGGGAACTCACTGCCCGGAACCAAATCGATGGCACAATCGTACGGTCGGTGTGGTGGAAGGGCGAGCGCCAGATCTTTGCTGAAGACGTCAGCCAGATCATGGTACTCCCCTGGCACCGCCGTCAGATTGGGAGGGGTTTTAACCTCCTCCTTAGCCGTCATTCCGGGGGGAACCGAGGATCCTAAACACTCCCGGTGGCAGGTTTCGCTCCACTGCACCACGACCCCAGACGGCCAATCGATCCGGGGATTGTGCTTCACCATCCAAGGAAAACCCAAAATCACTCGGGAGGTAGAAGATGTCACGTAAAACACTATCTCCTCCCGGTGATTCCCAGACACAACCAGGGTCACAGGCTGGGTCCGGTGTGTGATTAGCGGGAGTAGAGTGCCATCTAGTGCCCGTACCTTCAAGGGCGAAGGCAGAGCCACTAGGGGGAGCCCCACTTCCTTTGCCCATCTGCTATCCAACAGATTCCCTTCGGACCCCGTGTCCACCAGTGCTGGGGCGTGAAGGGTTAAATCCCCACTCAGGATTACCACTGGGATTCGTGCTGATTTGCGGGAACTTCCCGTGCACATGTTATGGCCCACCCTTAGCCCAGTGTCTAAGGACGGGCGTTGGTGTTTGACCGTTTGGGGCAGTCTTTTAACAGGTGCTCACATGAGCCACAGTAAAAACATTCCCCGCGGGCCAGTCTCCTTTGTTTAATATCTGATCTCACTTTAGCCCTGCTCGTGTCCATAGCTTCGTCAGCAGGGGGAGCTGTTGCCACACGGAGCCCACCGGCAATGGAGCGTGAGGACGACGTCACCCCGTCAGACCCGGAAGAGAGAGGGACGGCTTGTGCCCGGCCACGCCCCCCGGCCTGCTCCCGACGGTGTTCATTCAAACGGTTGTCTAAGCGTATAACCAGAGTGACAAGCCCGTCGAAAGTCTGCGGTTCGTCCTTAGCCAGTAAATGCTCCTTCAGTACTGGAGACAGTCCGCTTATGAAGGCGGCGCGGAGCGCGACGTCATTCCAACCCGACCTCGCAGCCGCGATGCGGAAGTCGACAGCGTAATCGGCCGCGCTCCGACGCCCCTGTCTCAGTGACAGCAGCACGGTCGAGGCGGTCTCGCCTCTGTTGGGATGATCAAACACCTGTTTGAATTCCCGTATAAACCCAGCGTATGACGTCAGAAGCCATGACTGCTGTTCCCAGAGCGCTGTAGCCCAAGCGCGTGCCTCACCTCGAAGCAGATTAATTACATAAGCCACCCGGGTGGCGTCTGCCGCGTACATGACTGGACGCTGTGCAAAAACGAGCGAACACTGCATCAAGAAGTCTGCGCACGTCTCCACACAGCCTCCGTACGGTTCAGGAGGACTTATGTAAGCTTCAGGGGACGGTGGGGGGGGTAGTTGAACGGCCAGTGGAACATCTACATTAGGCCCCGGACCAGCAGGAGGAGACACTGCAGCGACGCTTGACTCGCGTGCTTCCACTCTGGCGGTGAGAGCCTCCATCCTCTGATTGAGGCTTGCATTTTGCTCAGTTACCAGCTGTAACTGAGCAGTGAAAGCGGTAAGGATTTGCTGCAGATCACTTACCACGCCTCCTGCTGACGCCTGCGCTCCCTGTTCTCCCATTGGCTGTTCAAGCTGTGGTTGACGCCCCTCGGGATCCATGACGAATGGCCGAGAAATCCTGTTGGGAAGGTGTCGTAACACGGACCCACAACAGGGGGCGCTAATGAACGGACAATGGATAAGGGAAGGAGTAACAATTTAATGTTGCACAAGAACACAACGTAAAATAAACAAAGGTACTGCCAATCACACACAAGAGGATTGCGGGCAGGCTCGAAGATAGGAGACCTCAGATGAACGAAGAGCCGGGACCCACACCGCTTCTACCACCAACGGCCTGAAGAACACTGAAGCCGCCAAGCCCCGAGTCCCCAGGTGGTCTCTGTCCTCCGTTGTCGGCCCTGGTACTGCTGGCAGAAAAAACAGAAGGTAGTGAGTGTGAATCCTCACACCCAGCAACCTTGATTATTGATTCTTGTGGAGGGAGAGCCTCCACCTCCAATCATACACACGTGCAGCTCCGAAAATCCAGTCAAGGAAATACCACCAGGAAAAAACAGCTGCAAAACAGATCAGATTATTATTTGACGTATAAGTCAGCAGAGAGATTACCTTGTATCGTAGGAGATTTCTCGGCGAGGAGGTGGAGTCGCCACCCGGCCTTTATGGTGATGGTGATGATGAGATGATGAGTGACAGCTGGTGTTGAGGATGATTGATGGCTGTCACTCCCAGTGGTTCTGGCGCCCTCTTGTGCTTGAAGCCCGCACTCCAAGCAGGGCGCCATCCGGTGGTGGTGAGCCAGCAGTACCTCCTCTTCAGCGGCCCACACAACATACATAATGCAGTGAAGCGCAAGAAACTACTAACATGGATTAAGAAGAAAAAGGGAAATATAGCCTTGTTACAAGAAACACATCTTACGGATGAGGAGCATAAAAAGCTCAAGAGGGAATGGGTGGGAGAGGTGTATTACTCTTCCTTCTCGTCTAATAAGAGGAGAGTAGCAATATTAATTAACAAAAATACTCCATTTATGCTGGAAAAATGTGTTAAAGATGAACAGGGCAGATATGTCCTGATCAAAGGGAAGTTGTATGGGGAAAGCATTTTTATTGGATGTGTTTATGCACCGAATGTATATTTACCAGATTTTTACTCCAAACTTCTTGCCGAGGCCTCTTCTAACATGACTGAATATAGTATTATAGCAGGGGACTTTAATTGTACTATGAATCCTGAGATGGATCAGCAACCAGTTGTAAAAAATATAAACCCCAAAATGAGAGAAGCATTGAAGAAATTATGCTCTGATCTACAATTATTCGATATTTGGAGAGTTATCCATCCAGACAAGAAAGATTTCACATTTTACTCAAACCCGCATGGCAGCTTTTCACGAATTGACTATTTTTTTGCAACTGGTACTGTACTGGATAGGACACAAAGGTGTGGTATCGGTATGCGGATTTTATCTGATCATGCAGATGTGTATATCAATCAATCAATCAATTTTTTTATATAGCGCCAAATCACAACAAACAGTTGCCCCAAGGCGCTTTATATTGTAAGGCAAGGCCATACAATAATTATGTAAAACCCCAACGGTCAAAACGACCCCCTGTGAGCAAGCACTTGGCTACAGTGGGAAGGAAAAACTCCCTTTTAACAGGAAGAAACCTCCAGCAGAACCAGGCTCAGGGAGGGGCAGTCTTCTGCTGGGACTGGTTGGGGCTGAGGGAGAGAACCAGGAAAAAGACATGCTGTGGAGGGGAGCAGAGATCGATCACTAATGATTAAATGCAGAGTGGTGCATACAGAGCAAAAAGAGAAAGAAACGGTGCATCATGGGAACCCCCCAGCAGTTTACGTCTATAGCAGCATAACTAAGGGATGGTTCAGGGTCACCTGATCCAGCCCTAACTATAAGCTTTAGCAAAAAGGAAAGTTTTAAGCCTAATCTTAAAAGTAGAGAGGGTGTCTGTCTCCCTGATCTGAATTTGGAGCTGGTTCCACAGGAGAGGAGCCTGAAAGCTGAAGGCTCTGCCTCCCATTCTACTCTTACAAACCCTAGGAACTACAAGTAAGCCTGCAGTCTGAGAGCGAAGCGCTCTATTGGGGTGATATGGTACTACGAGGTCCCTAAGATAAGATGGGACCTGATTATTCAAAACCTTATAAGTAAGAAGAAGAATTTTAAATTCTATTCTAGAATTAACAGGAAGCCAATGAAGAGAGGCCAATATGGGTGAGATATGCTCTCTCCTTCTAGTCCCCGTCAGTACTCTAGCTGCAGCATTTTGAATTAACTGAAGGCTTTTTAGGGAACTTTTAGGACAACCTGATAATAATGAATTACAATAGTCCAGCCTAGAGGAAATAAATGCATGAATTAGTTTTTCAGCATCACTCTGAGACAAGACCTTTCTGATTTTAGAGATATTGCGTAAATGCAAAAAAGCAGTCCTACATATTTGTTTAATATGCGCTTTGAATGACATATCCTGATCAAAAATGACTCCAAGATTTCTCACAGTATTACTAGAGGTCAGGGTAATGCCATCCAGAGTAAGGATCTGGTTAGACACCATGTTTCTAAGATTTGTGGGGCCAAGTACAATAACTTCAGTTTTATCTGAGTTTAAAAGCAGGAAATTAGAGGTCATCCATGTCTTTATGTCTGTAAGACAATCCTGCAGTTTAGCTAATTGGTGTGTGTCCTCTGGCTTCATGGATAGATAAAGCTGGGTATCATCTGCGTAACAATGAAAATTTAAGCAATACCGTCTAATAATACTGCCTAAGGGAAGCATGTATAAAGTGAATAAAATTGGTCCTAGCACAGAACCTTGTGGAACTCCATAATTAACTTTAGTCTGTGAAGAAGATTCCCCATTTACATGAACAAATTGTAATCTATTAGACAAATATGATTCAAACCACTGCAGCGCAGTGCCTTTAATACCTATGGCATGCTCTAATCTCTGTAATAAAATTTTATGGTCAACAGTATCAAAAGCAGCACTGAGGTCCAACAGAACAAGCACAGAGACGAGTCCACTGTCCGAGGCCATAAGAAGATCATTTGTAACCTTCACTAATGCTGTTTCTGTACTATGATGAATTCTAAAACCTGACTGAAACTCTTCAAATAGACCATTCCTCTGCAGATGATCAGTTAGCTGTTTTACAACTACCCTTTCAAGAATTTTTGAGAGAAAAGGAAGGTTGGAGATTGGCCTATAATTAGCTAAGATAGCTGGGTCAAGTGATGGCTTTTTAAGTAATGGTTAATTACTGCCACCTTAAAAACCTGTGGTACATAGCCAACTAACAAAGATAGATTGATCATATTTAAGATCGAAGCATTAAATAATGGTAGGGCTTCCTTGAGCAGCCTGGTAGGAATGGGGTCTAATAAACATGTTGATGGTTTGGATGAAGTAACTAATGAAAATAACTCAGACAGAACAATCAGAGAGAAAGAGTCTAACCAAATACCGGCATCACTGAAAGCAGCCAAAGATAACGATACGTCTTTGGGATGGTTATGAGTAATTTTTTCTCTAATAGTTAAAATTTTGTTAGCAAAGAAAGTCATGAAGTCATTACTAGTTAAAGTTAATGGAATACTCAGCTCAATAGAGCTCTGACTCTTTGTCAGCCTGGCTACAGTGCTGAAAAGAAACCTGGGGTTGTTCTTATTTTCTTCAATTAGTGATGAGTAGAAAGATGTCCTAGCTTTACGGAGGGCTTTTATATAGAGCAACAGACTCTTTTTCCAGGCTAAGTGAAGATCTTCTAAATTAGTGAGACGCCATTTCCTCTCCAACTTACAGGTTATCTGCTTTAAGCTGCGAGTTTGTGAGTTATACCACGGAGTCAGGCACTTCTGATTTAAAGCTCTCTTTTTCAGAGGAGCTACAGCATCCAAAGTTGTCTTCAATGAGGATGTAAAACTATTGACGAGATACTCTATCTCCCTTACAGAGTTTAGGTAGCTACTCTGCACTGTGTTGGTATATGGCATTAGAGAACATAAAGAAGGAATCATATCCTTAAACCTAGTTACAGCGCTTTCTGAAAGACTTCTAGTGCTGGGTAGTCCATCAGAGTAAATGTAAATGTTATTAAGAAATGATCAGACAGAAGGGAGTTTTCAGGGAATACTGTTAAGTCTTCTATTTCCATACCATAAGTCAGAACAAGATCTAAGATATGATTAAAGTGGTGGGTGGACTCATTTAGTCCTCATTTAGGTCTCAACTGCATAAATGCCTCTTCAACCACAAGAATCTCAGTGGAACTGGCGACTTAACCCATTATTTATGACAAATTCTTTATTTGTTGCTTATATCAAAGATCAAATTGAGTTTTTCCTTCTAACTAATGATGATGGGAAGGTAAACCCAGCCACCCTTTGGGAGACATTAAAAGCTTTTTTAAGGGGCTCTATAATTTCATATGGTGCAGCTAAAAAAAAGGATGCTAACAAGCAGCAGACAGAATTAGAGCATAACCTATATAGTTTGGAAAAGCAACTTATCACTAATTACTCACCTGCTCTCCGCAAAAAAGTGGAGGTTACTAGATCAGCGTTAAACCAACTGTTAACTCAGAAAGCAGAGGTTAATTTACTCCATGCTAGACACAGACTGTATGACATGGGAGATAAACCTGGCCGAATGCTGGCGCGGTTGGCGGCAGGGCGACCTGGCACTAATTTTATACCCTCACTAAAAGATGATAAGGGTCAAAGTTGCTACGATAAAGGAGAAATGGCGGATATGATGGTAAGGTACTATCAGAGGATTTACGCTACAGAAGTGTCGGTACCACAAATAGAGATATGTAGTTTCTTAGACCAATTGGATTTGCCGTCTCTGTCAAAGGACAGAGGGACAGGCGGTTTTGGGCAGACCAATAACAAAAGAAGTAATAGCTGCAATAGAATCCCTTCAGAGCGGGAAGATGAGCGGCCCAGATGGATACGGACCGGAGTTTTACAAAATTTTTCGGGAACAATTGGTTGGACCACTACTAAATATGTACCATTACTCAATAGGAAAGGGCACTCTCCCAACAACATTATATTCGGCAAATATATCCTTGATACTAAAGAGTGGAAAACCGGCAGATCAGTGTGGTTCTTATCGCCCAATCAGCTT
Source organism: Thalassophryne amazonica (assembly GCF_902500255.1). Classification (NCBI taxonomy): domain Eukaryota; kingdom Metazoa; phylum Chordata; class Actinopteri; order Batrachoidiformes; family Batrachoididae; genus Thalassophryne; species Thalassophryne amazonica. The sequence continues at coordinate 120,676,103 of NC_047107.1, forward strand.
GTTGAATGTGGATAGCAAGATTCTCTCAAAAATTTTAGCTAAAAGGTTAGAAGACTATTTGCCGATCCTAATCCGACCAGATCAAACGGGTTTTATTAAAAATAGACACTCCTTTAGTAATATGCGAAAGTTGTTGAATGTTATCGAACATGCTAATGCTACTAAGTCAAAGGGCCCGGTTATATCGTTGGATGCGGAGAAAGCATTTGATCGTGTGGAGTGGAATTATTTGTTTACGGTTATGGAGAAATTTGGTCTTGGCAAAAATTTCATCGACATGGTCAAATTACTGTATGTTGCCCCCAAAGGAAAAATCATAGTAAATGGTATGCAAACGAAGGAATTTGAACTTGAAAGATTGACGCGCCAAGGTGATCCAATTTCTCCTCAAATTTTTGCGTTGGCAATTGAGCCACTGGCAGCGGCCATTAGAAGTCACAGTAGTATATCTGGATACAAATTGGGAGGACTGGAACATAGAATTTCTCTATATGCGGACGATGTCTTGTTGTTCATATCTAAACCTGAGATTTCAGTTCCGGCCCTCCTTTCTGTCATACAAATATTTGGCTCTCTGTCAGGGTATAAGGTAAACTTAGGGAAAACAATTGCTATGCCTTTGGGGAGTAGCAGTAAAATTGATGACTTTCCATTCACCTGGTCAGATTCCGGTTTTATGTATTTAGGTATTGAGATTATACCTAACGTCAGGGAAATTTTGAGGAAGAACATGGAATCGGTCAATAAAAAGATCCAAGGGGACCTTGTACGATGGATGGACCTGCCTGTGTCCTGGATAGGTAGGGTGAATTTAATTAAAATGAATGTGCTACCACGTATTCTTTACCCTTTACAGATGCTCCCAGTGTGCCTAACTAAGAAGGCGATCAGGGACATTGAAAGAGATTTGGCAAAGTTTATTTGGAAAAGAAAGAAACCTAAGTTGAGTCTCAAAACTATGCAATTACCTAAGGATAAGGGAGGGGTAGCTCTCCCAAATATTATGTTTTATAATTGGGCATGCCATATCAGATGCATATACGATTGGATACAGACATATTTGAGAGGAGATGATGGCACTCTCGAATCCTGGGGATGTGCGCCCTTCTCCCTGATGAGCCAACTTATGGGGAAAACAAACAAAAAAAAAAACTGTATACTGTGTATCTGTTGATTAGTAATACTGCAAAAGTGTGGCGAGATATGTGTAAACACACCTCTGGGAGCACGGAATTACTTTCTTTGACACCTTTGTTGAATAATCCAGATTTTTCCCCAGGATTGGAGAGTGTAATATTCCAGAGATGGTATAATATAGGAATAAGGGTGGCTGGTGACTTATTTGAGGGTGAAACTCTCAGATCTTTTGCACAAATTCAGAGCAAATACGGAGTTCCGCAGAAGGACTTCTTTGCGTACCTTCAGGCACGGCACTTTATTCAGACAGACTTTAAGACTCCCCAAGGGACACTCTCACCGGAACCTATGGAGAAACTGCTTCGGGAGATCAAAGTTGAGAAACCCATGATTAAACAGGCCTATGGATTTCTGCAAGAACATAACCACCACAATATCCAGAAGACTGTGGGACGTTGGGAGGAAGATCTACAGCTTCAATACAAGGAAGAGGAGTGGATGGACTGTATTAGAGCTACTCATGCATTATTTGTCAGTAATAAATATAAAGAAACTCAGTACAAGATTTTACACAGACAACATAGGACACCTGTATTTCTGAATAAGATAGATCCTCATAGATCTCCTCTATGTTCCAAATGTGAAGTGACCAATGGTACATACTTACATGCTCTCTGGAACTGCCCTAAAATAATCAAATACTGGTCTTGTGTAACTAAAGAAATTAGAGGAATGTTGAAGATGAGAATTTGTATGGATCCGGGTCAGTTTTTATTAGGTTTGCCATCTCTTAATAGGGTGAAAGATCACAATAAATCCAATCTTCTTAAAAAACTCCTATTTCTAGCACGAAAATGTATTTTATTCAATTGGGTTAAGGAGAAACCACCTACAGTAACCCAATGGTATAGGGAAATTTTCAGAATATTACCATTAGAGAGATTGAGCGCTAAATTAAGAGGCAATGAAGATAAGTATTTAAATGAATGGCAATACCTGATGGAATACTTACCCAATGATCTTAGAGATATCTTGCGGAGAGGCTCAGGCATATTTGAATGGAGAATCGTGACCCCCTCGAATGGAAGGGATCGCTGAAGATACGCTTGACTAATAATTTGTATTTAAAAGGGAAAAAATTTTTCCCTTTTTTTTTTTTTCTCTGTATGATGTGTGTGATTGTGTTCTCAATATGTTGAAAATTCAATAAAAAGTATCTTAAAAAAAAAAAAAAAAAACACTCCCATCATCTGCAGCATTTTACTGCCGCTATGGGAAGATTTGACTCTCTGGATCCCTTGAAGAAGAATGTGAACCCATCATCATTTCAGCTGTTTGTACGCCATCAGGTCCATTCTGCACCGAGCAAGAAATGAACTGAGACACGAGGACCCCAAGGAGCCCTGCGAGTGGTTTTTACACCTTCAAAAAATTAAAAGCAGCTCCTCATCTGCACCGGCTGTGAGCACAACCAGGCGACTCTATGATGGGTCTGATGGGTCTGTAGACCCCCCCCAAGAATTTCCCTCATCCTACAATACTGCACAGGGGGCGGAGTGTGGGATTATACACTCAGCGGCCACTTTATTGGGCACACCTTGCTCGTACCGGGTTAGACCCTTTTTTCCTCAGAACTGTCTTAATTCTTCAATAAATTCAACAAGGTGTTGGAAACATTCCTCAGAGACGACATGATGGCATCACGTAGTCACCCATTCAACCAGTCTGCCATTCTCCTCTGACCTCAACAAGGCATTTTCATCCACACAACTGCCGCTCACTGGATATCTTCTCTTTTTTTGCACCACTCTCTGTAAACCCTCGAGATGGTTGTGTGTGAAAATCCCAGTAGATCAGCAGTTTCTGAAATATTCAGACCAGCCCATCTGGCACCAACAACCACGCCACCTTCAAAGTCACTTAAATCTCCTTTATTCTCCATTCTGATGCTCAGTTTGATCTTCAGCAAGTCGTCTTCATTCGGAAGATTCAGATGGCTTTCGGTGGCTTTTCAGTCGTGTGACTATCCGAGAAATTGTGGTCGAGCTGGGCATGTCACAACATGTCCTGTGAGGCTTCAACACAGTGGCGCTTTTGTTCCGCCATCAGCTTTGTGCCGATGAATTTTGCTGCAACCCTTTTCATGGCAAAATCTTCTGTCACAGTGGAATGTGCCGAAAAAGTGCTGATGTCCACCTCTTCCACAATTTCTCGGATAGTCACATGACAGTCCCACATCACCACAGCGTTCACTTTGGAATGTTCTGGTCATTTCAGCATGTTGATGGCCGACCGGAGCATGGCTCGCTCTCCACCATTGTGTGGCCGTCTTTAAACCGGTTGTACCGCTCCTTAATCTGTGTGATGCCCATAGCATCGTTACCGAAAGCCGTCTGAATAATCCGAATGGTTTCCACCTGGCTGTCACCCAGTTTCTGGCAAAATTTGATGCAGTCGCGCTGCTCCAGTTGTTCCGCCATTTCCTTGCAAAGAAAAAACGACGAGAGACTCCACCCATCCTCACACAAAGGCTGCTTACAAGCAAATGACGCAACCGACAGGCGGGAAAAAAATCACGCATGCACACAAAGGTTCAAGGTTGGCTCATGCAAGCACACGTGATTCAAATCCATCAGGTTTTTGAAAAAAATAAAAAGGCCGGATACTTTTCTAACAGACCTCGTCCTTTGTTCTTTTCCAATCATGCATTGCACCTGTCATCACTCAGCCCAGCTCCCACTACTGGCACAGCTCTCACCTGGTTTGTGGCGCCTCATTCGTGATTTCTTGGCCTAAGTGTGGATTTGATCCCGTGCTGTGCAGAGGTGACCGTTGAGTGGCTCAAATCGCAAGATACAAAAGGTCCAACTTCTTCTTCTTCTTCTTTGTCTTTCGGCTGTTCCCGTTAGGGGAAAGGTCCAACATCATCTGGATTTTGGATCATGTAGCATAAAACAACAGCGGCGGTGTCACAGGGCTGCAAACCTGCAATAAAAGTCCGCTGTGCCGCCGGAAACCCAGCGGATTCCACTGATCACAGCAGCTGACGAAGCAGCAACGTGGGAAATGTAAATGTAATTTTGTGGTGGTGCATAAATAATAGAACAAGAGAGGTGCCGCTTCACACCGAAGTTCAACTGCAATGGAATTATTTGCAGTTTGCTCTGCAAATCAGAACAAACAAATTAGTGCCCCTGTGCAGCGTGCCACCTCGGCCCATAGGGAGACAGCCCGGCTGGAACGGCGAGCAGGTTTACACAAACACCTGTGGAAGAGGCGTCCACGTTGTTCGGTATGCTGCACTCGCCAACGGGGTCTCAGCCTACTGCCGAGGTCATCTAAAGGAGCCACGAAGACGTTCTATCAGATGCTTCACAGCCGCAAATAATGACCGCAGCGGCGGAAGAGCCACACTGTCTGCACGCCGAGCCACTAAACAGGTTCAAACACAGTCGACATCAACTTTGAAACGCTGAGAGTCACCGAGGACTTTAAACTCATTCTCTCTTCGTCGCTGACACAGAAGCTTTATCAGGAAACCTGCAGCATACCTGGACATAAGAAGAGCCTCAAACAAAGGTCAGCGGGGTCACACATCTGACGGGACAAACAAAGGGACAGAGTTCGGTGTGCACCTCAGACAAGCCCGAAACACAACGAGCTGAGACACGCTGCTCCTCCAACCGAGGAAGAAAAGATTATTCAAACACAACACAGAGAGCAGCGTCCGTTCAGCCGCTGAACGCCCTGAGGTTCAAAATGTATGATGTCATGTTGGTTTGACGAAAAAAAGGTCCAGCAGGAAAACATTGTTCTGAAAAACCGAGTTGATATCACCTTCACTTCTAAAGGGTGTAAACACAGCTGAATTAACTCTCTATGACCTGTGGATGCAATTTCCACCTAAATGACGCTCAAAAATAAAGGAGTAGTTTACTTTGTAGCAATTAACAGAAAACCTTTTCTGATGTCCCTGAAATGAGTTCGCTTCAAGTTCAGACATGTTCACAATCGACGAGCATTAAAAATAGTCAAATATTTACACAAACAACACATTTCATTTCAAGTTATACATATTTTTCAAAATGATTCCTCATTCCCTCTGCCAAAGATGTTTCAATTTTTCGAGTGCACACGCACACAACATGTTAAAAAAACTTAAACATGCAAGTTCAAACCACACATTTTTCCACAATTTGCAAATGTGTGTAATCAACTGATTATTTTTTTATTTATTCATATTCTTGACAGGAAAATGTGACCCTTACCATGGTTAAACAAAAATTGATAGAGCCACCAACCAATCAATCAAATCATCTCCTAGTCAGCTGTCAAATTACACAGAAGGACTTTAAAATTTAAGGCCCTCCAACAAGTGATGTCATCAGGAAGTCAAGGATAGTTTTTATTGGATTTATTTGGAATGACACCTTCAAAAGTGTCATGCAGAGACTCATTTTGTCGTGGAGAAGGTTGACTTCCTGTAGATACTAATAAACACTTTGGTGCAAATCAACTACTATAAAGTGTCACAAACACTGTTTCTGGTGCACCGGCTCCACATCTGGGCTGCAACAGTTTTAAGGAATCCAGCAGAGTTGAAATAAGAATTTCAACATGTCTTAGAAGTTCTGATTTTCTAATAAGAAAAGAAAAAATTATTTGACATTAATCCTTTATGTGTTGAAGAGAACAAATAATTAAATAAACTACGCCATGTTGGATCAAACCACCAAAAGTCCGAAAACATCTTTGGATAAAACAGTAAAAGAGTGACAACCAAAAAATGTTAGTTGGATCTGGATCAGGGTCTGGGTCTGGGCACCCAGACGTTCCAAACCATGACCCAAGATGTCACCAACATATAAAATGATCAGGTTAGACAAACCAATTAACAAGGTCAAAGTTCAGCAGCGTCTGCACTAGTTCCCAGTGCGTTCTGACCGAGTACAACAAGGTGGGTCGGAGTTATAGATGCAGCCTGTGGGACCTGCTAAACCCAGAACTCTCAAGCCCGTAAGCAGATTAGGCAACAAACAAGAAGTCAGAGAAAGTCCAGGAGATCCAGCCAATCGGACTCATCAATCATGAAAAATCAGACGGACACAAATCGCATTTACAGCCTCCACAACAAAAACAGAGAGAAAGAGAAAGAGGGAGATCCAGGATGCGAGTGAGCAGTTTTCCTCCCTTCTTATCAGTCAGGCAGGGAGCCCGGACTTGTGAGGAATTTGTAGCGTAATCCTCCCGCCTCCCGTGGGGTCCAACAGAGTGGAAGCAGTCTTTGTTTTCTGTTGAGGGAGGCAGCGTGAAGGTAAGGAAGTGAAGTCATTGACAGGCTGAGTCTGGCCCCCGACATGTTACCCTGAGGCCAACATCCGCCTCGACCTGTCAGCGCCGTCTTCATCGCGGCGCCCACTTTTAGGAACATCTTAACGATGGAGAGCAACGAGACTGAATCAAAGGTGATCGTAAAACGCTCTCTGACAGACTGCCGAGCAATTATCCCGTTTAGCTTTATGTCTGAGGGAATTTCACACTCACGCTTCCCAATCATGGATTTGCAGCTTTATGCCAATCATCCTTTCCAAGCGTGAGACCAGAGCTGAAGTAGATATTTGACAGTCTGCTGAAACGTTTCCTTTTAAATAAGCGCCTTGTTTCTGCTGCTCACAGCAATTTGACCTATATACGTCCCTCAGATCGTCAGAGAAAGAACTAGAAGGAGACTCCGAGAAGGAGCACCTCCAGCCAGGCTGAACAGTCCTGGAATTCTGCAACGAGATCAAATGGTAGAAGTGACAAATCCAGCAGTTCCACGAATGACCACTGGAGGCTGTCAACAAAAGCCCAGTTAAAACCTTTAAAGCAGACATAAACATGTTTACAGCATGTCAAGTCAGGTTTGGGGGCTCACACCCGTGCCACACCTCGCTGGATCCACAACGCCTTCCGAACCGCCCCTGGGATCTGGACAACAACCACCCAGGCAGATGCCTGGTCTGTACAACCTGGAAGTAAAACACATTTATATAACAGCTGAGTGGATCCTTGTCATTTGATTGATGCTTTGTATGTCACATGACATGGATTAATTCATCCCATTTGTGTTGCATTGCATTTAGAGTGCGGCTTGGTTACATTTAGAGCGCAAATTTGGTTCCATACATTTGGTACCATTGCGCTCTGCACACACATGCACGCGCACACATCATCGCGCATGCGCACACATGTTCAAGCACACGCACCCACACATGCACGTGTGCGTGCATGCACACACAAAACAAATCCACTGTGCTGTTTGGAGGCTGTCAGTAGGAAGAAAAAGAAAAGCTGGACTCATTTCTGACATGATTTTTTTTTCGCTGCACTGAGGACAAACACAGTCTTCTTTTTTTTTTGGTAGTACACGCACACACAAGCGCCGACCAGGATGCGTATGTGCGTGTGCACACACAGGGGACAACAACTCTCCCGAGACATAATTTGATTGAACTAACTGACGATGCTTGTAAGACACACACACACAAAACAAATCCACTGTGCTGTCTGGAGGCTGTTAGCAGGAAGAGATAAAGAAAAGCTGGACTCATTTCGGACATGATTTTTTTTTCACTGCACCGAAGATGTTGAATTAATAAAGTATTCAATGACAAGGATCTATTTTAGCCATTTTATAAAACAAATAATGAATGTTTTTACTTTCTTTCAATGGAACGAACATTTCATGAGGTGAAAGCTGGAACATATCATGTTCCAGCTTTCACCTCATATTGCTTTAAGTTTTCTGTCTTGACGCTTTGATGTCTTCCTTGGTCTACCAGTATGTTTGCCTTTAACAACCTTTTCATGTTGTTTGTATTTGGTCCAGAGTTTAGACACAGCTGACTGTGAACAACCAACATCTTTTGCAACATTGCGTGATGATTTACTCTCTTTTAAGAGTTTGATAATCCTCTCCTTTGTTTCAATTGACATATCTCGTGTTGGAGCCATGATTCATGTCAGTCCACTTGGTGCAACAGCTCTCCAAGGTGTGTTCACTCCTTTTTAGATGCAGACTAACGAGCAGATCTGATATGATGCAGGTGTTAGTTTTGGGGATGAAAATTTACAGGGTGATTCCATAATTTTTTCCTCAGAATTGAGTGATTCCATATTTTTTTCCTCTGCTTGGTCTAAAAAAGTAACCATTACTGACTGCCACAATCTTTTTTTCTTGATTTCTTATAGTGTTTCTTAAAGCCAGAAAGTTGCCATTTGAAATGACTTTAGTTTTGTGTCATGTCTGTGATCTGCTTTTTTTCTACAAAATTAAACAACTGAATGAACATCCTCCGAGGCCGGTGATTCCATAATTTTTGCCAGGGGTTGTATTACACTGCAATGTCACTGCCTGCGTCTCTAAATTTAATAGTTTCTTCTGCATGTTTTGCTTCATTTTTGTTGAATCCTCCTAGAAAACTGCAAAGACATTTCTAACTTATAGTACTGCCAATGTTGGTGAATTATTAAAAACTCCACAGTGGACACTGGTGGCAGAAGTACATTTCATTTCAAATGTGTTTATTGTGAAACATTTCATTCAACAAGGAACCTTTCTTGACACTTTCATGTTTCTTTAAAGAGAATCTCACAAACAACCCCCCCACCACCACCACCAAAAAAACCTCCAAACATATTATAAATGAGACACAGCATCAAGTCCCTCAGCTTGTCTTTTGGAATAAATCTAATTCTCTCCAAATGAAGAGTGTCTGTCAGTCAATGTTTGAACGAGGGCACCTCTTTCTTTCCAGAGATCAGTTTTGTTGCAGTTACAACTCCATATGTTAGAAGGCGCTGTTGTTCAACATTAAGTTTCATAAACTCATCACATATTCTCAAAAATATTAAAGTAGGCTCTGGATCTATCTGAACTTCCAAGATCACGGAGAAGAAACTGAATATGTTACAGCAGTACTCTTGTAGTTTTGGACATAGAGCATAACTATGTGATAATGTAGCATCCATGGAGTCACATTTCTCACAGGTGATACTTCTGGGAATATTCTGTGCAGCTTTAATTTAATTCATTTATTTAATTTATATAGTACGGAAGCGTATTGCATTCACTGGATAAAAAAAATTTGACCACTGATCTCATAATTTTGAGAAAAGATCTTGTAATTACAAGATGACACTTTGAGTGTGCCGTGTGTGAGCACAGTGCAGTGTCGGAGGTTACAAATTGGCCAGTTTTTGATTATGACTCAAGAATTCTCATGCTTGTCTTTACTGAGGGACTGGAAGTACGGATGCACATTGTGCGGAGGTGATTACACACACAGACACACACAATAAATAAAAATAAAAATAGCCCAAGAGAGATAGACATCAGCCGAGATCCTGATGTCTTAATTATGAGATCTTTTCTCGTAATTATGAGATCAGCCATCAAAAAAAAAAAATTTCCAGTGAATGCAATACACTTCTATAATATAGCACCAAATCACAACAAAGTTGCTTCAAGGCACTTCACACAAGTAAGGTCTAACCTTACTAACCCCTAGAGTAAGCACACAGGCGACAGTGGTAAGGAAAAACTCCCTTTGATGATTTGAGGAAGAAGCCTCAAGCAGACCAGACTCAAAGGGGCGACCCACAGCTTGGGCCATGCTACCGAAATACTTGAAAATACAGATATACAGGAAATATTAAGAGTCCATGCTGGTGTCCAGGACGGGGGCTTTGTCTCTGAATAGTGTCATATGCATAAGATTTTGAACTGTACTGAACGATATTGGGTATTAACAGAACAATCGTGGCTGTGCTCTAAACACTTCTTCCACACAGTTGGGGGTATCAACCTTTGTAGAGTCTCATAAACTCAACAGATTATGAAACGTGAGCTGGCATACAGTTCAATGAAGCTCTCTAGCTTATCTGGTTGTATTTCTGCTCAAGATGTCGAAAAGAAGCAAAAGTGTTCAGTGTACAGGCTGCCAATATTACTGAACCCCATTTGTTTCCGGATTTTGAAAGACCCATCCATAGTGGAGGGAGTGAAGGTGGGGCTTAATGCTACATAACGCAAATCTCTACATCTTGATTTAAATAATAATATCAAAGCCAAGATGATGAGTTGCATAAGTGATGGTGTAGCACACATAAATCATCAGTTTTATTGCCAGTTTTCTTTAGACAAGTCGGAGGATGGATTCAGTGACTTGGAAATGTACATGTTCCACCTTAGATTTGGAACGTATAACAGAAGATATACCTTACTGAATTTTCATGCATCAATCCCCTGACTTGACTAAAGTAAGCTCACTGTAAAAGCAATTATTTAATTTTGGTGCTGCCACTTCTACAACGCGTCGTCTATTTTTGAAGTCTTGCTTTTTGTCACAGAGTTTGACTCAGTTGTCAAATCTCAGATCTGCTCCTGTGTTTGAAACTTTTCACGAGAGCCTGAACATCTGTTAGTCTGCCACTAAATAAAAAAGAAAACCTTCTCCGCCGAGTCATCTCTCATAAATAATCAAACAGTGACAAATATTTCACATAGAGACAAAAGTGCATTTCAAAAAGAACATACATAACCCCCCCCACCCCCACCCCCACCCATATTTTGCTTATATGTCAAAGTGTGAAATTAAGTTTTTGCCTCCTAAATGACCACAGTGATCTAGATGAACATTTACGAGTCTGAAAGGAGTAAAACAGTGCATCGGCTCGCTGGCGAGCAAACAGACGCTCACTCACTTCCACATCCAAATGCCCACAAAGCATAAAATATGCAACTCTATTATTCTCAGGGAGCGAATCATTTTTCCTTTCTTGCAGATTTTGTTGCTTGTGGATTCTCTCGGAAGCAATTCCCCCCAAGAAATGAAGAACTAAGAACTTTACAAGAAATAAGGGGGGGGGGGGGGGGGGGGGGGGGGGGAATCACACTTTATGCAGAAAGTGTTCAAAACTGCATAATGTGAAAAAAGCAGGTGAGATAACACAGTACAAAGGCACGAAGTCCACTGCAGAACTTCAAATGGCTTCTGTTGGGAATGTTTAGGGAACGTTCAGGTTTTATCCGAGCATGTGTGAAAGCCATTTCAAGCAGTGACGTGAATTTAAGGTGCGGCTCATTTTCTCTCTTTACTGTGCACATGAGCGACACGTAACGAAGAAAAAGATGATTATAAATACATTTAAAAAGTCGTGCATGAAAAAATAAGAGCTCTTCACATTTGTTTAAGCTTATGGATTCAGAAAACATCTCCAGAATCTGAGGAACTCCCAGCGTTCCATGGTTTCATCTTCACTGGGATTCTTTCAGTCATGAAAGCATTTTAAAATTTTAAACCACCTTTCCCTGAAGATGTTCTCACACGTCCTGCTCCTGCATTCAGGACACAAAAACTAGATGGTGGCGCCAAGACGGAGTCCGGAAAACGAGCCCTGCGGTTTGCAGGATTGGGATCTGCAGCATGTGCAAACAAAAGCCTGGCTCAGGTTAATGTCGCTCTGTCTAAACACTTGTAGCTTCAGGAGCCTGAAGGCAGCGCAGAGTTAAAACAGGGCCTGGAAGGCTGCGCGTCGGTATTCCCAGACTCCAGTGACGGCAGAAAAAGCAGGCCAGAAATCAAACAGTGTGAATGAGGTCATAGACAAAAGGTCGCTGACCCCTCAGACCCTCAGCCAGGGACAGATGGAGCTGCACGGGAGGGGGGCCGAGGAGACAGAAGAGCAGCGTGCAGCTCCAGTCTAAGCCTGCAAGGACGGGAATGTCTGTCCTGACCATGGAAACAAAAGGCTTAGTTCCAGTCCAGGGAACATGTTAAACTCTCATTTAGTTCATCAGCTCTGCTTAGGCGCCGGGACACTGACCACTGATGGACCCGAGCAGACCACCTGTTTTTTATCAAATACAGAGACTGACACCAGCTGAACCATCTCATTATGAACTCTGACAGAGACGTGATGTTTGTGTCCACGTTTATTTGCACAATTACTCAAAAATTAATGATGGTTTTCACCAAACCTGCTGACAAAGTTTGTTCTAACCTGGAGGATAAACCGTTCCATTTTCAAGTGTATCTGAATAATGTGGCACAAAAAGAAAGGTATTGTTTTTAAATGTTAGCGAAGATATACAGTATCAATATTCATAAAACAAAAAAACAGTTCAATTTTTGTCTGTGCATGTACGTGCATGGAGAAAGTCTTCTTCCATAGGAAAGGTTTCACAGAAACAGCTTGTTTACCAACAACGACAACAACTTTCAAAACAAATATAATAAACTTTTGTCAATTAAAAATGGAATTAAGAACAATAAAATACCACACATAAGTATTTTTTTAAAATTGAAAAAAGTGAATAAAAAGAGATTTTTCAAAAAGGTTTAAAAAACCTTTTATTGTTGAAGTCACAGAAGTCCATAACTGGACTCCTGCTTGTCCTGTGAGACACGCCCACTGAGCCTGTGTGAAACACGCCCACTAAACACGTGAAACACACCCACTGAGCCTGTGTGAAACACACCCACTAAACACGTGAAACACATCCACTGAACACGTGAAACACTCCCACTGAGCCTGTGTGAAACCAGCCCACTGAGCCCGTGAAACACTCCCACTGAGCCTGTGTGAAACACGCTCACAAAACATGTGAAACACTCCCACTGAGCCTGTGTGAAACACGCCAACTAAACACGTGAAACCTGCCCACTGAGTCTGTGTGAAACCAGCCCACTGAGCCTGTGAAACACTCCCACTGAGCCTGTGTAAAACACACCCACTAAACACGTGAAACCTGCCCACTGAGCCTGTGTGAAACACGCCCACTAAACATGTGAAACACGTCGACTGAACACGTGAAACACTCCCACTGAGCCTGTGTGAAACATACCCACTAAACACGTGAAACCTGCCCACTGAGCCTGTGTGAAACACGCCAACTAAACACGTGAAACCTACCCATTGAGCCTGTGTGAAACACGCCCACTAAACATGTGAAACACATCCACTGAACACGTGAAACACTCCCACTGAGCCTGTGTGAAACCAGCCCACTGAGCCCGTGAAACACTCCCACTGAGCCTGTGTGAAACACGCTCACAAAACATGTGAAACACTCCCACTGAGCCTGTGTGAAACACGCCAACTAAACACGTGAAACCTGCCCACTGAGTCTGTGTGAAACCAGCCCACTGAGCCTGTGAAACACTCCCACTGAGCCTGTGTAAAACACACCCACTAAACACGTGAAACCTGCCCACTGAGCCTGTGTGAAACACGCCCACTAAACATGTGAAACACGTCGACTGAACACGTGAAACACTCCCACTGAGCCTGTGTGAAACACGCCCACTAAACACATGAAACCTGCCCATTGAGCCTGTGTGAAACACGCCCACTAAACATGTGAAACACGTCGACTGAACACGTGAAACACTCCCACTGAGCCTGTGTGAAACACGCCCACTGAGCCTGTGTGAAACCAGCCCACTAAGCCCGTGAAACACTCCCACTGAGCCTGTGTGAAACACGCCCCCTAAACACGTGAAACACGCCCACTGAGCCTGTCTGAAACACGCCCACTGAACACGTGAAACACTCCCACTGAGCCTGTGTGAAACACGCCCACTAAACACGTGAAACCTGCCCACTGAGTCTGTGTGAAACCAGCCCACTGAGCCTGTGAAACACTCCCACTAAGCCTGTGTGAAACACGCCCACTAAACACATGAAACACTCCCACTGAGCCTGTGTGAAACACACCCACTAAACACGTGAAACCTGCCCACTGAGCCTGTCTGAAACATGCCCACTAAACACGTGAAACCTGCCCATTGAGCCTGTGTGAAACACACCCACTGAACATGTGAAACACTCCCAATGAGCCTGTGTGAAACACACCCACTAAACACGTGAAACACGCCCAGTGAGCCTGTGTGAAACACGCCCACTGAACACATGAAACACTCCCACTGAGCCTGTGTGAAACACGCCCACTAAACACGTGAAACCTGCCCACTGAGCCTGTGTGAAACACGCCCACTGAGCCCGTGTGATACACGCCCACTAAACACGTGAAACACACCCACTGAGCCTGTGTGAAACACGCCCATTAAACACGTGAAGCCTGCCCACTGAGCCTGTGTGAAACATGCCCACTGAGTCCGTGTGATACACGCCCACTAAACATATGTGAAACACGCCCACTGAGCCTGTGTGAAACACGCCCACTGAACCCGTGTGAAACATGCCCACTAAACCCGTGTGATACACGCCCACTAAACATGTGAAACACGCCCACTGAGCCTGTGTGAAACACACCCACTGAGTCTGTGTGATACACGCCCACTAAACACATGTGAAACACGCCCACTGAGCCTGTGTGAAACACGCCTACTAAACACGTGAAACACGTCCACTGAGCCTGTGTGAAACACGCCCATTGAGTCCGTGTGATACACGCCCACTAAACACGTGAAACACGCCCACTGAGCCTGTGTGAAACACGCCCACTGAGTCCATGTGATACACGCCCACTAAACATATGTGAAACACGCCCACTGAGTCCGTGTGATACACGCCCACTAAACACGTGAAATATGTCCACTGAGCCTGTGTGAAACACGCCCACTGAGTCTGTGTGATACACGCCCACTGAGTCCGTGTGATACACGCCCACTAAACACATATGAAACACGCCCACTGAGCCTGTGTGAAACACGCCCCCTGAGCCTGTGTGAAACACGCCCACTAAACACGTGAAACATGCTCACTGAGCCTGTGTGAAACACGTCTACTGAGCCGTGTGATACACGCCCACTAAACACATGAAACACACCCACTGAGCCTGTGTGAAACACGCCCACTAAACACATGTGAAACATACCCACTGAGCCTGTGTGAGACACACCCACTAAGCACATGTGAAACACACCCACTGAGCCTGTGTGAGACACACCCACTAAGCACATGTGAAACATACCCACTGAGCCTGTGTGAAACACGCCCACTAAACACATGTGAAACATGCCCACTGAGCCTGTGTGAAACACGCCCACTAAACACATGTGAAACATACCCACTGAGCCTGTGTGAGACACACCCACTAAGCACATGTGAAACACACCCACTGAGCCTGTGTGAAACACGCCTACTAAACACGTGAAACACGTCCACTGAGCCTGTGTGAAACACGCCCATTGAGTCCGTGTGATACACGCCCACTAAACACGTGAAACACGCCCACTGAGCCTGTGTGAAACACGCCCACTGAGTCCATGTGATACACGCCCACTAAACATATGTGAAACACGCCCACTGAGTCCGTGTGATACACGCCCACTAAACACGTGAAATACGTCCACTGAGCCTGTGTGAAACATGCTCACTGAGTCTGTGTGATACACGCCCACTGAGTCTGTGTGATACACGCCCACTAAACACATTTGAAACACGCCCACTGAGCCTGTGTGAAACACGCCCACTAAACACATGAAACACGCCCCCTGAGCCTGTGTGAAACATGCCCACTAAACACGTGAAACATGCCCACTGAGCCTGTGTGAAACACCTCCACTGAGCCGTGTGATACACGCCCACTAAACACATGAAACACACCCACTGAGCCTGTGTGAAACACGCCCACTAAACACATGTGAAACATACCCACTGAGCCTGTGTGAGACACACCCACTAAGCACATGTGAAACACACCCACTGAGCCTGTGTGAGACACACCCACTAAGCACATGTGAAACATACCCACTGAGTCTGTGTGAAACACGCCCACTAAACACATGTGAAACATGCCCACTGAGCCTGTGTGAAACACGCCCACTAAACACATGTGAAACATACCCACTGAGCCTGAGTGAGACACACCCACTAAGCACATGTGAAACACACCCGCTGAGCCTGTGTGAGACACACCCACTGAGCCAGGGTGTGTGAGAGGCACGCCCACTGAGCCTGAGTGTGACATGCCCACTGAGCCAGTGTGTGTGTGAGAGAGAGAGAAAGAGAGAGAGGGAGGGAGAGAGAGAGCGATACAGCCACTGAGCCCATGTATGACACACCCATACAATCTGAGGGAGAAAGAAGAAATGTGCAGCTTCACATTGTTCCTCCTATTTTCCTTCTGAAAAGGGGCTTGGCAAGAAAATTCTTTACATTGTAAAACCAGCGACACAAACAGGATGTTCATCAGATAGCTGGAAAATTGTTGATTTTGTTTTGTTTGGCTTGTTTTTATTTTTGTTTTTTAAGATTGATCACCCAAGTGTCTTCTGCAAATTATTTTTTGGCTGCAAACATTTTGAGCAGTTTTTAAGTTGCCTGTTGACCTGTTTAAGGAGAGCTGTCAGAGTCACTTAAAAAAAATTATCAAGCAGAAACCTGTACATATGTGCTGATTCTGGTGAAACCTGCTAAAAAACCTGCTAAAAAAAACAGAGCACACAACTAACACCACAAACCAACAAAAACCTGAATTTAAGTCAAGTGCAGTGCCATATCCACTTGTTGGAACACCCACCTCACGACCCCCTTGAGCATCCTCCCACCCCCTTTTTTTAATGAAAGTTGTTTAACCAACCCCCCCCCCCCCCCCCCATGAAATTAATACTGTGACCCCCAACACAATGCAAAAAGCAAAAAATAATGACTTTTCACAACATTATTCTCATCACTTCTGCACCTTGCTTGTGATGATGTCATCAGTGTAACAGATCTGGCACTAAACGGGTGAGTTATTTGTGATTTCATTTTTTATTTGTCATGAAATCAGATATTTTTTTGTAATATATGGAGGGTGGGTGTTCTGACGAATGTAATATTGGCCACACTTGTACATCAGCCACCCCTCTTCAGGCATAATTTCGCCCAGGGCATTCCGATGCATGAGTACAGTATACATGGCACAACATTCAGATGCGTCTTAAGGCCCTGTCATACCTTGACGATTTAGCCAGCATATGCCAATCGTATTAAAAAATGCTGGCATAAGTCCAATAAGTTAAGAGTAAGTTTTTTATAAGTTAAGAGCACATTGAAACACGCTGAAGCTCACTGATGTTTGTTCTAATAAGCTGAGCTCCTCAAAAAATTTTAGGCATGCTGAAAATTTTCAACGCATGCCAGCGTGTAACTCATACATCCCACACATGCTGGACATAAGTTGTAGGTAAGTTATGTGATTGTTGGCACACATTTCTTGCAATTTACTCATAAGTCTAAATACGTCCATTAATGCTGGCCACAGATTGGCTGAAACCTGCGGTCCTCATGCAAACACACTGTTTCATTCACACACGGAGTAAATCTAACCTGTTCATTTCAGTCCAATTCACCATCACAGACAGAGATGAATCCACATAAAGCTCTTGATTTTTGAAAATGATGTCTGAAAATACTTTAATTCATGGCTGGAAATGTAGCATTTTAAAGTAAGTCCCTCAGTGATTTTTCTGCTCTAGGTGTGTTTCTCATGTCAGCGTTGCACTCTGATCACACAGAAGCGCTGTGATGATTTAAACTTTTAAAGCGGCATCGCTGTGTTCATCGGATGACCTAATCAATCGATCAGGGTGATCACTTCATTCAGGTCAGATCACACCTGATCGCAGTCGACTGGCACTTTAAAAGCTTAAATCATCACAGCATTTCATTATTCAGGTCTGTGATGACCTGATCAGGTCTGATAAGCGGACCTGATCAGCAATCAGCAGCACTTTAAACATTTAAAGAGACAGCACTTATTCATTCATGGAAGCATTTACCACAGCCAGTCCACTCATCAGCATTCTGTACACAGTGAAAATGGTCCACTAAGATAAAAAATGAAAATAAAAAAATAAAATTATGTTAAATTACTCTGTTTCTGACCCGCACCAGACCGTGCAGTGCCGACCCGAACCACTGGGTGGAAACGAGGCTGTCAGCATATGCTGGTTAATCGTCAAGGTGTGACAGCTGCATTAATTTATTAGACGTGGGCCAGCATGGGCCAGCATGTGCCAGTGCTTTTAATATGGCCGTCATACGCAGGCTAAATCATCAAAGTTTGACAGGGCCTTTAGTTTCACATCACAATGTGCATAAACTCTACTTATTCATACAACAACACTAAATTGAAACCAACAACAAAATGCAAAAAAGTAATAGGAAAACACACAACTTCACCTTACTGCTTCACCTCAGGGAGCTTTGGTGCCAGCTCTCCACTTGTGGGTTTTGATACTTTGCTGGGGAGCCTTTAATTCACCAGGAAATCTCTAACCTCCATCTAAATAGCAATGCACCACGTTTGAGCTCACTCTGATCAGATGATGTCCAGAACACACCCATGACTAATTGACTACTGTAAATATGACACCTATAACACTCAGATGTGCAAATAGCAAGGTGGAGGTGAACACCCCAAATGCACTCACGCTATACACGATTGATAACGATGACAGAGTCCTTGAGCTTCGATTCTTTACCGTTCAGTTTACATTTTATGCCCACCATACACTGCTGAGTCCCAATTTCAACTTGTAGCACATCAGTGAAGTCAGGTGGCGTCTTTTTCCTCAAACATCCCCCACCTTCTGTTATTTTTCTACCGGTTCTCAATCTTTCAGTTCCTCCCCTTTATTGCTTAAATACTTTCCTCTGGTTTGAGCATTCATCTTTTCTTCCGCTCTCCATCCTCCTGCAGCCGTTAATTGCAACTGTGGTGCATGTCTGATCCTACGAGGGGGTACAGGGAGTCTGATTTGACTTTCCTTATGATCACACGGGCGGTTTGGATACCCCCAGGGGACAGTGCGGCGTGGACACCAGTCGGCAGCGACCTGGATGTCACAGACAAATTATCACCACAGCTCAAGCATTAATCCACCACTGAGGCTCCGAACAGGCAATTTCCTCTGATATACATATTCATCCAACAGCAGTCGGATCCTATTAGTGCTTTTTATACCATCCTTCAGTGCAAAACCCCAAGTGGCCACAATATCGATGGATATGAATACCCGAGCTGAGCACATCGCCTTCAGGCACAGAGACAAGGCTTCTTAAAATGACTTTGCTATATTTACCACTGCTCAATTCTCATTTTGGCCCGAGGTAAAGTTTTCCCAATCAAAGATGAGGCTTGCTGCACGCGATAAATGGTTTGAAACTGCCACAGTGCAGCAGCAATGAGCATTGCAGATTTAGGTCACTTCAATGTTTTATGGAATTTACAAAACCAACTGGAGCAGCGTTCGTTAGAGCCATGGGTCAAATCCAACATGCATTCAACGTTTTACACCTGTTCCATACCGGATTAGTAGATTTAAAACATGCACTTTCTTTGCTGTTTCTGGAACCAGTCTAAGAGCACATGACCTAAAGGACCACACCTTCGATGTTTATGTTTTAAGTCCAATAAACACAATTTACATCCATGTTACCATTGTCAAACCATTTTCAACCATTTTCTAGGAGCATGCACCACTCCCACACATTGCAACTTTAACTACGCAAGTGAACCACCTTGGGGTCTGGCTGGCAACCACCACCCATGACCCAAGTAACTGGGCCCTGGAATAGTATTAATTAAATAATAATTAAATTAATTTAAATGATTTAATTAAATTATTTAAGTAATTAAAACCCTTTTCTCGCTTGGTGCAGGTACATCTTATTCAATTCATTCTGATTGTCTGTCAAAATCAGTCTGTGAATATTTAAAACCTTGTTGGGGGATGCAGTCAATTCCAACCAACAAGATGTCTTTTTTAAAGACACTTAATGGTGGTGAGTCTGTTTCTTCAGCTTTGTAAAACTTTGCAAAAACCTTGTAACTGTTAGAATGGCCTAAGCAGAGGGTCATCCCTTTGAGTCTGGTCTGCTTGAGGTTTCTTCCTCAACATCATCAGAGGGATTTTTTTCCTTACCACTGTCGCCTGTGTGCTTGCTCTAGGGGTTGGTAAGGTTAAACCTTACTTGTGTGAAGCGCCTTGAGGCAGCTTTGTTGTGATTTGGTGCTATATAAACAAAATAAATTGAATTGAATTAAATTGAATGAATTGTGTTAAGTGGGCCGCTGAAGAGGAGGTACTGCTGGCCCACCACCACCAGATGGCGCCCTGCTTGAAGTGCGGGCTTCAAGCACGAGAGGGCGTCGGAGCCACTGGGAGTGACAGCTGTCACACATCATCAGCACCAGCTGTCACTCATCCAACTCATCACCATCACCATAAAGGCCGGACTGCAACTCCACCTCCTCACCGAGAAATCAGCCACCAGAAGAGGTATTTTCTCTGCTGAACTAAACACTGACTTATAGTCTGAACTTCTTTGCAGCCGTTTTCCTGTGGTGTTGCCTTATCTGTGGGATTGGCGTTTGGTGTGATCAGCAACGGCTTTGCTTCACACCCCAACCAGATAAGTGGTTAGACAGGAGCTGCACGAGTGTGTGACTGGAGGTGGAGGAGCTCCCTCCCTAACGAACACAGTCTGTGGGATTACTGAGTGTGCGAACTCACACTCATCAATACTGTTTCTGTTCTCTGCCAGCAGTACCAGGTCTGACAGCTGGAGACGGTGGCCACCTGGGGATCCAGGACTTGGCGGCTCCGGTGTTCTTCAGATCCGTTGGCGGTGAAGGCCGTGTGGGATCCGGCTTGGTTCTGGACGGACGTCTCCTATCCTCAAGCCTGCCCACACGTCACTCTACATATAATTATCTGTGGTACCAAAACTGTATTTGTCTGTATTCCGTTGTGCACTTCACAACATTAAATTGTTACTGTTTGGCTTATCCATTGCCCGTTCATTTACGCCCCCTGTTGTGGGTCCGTGTTCCTACACCTTCACAACAGAATTGAGTTCAAATGGTGTGGTGATCAAGAGGTAACATTTCACATTCTGGTCAGGTCAGGTCTGGGACTGGTGTTGCATGTTGCAGCAACACAACAGACCCACCCTGGGTTCTGTTTGGCAAACACCAAGTTAGACCACCATTCCATCCCCAAAGCCTGGACGTTGCCATCTATAAGTCATTCTTACGATACCCAAGGATCCTCCAAAGAAACAGAGCACCAGAGACATCTCGTCCTTGCCTTAAGTCACTGGCAAGCAACCAGGTCTCATAATCACACATTAAGACTGGAAACATCAGAACCCTAAAACCTGGACCTTCATTTTCCTGCAAACATATTAGTCCAGTGACTATGAGACATCAGCCTCATAGACTGAGAGTCATAAACATGACAAGATCAAGTGACTTTCACAATAATTTTGACACTTTTATCCCAAATAGACACACAGGCAATGGCAGAGTCCAGGAAGTCATGTCTTGATCCAGGACAGTCATATACCCAGACATTCCAACTCCTTTCCTTCTCAAGTGCTGCAGTCAGGCCATTCATTCACTGGTTCCACAAAGATGGTAGCGTAGTCCATGAAGTCCAGGTCAGTGAATCTTTCCTCACCAACAACGACATCCAAGCCACTAGACTCCACAACCTCACCCAACGTCCATATACGCACCAATGAGTAAAAGCCACAACACGTCCCTGAGGAACACCAGACTTCAAATCCAACAGATATGTTGTTCACTGTGATGGATTACTTTTCCCAAGAGGTCTATTTTAAAAACAGTTGGTGTGCCAGAAATATTGTCCTTTAATAAGCCTGAGCCTCGTGTGCTGTTTGTGAATAACTGACACATTTTGCTAAACGCACTCACCTTATAATGAGTGAACCCTGAACAGCCTGAGGGGGCCGAACGATTTGAACATTTACCAACAACTCTGTTTCAGCTCAGTTCAGTCCAGGTTAACCCTGGGTTAAAGCTCGTCGTTAGACCTCAGTCCTACTGGTGCTATTCTCGAGCTGGCCTACATGCTGATAACCAACAGGAGCTGCAACGTGCAATGCCAGGAATTTGAGCCTTGAGGGGTGGCGATATATTTAAACATGGTGCTGCATGTTGCTGTGTGTTACTGTCCTTCATTACTGACGGTATGAGTCAGGCCTGATGACACACTACAACCGAGCAGGATGCACGGACTGCAGACACGTGTCCAGAGTGGAGGTCTCCAAGGGGCCACGTCTGAAACAGACCCAAAATAGGATGGTCCATTCAAGACCTGGTATTCTTGAAATGCTCACCACTTTAAGTGGAGCCCATCAGTCACATTACCTGCTGAGGCTCAGGTTCAACAAAAACCTGCACCAGCTGGTCCAAAAAAGCTGGCTACCCACAAAGTAAAGTACAGGAAACATTTCAACAAGATTTTGTGGAGAGGAATCTTTTTTTAATCCCTTCCTTTCACTTGGGTGATCATTGCTCAGATGTACATTCTCCATCAGCTGAAGCATTGTTGGTTCTTATCCCAGCTTTTGTTGTTTATAAGTGGATGTGTCCTTGAGGAAAACCTGAACTCACACCTGCTGCCGGTGTGCAGGTGGGGTCCTGACACTGGCGTATTTGTGCGTGAAACCATTGCATTTTGATCTCAGAGAGAAAAATCTGTTCACATATTTCAAGAACCAGCCTTATGACATCACAAAGGTCTCCCACACAATTAGGTACATACATCACGCAATTCAAGCACTAGGCTTATGGCATCATAAAGGTCTCTATATACAGTTCATCTCTTCTTTCTTTAACAGCAATAAAAGCTCATTTTCCCCCGTAGCCACCAATGAAATGCCACTTGGGTACATACTGTACATCATGCATTTCAATAACCGGCTTTATGACATCACAAGCTCTATACAATTAGGTACATATTTGAGCATCAGCAAAAATTTTGTAATTTTAGCGGTCCTTCACAGTATATTGAGTCATGTCCAAGTATGTTATTTCTTTGTTACCTCACTGACAGCAGAAGATAAAAGGTTGAGAGTTGATTTCATACAGTCCTCATCTTTTGCAGTTCAGTGAAATCAGTCATTAAGGAACGTGAAGATTAAGACACAGTATGCTAAACCTGGCTAGAGCAGGGCTCACCGACCCTTCTGCGGGATATCACCTGACCTGCATGATTTATATTTGTACCTGCAGCCAATTAGTCATGTTTGGTAGTTCCTAGCTCCTGATTGGCCAAGCACACCTGGCTTAATTAGCAGTGAGTAATGCAGGCAGAGTTGGAAAACATTCAGGATGGGTGACCACCAGAAGCAGGGTTGGTTACATTCATAAAAACTGCATCACCGTGCATGAAGGAGCATAGTGTGGGAAGCCACCAAAGCACCTATGATAACTCTACTGGAGGTACAAGCTTTGGCGGCTGTGAGACGAGAGACTGTGCACACAAGAGCTTCTCCTGTTGTTTAAAAAACGTAAATTCTAGCCTCAAGTATCTTCTAAGTTCCAAGCCTTCTGACATAAGCAAAGCAAGAGTCTTTTTCTATGTAGAGTCTCTTCAACCAGAGCCACTGAGGTGTTGGATGTGAGCAGAACCAATGAAGGAAGTTCAGGTTTTCAGTCCCTCTGATTACTGTTTGAGAACTCTGGACTAAAATATTGTGGAGAAAAATAAATAAAATGAGAGCAGAAATGACTGTTTGCAGCGTGTTAGCGGTGATTATGAAATTATGCCTTTATGAGCCAACTTTGAAAGCAGTCTTCATTTTCTTTGTCAGAAACCAGTTTTGCTCTGATGATTATTTTCACTCCGGCATCAAGAACCCGAGCGAGAAACAATATCTGTGGGCTTCTCCTGAGACCTGCACTTTAATCCCCCCGCCCCACGTACCAAACACTCCAGGTGTTACGGGAAGTTCTTCACTTTGAACTTTTCTCCGACTTTGTTCAAACACATCCCGCAGCTCTACCTGCCCACTGCTTCTCGCCACAACCCCGCCTCATAGTGCCTTTTCCTCGCTCCCCCCACCTGCTGACTGAGCCGATTCATTCGCTTCACAATGATCCCTCATCATGTCGCCTTCATAGCCGGAGGAGAACTCGCGCAGGATGTGTTGTCATGCCATCGGTGCGGCTTCGCTGTAATTAAGATGATAACAGCAGCAAAAAAGCAGGAGTCTGTTATCATGTGACAAGAAACCGCCACTCTACTTCCAGGAACCACGCTTAAGGACTTTTAAAATACATGACCAGGTGTTCCAAGATACAACTGGTACTTTGCACAATGTGAAGCAAATTTCAACCCTTTCGTTTATAGGTGGCTTAAGAAGAAGGTAAAATGGTAACTGGATTTCTGTAACGCTTTTCTACCTGAAGCAGACAGTGATGTTCCCACAAAATACTACTGGACTACAAGAATGGATAATGGACCCAATTCAGTTCAATTTATTTCCATTATATAGCACCAAATCACAACAAAGCAGCCTCAAGGTGCTTCACACAAGTGAGGTCTAACTTCACCAACCCCCAGAGCAAGAACACAGGCGACAGTGGTACGAAAAAAAACTCCCTCTGATGATTTGAGGAAAAAACCTCAAGCAGACCAGACTCAAAGTGGCGACCCTCTGTTTAGGCCACAAAATACTACTGGACTACAATGGATGATGTATCCACAGAATACTAATGGACAAGTGCACTCAGTGTTTAAATTAAAATCATCAGAGTAAGACACTGAGATCGAAGCCCTGATTTGTGACACTGTTTCAACAAAGAATGACAAAAAGCTGTCACACAGTGAGTCAGACAGCACAAGACCAGATTTAGATTCTGGGTTAATCAGACGATTCAGTACATTAAAAAGGACCTGAGGCCTGTGAGTGTTATTTGCAATAAAATTTGACACAAACTGGGCTTTTGCTGACTTAACAGCTTCTTGGTAATCCACAAGACAGTCTCGAAAATTTCAAAATTCAATATTGAAATCACCTTCAAAACACAACTGGACACCAATGAATGTGAAATGTGTCTGTATTTATTTAAGCTGTGATAACTAGCGGCATCTCCACAGTGAACCCAACCCTTCACCCAGCGACTACTGGGATAGGGTCCACCCTGCTCCGCCCCTCCCCCACCATCACCACATCATGAATCTTAACTGGAACATGGCCACAAGCATCCAAGTGGTATTCAAGACTACAGGTTAATCAAGTTAAAAAGCCATGTGACCAGCCAATAGGTGTTACGGCAGTGCAAGATGGTCTTTACTGCTAAGGAAAAGGATGTTCCAGGTCCACCTCTCAAAAGCAACTACACTGCCACAACAAGGTGGAACATGGGTGTCCTCTTGGAACACTGAGACACCTACATGCTAGAAGATCATGTTCAGAGAAATGCACCACATGTTCAAAATGTCATAGCTGATGTTCCTTCACAATGCAAGTGATCTTAGTCTCTCTACGTAACCATTCATTCGACACAGAGTCATTCCAGTGGTACCCAAAGATTCTTCAAAGTGACCTTGTACCAAAGACGTCCAGTTATCACATTCAGGCAATGGTTAGTGTCCCAATCTGACAACCACGCAGTAAAACAAGAGGTCTTCGTTCTGCAAAGGTATTAGCGTCACCAGTCACCTCTGTCCATTGATCTTATGACTCCATATGCACCTATCAGGTCAGGTCCGGGAGCATGTACCACACCACAGAACCACCCTGGGTCCTGAATAGTGGACTACCCATCCATCTCCACCTCTCAAAAGTAACCATCTATTTGCCAAATCCAGGTGAGACATGGGTTTGTCCTTTACCTTCTCAAGCCACTGGGGTCCTCAACACTGAGTCGCCTGTGTGATAGATCAAAGAAACACACCACATATCCAATATGTCTTAAAGTGCAAGTTCTTGGACTCTGCTGGCTTGACCTATAAAATCCCACTCAGTGTGTTGGTGGTCAGACCTCAGCTGCCTGCACACAAACAAGGTGACACCACCTCTTTAGACGCCTGGAGCCAAATGTGACGACCTGAAATGTCGAAATAATTCACAGGAATACGAGCATCCAGCAGCCAACTTTAAAGAGAATAAAACAGCAGCGCTGGTGCCCAACTTTGAACAGAGCTGAAATTACTTTCTGCAGAGCAGCAGGAGTCGACTCTGCGGCTCATCTTTGAGCAGCCGGGCCGTTGACGTGCTCGCTCATCGCCATTATCAATCAATCAATTCAATCAATTTTTTTTTTATATAGCGCCAAATCACAACAAACAGTTGCCCCAAGGCGCTTTATATTGTAAGGCAAGGCCATACAATAATTATGTAAAACCCCAACGGTCAAAACGACCCCCTGTGAGCAAGCACTTGGCTACAGTGGGAAGGAAAAACTCCCTTTTAACAGGAAGAAACCTCCAGCAGAACCAGGCTCAGGGAGGGGCAGTCTTCTGCTGGGACTGGTTGGGGCTGAGGGAGAGAACCAGGAAAAAGACATGCTGTGGAGGGGAGCAGAGATCGATCACTAATGATTAAATGCAGAGTGGTGCATACAGAGCAAAAGAGAAAGAAACAGTGCATCATGGGAACCCCCCAGCAGTCTACGTCTATAGCAGCATAACTAAGGGATGGTTCAGGGTCACCTGATCCAGCCCTAACTATAAGCTTTAGCAAAAAGGAAAGTTTTAAGCCTAATCTTAAAAGTAGAGAGGGTGTCTGTCTCCCTGATCTGAATTGGGAGCTGGTTCCACAGGAGAGGAGCCTGAAAGCTGAAGGCTCTACCTCCCATTCTACTCTTACAAACCCTAGGAACTACAAGTAAGCCTGCAGTCTGAGAGCGAAGCGCTCTATTGGGGTGATATGGTACTACGAGGTCCCTAAGATAAGATGGGACCTGATTATTCAAAACCTTATAAGTAAGAAGAAGAATTTTAAATTCTATTCTAGAATTAACAGGAAGCCAATGAAGAGAGGCCAATATGGGTGAGATATGCTCTCTCCTTCTAGTCCCCGTTAGTACTCTAGCTGCAGCATTTTGAATTAACTGAAGGCTTTTTAGGGAACTTTTAGGACAACCTGATAATAATGAATTACAATAGTCCAGCCTAGAGGAAATAAATGCATGAATTAGTTTTTCAGCATCACTCTGAGACAAGACCTTTCTAATTTTAGAGATATTGCGTAAATGCAAAAAAGCAGTCCTACATATTTGTTTAATATGCGCTTTGAATGACATATCCTGATCAAAATGACTCCAAGATTTCTCACAGTATTACTAGAGGTCAGGGTAATGCCATCCAGAGTAAGGATCTGGTTAGACACCATGTTTCTAAGATTTGTGGGGCCAAGTACAATAACTTCAGTTTTATCTGAGTTTAAAGCAGGAAATTAGAGGTCATCCATGTCTTTATGTCTGTAAGACAATCCTGCAGTTTAGCTAATTGGTGTGTGTCCTCTGGCTTCATGGATAGATAAAGCTGGGTATCATCTGCGTAACAATGAAAATTTAAGCAATACCGTCTAATAATACTGCCTAAGGGAAGCATGTATAAAGTGAATAAATTGGTCCTAGCACAGAACCTTGTGGAACTCCATAATTAACTTTAGTCTGTGAAGAAGATTCCCCATTTACATGAACAAATTGTAATCTATTAGACAAATATGATTCAAACCACCGCAGTGCAGTGCCTTTAATACCTATGGCATGCTCTAATCTCTGTAATAAAATTTTATGGTCAACAGTATCAAAAGCAGCACTGAGGTCTAACAGAACAAGCACAGAGATGAGTCCACTGTCTGAGGCCATAAGAAGATCATTTGTAACCTTCACTAATGCTGTTTCTGTACTATGATGAATTCTAAAACCTGACTGAAACTCTTCAAATAGACCATTCCTCTGCAGGTGATCAGTTAGCTGTTTTACAACTACCCTTTCAACAATTTTTGAGAGAAAAGGAAGGTTGGAGATTGGCCTATAATTACCTAAGATAGCTGGGTCAAGTGATGGCTTTTTAAGTAATGGTTTAATTACTGCCACCTTAAAAGCCTGTGGTACATAGCCAACTAACAAAGATAGATTGATCATATTTAAGATCGAAGCATTAAATAGTGGTAGGGC
Source organism: Thalassophryne amazonica (assembly GCF_902500255.1). Classification (NCBI taxonomy): domain Eukaryota; kingdom Metazoa; phylum Chordata; class Actinopteri; order Batrachoidiformes; family Batrachoididae; genus Thalassophryne; species Thalassophryne amazonica. Next base: position 120,704,184 of record NC_047107.1, read on the forward strand.
TTCCTTGAGCAGCCTGGTAGGAATGGGGTCTAATAAACATGTTGATGGTTTGGATGAAGTAACTAATGAAAATAACTCAGACAGAACAATCGGAGAGAAAGAGTCTAACCAAATACCGGCATCACTGAAAGCAGCCAAAGATAACGAAAAGCGGCAGCGTGCATGCATTATAGATGAGACCCATGTTCTCAGCTACATCTCAGACAATAGAGGACATATAGATGATATGCACGCCTTTTACTGCAGTCCTGTGCATGTGCACACACACACACACACACACACACACACACACACACTAAGGCTAACACTCTACATCCAAACTGTGTGAGGGGACCAGGTGGACCCAACCGGAACCATGAAACAGGTTAAGAAAAGATGGCGTTCCACCTACCGCGTACAGGGACCCCTGGTACACGCAGGCTCCTGCAGGGTGACACAGAAACGAGGGAGGAGGGAGAAAAGCACACAGGATTAGACATTTGGGATTAATATGTGGTGAAAACAGGATTATACAAATCTGTTGCCATCATTCTTCTGCTTCAAAGTGCAGGATGTGAGTTCTGTTGATTTCCGTGTGGCTGCAGCATCGCGCTGCATGCTGTCAGAGTGTGGAAGTGTTTGATACGTCGCCAGGCAACAGCCAGGTGACCACCGAGCGACTGCCGGGCGGCGCAAGACAAAAACACAAAAAGTGGGTCTGGGTTGTGAATAAACTGTAGCAGATGTGGGAGTAATTCACTGTCAGGTCATTCTCAAGTTATCAATCTGCAAGTCCCAAGTCAAGTCTCAAGTCATCTTGCAAACAACTGGTGGCCACTATAACTTGAGACTTGACTTGGGACTTGCTGATTCATGACTTGAGAGTGACTTGATGGTGACTTACTCCCACCTCTAGTAGGAAGTGACGCTGATGTCAAAGAAGAGTCGAACAAATTTTGTCAAGACACCAAATCTACCACAATTTTTCATGCTTTTTAATTCCCCAGTGGCCAATCGGCTCAGGACGAGGGATATAGGATCGTGACCATCAGTGCATCCACTCGTCAGGATTCATTTTAACACTATAACAACATGGTAAAAAGTGGACATTTGTGACATTTACTGTGGACAGTCCTGTCAATCTTTCCACCAAGTGTCATGTCTGCACCTCCAGCACTCTAGCGCCACCAACAGGTCAAATTTGGAGACATGTTTAACCATGCAATTTTTGAACCGTATGACTGATTTTCTAAAATCGGGTGCCATTGCATTCATTCCTTGGACTAAGCAGAGTTTAATAACTTCAATTTCCACTAGACTAGATTTTCTACCATGTTGGATTACATGAAAAAGTCTAAGAAGACAAATAAATACAGGCCACAAATGTTGTGCAATCTTCACAAAATATGCACGTTTGACCTTCAGACCAAGACTCACGGTTCTGTCTACATTTTTTTTAAAAGCATTCATCAATCACAGACCATTTCAAAAGACCAGGCTGTGACAGGTAGATGGTTACTTTCTGGAGGTGAGGATGAACCCATTGTCTGCCTGGATGGTTGCAATCCAGGATTCACATGCTCCCAGACCTGGAGGATTCAAGTTTCTGTGAATATTTCTTTTTGAGAGTCTCTGTTTCTAAAAACAAAACCTTTAAACTGAGGGGGTGAGTCTTCATACTCACTCAAAAAGAGTTAAATTTTAAGCAAGTGCAGTGAGACAAACAGGCGTTCTGGCCAATCCAAGAAGGAGGAGCCTACGTGATGCGGACTGGAGGACTCTGAGACACACTGGAGGAAATATCAAGGCACAAGTAAAACATTTACCTTAATGATCCGAAAAAAAGAAAGAAAAAAATAAAACCAAACCAAGAGGTTAAGTTTTATTTTAAGACAAGTGAAGGTTGTTTATCCAAACTGTCCAATGGGCAGAGTTTGAGAGTTTAAGCAGATCAGGATCAACTTACAGGTTTACACCATATTTCACCCAGACAAACAGGTTCAACAAGAGTCCTGAAGGACCAATAGCTCCCACCACAATGGACTGTAGATCAGAGAGACGGGTATTCAAGAACTCATGAACATCTGAATCCTCCCTGATCTGACCCAGAAAAAGTAGGTCGAGCTCTGCACATGCTGACCTCGTCTGAGAAGGTTGTGAGATATCTCAGATGGAAGTCTATTTGGTGGTGAAGGCCACACATGGAAGGAACTGCCCATTTCAGGCACAGGAGAAGTGTGAACTGGGCACGAGCCTACCCCAACCCCAACTGTAACCCAGGCCAAGTTCTTAACTCAGGCGGAGTTCTCTTGTTACGTCCATTTCTAGCGTTCTCGCACTTCCGCAGAACAAGCTAAAATAGTGAATGTACTGTTGGGATTTTGCAGGTCTGGTAGATCTTTTCTGATGCAGTTTTTTTTTTTTTTTTTACTATATTATTTGAAATCTTCTTGACACCCCGACAGCAACCAATTACTGAACTTCTTTGACATCAAAATGAAAAATAAATGCCATTAATCATCTTGCATGGGTCAAAACAAATTACTGGCCAGCTGAACTGCCTCTCAAACTCTCATCTTGCCCAGAGAATTTCATGCGCTCATCGTGCGTGGTCAGAGCCTAAGCAATAAGCTATGCTTATGCTAAAGCTAGCCAGGGATCTTAGCTAGATTTATTAATCTGTTAATCTCTACACAAATGTTTTCAGTTGACAGCCAATAAACAAATGAACTGTCCTCGAAGTTCCAATATTTTCTGAGTGGATACTGTGTTTTTTAAACGTGTTGCCGGGCAGAACAGAGCCAAGCCTGGGTGACACGAGTCAGAGTTTAGCCGTTTGATCTGACCTTTGGTGGGATTTGAACAGGCAGCCCACAGTTCCCAGCTGTTAGAGTTCTGTTAAATGAAGCCATGAATGAGTGAGTCCACTAACAGCTGCAGATTAGATTCTGTGCCTGATGGAGCTGCGGATGGGTCAGACCTTGATGGGTCGGACCTTCAGAACCGCTGCAGGATGATGAATATTCACATGTGCAAAGGTCACGAGCAGGTCAACTTCATGCATGTGGCTGAACACTGAAGAAGCATCAAGTGCAAATATGCAACAGATCACGTTCACCTTATGTGACATCACAGAGTCCTTCCTGAAGCCTAAGACTGAATATTAAATTTCTGCGCACAGCGAACATGAAAATGCACTTAATCTCCTCATCGTTCTGAATAATTTTAGAAATAAATACTAATACAGTAATGTCTTTTTTTTCCTCTTTCTTTTTCAAGTAAGGAATGTGTCCATAAAATTATTCTGTCTGTTGGCTGTTTTCTGTTCTATTGGAAAAATTGAGGAAAAAGAAACTTTAAAGAACAACAGAAAAGTAAAAAAATAGTGCGACCTCACCACTAACATACACAATAGAAATTTACAAGCTACTACGTCTCTGAAACTGATAAAAACACAAATAAATTAAGAGTGTTAAATCTAAGCTGCTAAATGTTTCTTTATGTCCGTAATGTTTGTACAGTCATAAAAAGCGCAGGAAAGGAAATGTTGATTTATATACAAGCAGCAAACGAAACCGACAAATAAGCTCAATTCAAGCTACATGCAACTTCAGTCACATCGCATCTTAATGTCCATAATGCACGTGATATGATTATCTCCTACAACAATCCCAGACATGTCCAGCAGGTGGCAGACATACATACATACATACATATATATATATATATATATATACATATATATATACAAGGTTGGGTAGGATTACTTTGAAATGTAATCCAAAAGTAATAAGATTACAAGTAATCCAAATGTATGTACATACATACATGTAATCCACATGTATTCTTTCAAAGTAATCCTACCCAACTTTATATATATATATATATTATATATATATATATATATATATATATATATATATATATATATATATATATATATATAAGGTCAAGGATGAACACCGATAGGATTAATATTTTTGGAGAAATTAGGCGTATTAGGTTAAAAACAAGTGAACGTTGATATCACCATTAATCAGTCCCTGGTCACCAGACAAGCTCTGATCAAAGGAAATATCTCAACCTTACCAGTTGTAAAGCATGACATCAACTAAATGTGCCAAATAACAAATCCAATTATTCAAAAAACTTGCTCATTTAATTTTCTGCACTTTCAGTTAAAATCATTATAGAAACTTTGCAAAATGTAGTAGAGACGCTTGAATCTTCGACTGGACTGGGTTGCTTGACGCGAGGACGTTTTGCTTCAAAACGCAGAAGCTTCCTCAGCTAAAATTCTTGCTCTGGTGGTCTGACTTCTGTCTTGACTCTTGTAGAGAAGAAAGAATTGAGAAGAATTTGCAAAATGTATCGCCACCCTTGAAAAATGTCAGCTATCTTTTATAAACTGATGTGGTGCATCAATATTAACCACATTTTAAGCACGTCATCCTAATGATGTGCACTTGTAATTTGGAAATGTAAAAGATAATAGCATTTACCATTTTTGGGTTTTGCCAGAGCTATAGGAAAACTACAAAATGTGTTGCAGATCATTTATCTAGACAGACTGCAGCCTGGATGTGCTGCCAAAGTCACAAAAACTACAACCTAAACTGAGTGAATGCAATTATTTTGCATTTGTTATTATTTTAGGATATTTTAAAGAGTTCTGTCTTAATTTTTGCTGTTAAGAATTAAAAGTCACTGAATAACTTTATTAAAGCAATGACTGCACAGATAATTTTACTGCAAAAACAGAAAAGAAGTGATGAACAGTACATCAGTCAGAGATGATTAATCATCACATCTGAGTTTAAAATTATTCATTACAATGAAAATATATTTCAGCCTTTAAATCATTACATATTATATGATAGTTTTAAATGACCTGAAAAAAGCAAATGCTTGCATTTCCATGGAAACGCTTAATGAAGCAAATGCAAATGAAGCTGAAGACGACAGTAACCACTGAGGCTGCAGAGCTGATCACTCTGACCTTCAGTCACGATCCTCTTTTATTATATTTGACCCAAATTAACACTTTTGTTAAACTGACTGGAAACCTCTGATTTGACCTTTGACCCTGAAATGCTGCATTTCAACACAGCTATGTTGTGTTACAAAGTAGCCCCACTTAATCCACAATATGGCTCCAGATACTTCAAAATTATCAATTTCATCAACTCTAAAAGGAAGAAAATGTTCGTAGAATTATTTTTGTATTAAATTTACAGTACTGAAGTTATTTAATTAATTTGAGTGCATAATGCAAGGATGGGTTTGTATGTTAACGATAACTTAACAATGAAATTATTTGGGTGGGGACAGTTTGGGACGGAGAGCAAAGTAGGTTTTACAACTACTGCATATTCAACTATAAAAATTAAATTAAAATTAATTAATCAATATCTTTTTGTGCTTTTTACGCTCAGGGTTGCTACAGCACACCTGAGATAGATCTGCATGTTGTTTTGGCACAAGATTTCCACTGGATGCCCTTCCTGACGCAACTCCACATTACATGGAGAATGGGCGCAGGTGGTCTTGAAACCAGTGACAGATTTAGAGGGGAGCTGAGCCCCGCCCCACACACACACACACACTTTCATCCACTAATCAAAGATGTCATAAAATATGGGAAAGGATTTGCATAAACAAAGGTTGATTGCTTAATGCTGGCACATGCACAGTTAACTACTGCAGTGCACAGCTCAGTTCATGTCACTGAAGTCACTGTCCTCAAATTTTAAAAAAAATGCATATTAAAAAACAGAGCTCCCCAGTTTGGCTTCAAATGCAGGGAAAAAGGCTATAAATTTTCTTAATTTTCCAAGAGGCATGTCCAAGTGACGGAGTGCCTTTGGCACACTTAACCAAGTAGCACCCCCCCCCCCCCCCCCCCCCCCCCCCCCACACACACACTTCACTTGAAGCTACAGCCGCCCCTGAAATGAGGAACCTTCTGTTCTGGAAGCAGGTGCTCTAACCATCTTCCTCTCAGTCCAAACCTAATTCTCTCATTTTTGTCAGTAATCGCAAAATTTGATTTCCGATGTTTAGCCCATTTTTGCCATTTCTTGCTTTATTTTAGTGAATGTTTTAACTTTCATCTTTCTTTGAGTATTGCATTTCTATTTCTACTGTAGTTTATACTGATTTAAAGCACTTGGAGCTGCACACTGCTGAAAGTTGATTAAACGTTTGTGCGGTCAGAGAGTTGAAAACTCTAAGGTAAAATCTAACCAGTTTGTAAAAAAAAAAAAAAAAAAAAATCACATGAGTATGTGATGAGGTTTTGTGTGTCAAAGCTCTGGTTCTTGTTGGTGGGAGGTCGTGACCCCTGGAGGGTCCTCAGACCAGTTGGACCCGACAGTTGGTGCGCGCACAACTTTGTCCCTCCTAAAGCTTCAGCAGCAACACAAACATGTGCACGCTGCTCCCTGATCTGACCCACATTGCAGTCCGAGCACCCGGTGATGATGCGACAGCGGACAAAAATACCAACCATGTGTCCTACGGGGCGCCGCGAGGACCGCGACCAGAGCGCCGAGCACCAGCCGCCACGCAGCCATCATCAGGGGGGCGTGGGATCCGAACCCGTGCAGAGCGCGAGCAGTCCGTGCGTGTGCGTCCCACTCTAACACCGGCTCCAGCACTTGTGCATGATGAAGCTCCAAATCCAAGAAGCGCGGATCGAGCAGAGTAGCGCACCGGCTCCGACGCGCTGCGCTCCGCGCTGGAATGCGGCGCAGCACCTCCCCCTCCTCCGGGTCTCCAAGAAACTGCAGAAAACAGCAAATAAAACAAGGTGGAAATCTCCTGGTTCTACTCTTGTCTGTGACTTTTGTGCTGCAGCAGCAGCAGCAGGTTCTAAAGGGCGCGGATCCTGACGGAGAAGCGGACTTTACGCGCAGGACGCTGCGCTGCGTTTGGACTCACTCCGCTTCTTGTCCTCCCCTCACACCCCTTTCTCCTGCTTTTTCCTTGTTCGTCCTCCCCTCCTCTCTCCAGGAGGACGTCCCACCTCCCCTCTGCCCCTCTCCCTCCTCAAAGCTAATCTGACATGATGGACATTCTGAATCAGTTTTCCTCTCTCGTTTTAGTGTACAATGTGAGAACAGATATTTTTTATATTAACCCTGTCATGAAAATAGTCCTAATTTGAGTTCCTGGTTTTGTAACGTCAAGGATTTCATTTCATGTTGTCATTATCAGTCTGACATTGAATGTCTGACGTGACTGATATTATATCCGTCATCCTTGAAATGTGATTTAATAGAATATATAATGTGTGTTTTGTGCATGGTCAGATGAACACATGAATGTCCCCATGGCAAAAAAAAAAATGAGCCAGAGCCCCACCCCTCCAACCCCACCCCCACCAGGGGCGGCTCTCAGAGATTGGACGGGCTGTAATCCCATCACCCCAACAGGAAAATAACATTTACTGCTCTGCATATGGCTTTCTGATTCTCTGACTGATCTGATTCGGTAACACCCCCATTTTCCATATATAGTTTTATATACACACACACATACACACTATATATATATATATATATATATATATATATACACACACACTCAAACGCAACACTTTTGGTTTTGCTCCCATTTTGTATGAGATGAACTCAAAGATCTAAAACTTTTTCTACATACACAATATCACCATTTCCCTCAAATATTGTTCACAAACCAGTCTAAATCTGTGATAGTGAGCACTTCTCCTTTGCTGAGATAATCCATCCCACCTCACAGGTGTGCCATATCAAGATGCTGATTAGACACCATGATTAGTGCACAGGTGTGCCTTAGACTGCCCACAATAAAAGGCCACTCTGAAAGGTGCAGTTTTATCACACAGCACAATGCCACAGATGTCGCAAGATTTGAAGGAGCGCGCAATTGGCATGCTGACAGCAGGAATGTCAACCGTCTCAGGGAAGCTCATCTTCATGCTCATCGTCCTCATCGGGGTCTCGACCTGACTCCAGTTCGTCGTCGTAACCGACTTGAGTGGGCAAATGCTCATATTCGCTGGCGTTTGGCATGTTGGAGAGGTGTTCTCTTCAAGGATGAATCCCGGTTCACACTGTTCAGGGCAGATGGCAGACAGCGTGTGTGGCGTCTTGTGGGTGAGCGGTTTTCTGATGTCAATGTTGTGGATCGAGTGGCCCATGGTGGTGGTGGGGTTATGGTATGGGCAGGCGTCTGTTATGGACGAAGAACACAGGTGCATTTTATTGATGGCATTTTGAATGCACAGAGATACTGTGACGAGATCCTGAGGCCCATTGTTGTGCCATACATCCAAGAACATCAACTCATGTTGCAGCAGGATAATGCACGGCCCCATGTTGCAAGGATCTGTACACAATTCTTGGAAGCTGAAAATGTCCCAGTTCTTGCATGGCCGGCATACTCACCGGATATGTCACCCATTGAGCATGTTTGGGATGCTCTGGACCGGCGTATACGACAGCGTGTACCAGTTCCTGCCAATATCCAGCAACTTTGCACAGCCATTGAAGAGGAGTGGACCAACATTCCACAGGCCACAATTGACAACCTGATCAACTCTATGCGAAGGAGATGTGTTGCACTGCATGAGGCAAATGGTGGTCACACCAGATACTGACTGGTATCCCCCCCCAATAAAACAAAACTGCACCTTTCAGAGTGGCCTTTTATTGTGGGCAGTCTAAGGCACACCTGTGCACTAATCATGGTGTCTAATCAGCATCTTGATATGGCACACCTGTGAGGTGGGATGTTTTATCTCAGCAAAGGAGAAGTGCTCACTATCACAGATTTAGACTGGTTTGTGAACAATATTTATATTGTGATATTGTGTATGTGGAAAAAGTTTTATATCTTTGAGTTCATCTCATACAAGATGGGAGCAAAACCGAAAGTGTTGCGTTTATATTTTTGTTGAGTTTATATAACAAACATATAAACTTTTGTTTTTGCTCCCATTGTTCATGAGCTGAACTCAAAGATCTACAACCCCAGTTCCAATGAAGTTGGGATGTTGTGTAAAATGTAAATTAAAAACAGAATACAATGATTTCCAAATCCTCTTCAACTTATATTCAATTGAATACACCACAAAGACAAGATATTTAATGTTCAAACTGATAAACTTTATTTTTTTGTGCAAATATTTGCTCATTTTGAAATGGATGCCTGCAACACGTTTCAAAAAAGCTGGGACAGTGGTATGTTTACCACTGTGTTACATCACCTTTCCTTCTAACAACACTCAATAAGCATTTGGGAACTGGGGACACTCATGATTTGGTATAAAAGGAGTATCCCCAATAGTCTCAGCCGTTCATAAGCAAAGATGGGGTGAGGATCACCACTTTGTGAACAACTGCATGAAAAAATAGGCCAACAGTTTAAGAACAATGTTTCTCAATGTTCAATTGCAAGGAATTTAGGGATTCCATCATCTACAGTCCATAATATAATCAGAAAATTCAGAGAATCTGGAGAACTTTCTACACGTAAGCGGCAAAGCCGAAAACCAACATTGAATGCCCGTGACCTTCGAACCCTCAGGCGGCTGTCCCAGCTTTTTTTCTCCTTCACATAAAGTTGATTAACATTCAGACGCCATTTAATATGAGCATTTGCCCACTCAAATCGGTTACAGCGATGAACTGCAGTCAGGTTGAGACCTCGATGAGGACGACAGATGAGCAGATGAGCTTTCCTGAGACAGTTTCTGGCAATTTATGCAGAAATTCTTTGATTCTGTAAACTGACTGTTCCAGCAGTTGTCCAGGTGGCTGGTCTCAGATGATCTTGGAGGTGAACATGCTGGATGTGGAGGTCCTGGGCTGGTGTGGTTACACGTGGTCTGCGGTTGTGAGGCTGGTTGGATGTACTGTCAAAATCTCTGAAACGCCTTGGGAGACAGCTTATGGCAGGGAAATGAACATTCAATACACGAGCAACAGCTCTGGTGGACATTCCTGCAGTCAGCATGCTAAGTACACACTCCTTCAAAACTTGTGACATCTGTGCCATTGTGCTGCGTGATAAAACTGAACACTCTACAGTGGCCTTTTATTGTGGCCAGCCTAAGGCACACCTGTGCAGTAATCATGCTGTCTAATCAGCATCTTGATGTGCCACAGCTGTGAGGTGGGATGGAATATCTCGGCAAAGGAGAAGTGCTCACTAACACAGGTTTAGATTTAGACAGATTTGTGAACAGTATTTAAGAGAAATAGGTCTTTTGTGTATGAAGAAAATGTTTTAGATCTTTGAGTTCAGCTCATGAAAAATGGGAACAAAACAAAAGTGTTGCATTTATATTTTTGTTCAGTGTTTGTTCTTTACACAGTGCACTGAGATTACCCGACAAATTCACATCACTCACACAACACAAACTCTATTTATCTTTGTCGTTATTTTGTTTTGGTGTGCCACATGAGTCAAGATGGGTTAAAAGGAGGCCAGCGTCCTGACTGTGTCGTCTGTTGTCAGCTAGAAGAAGAAAAAAAATCTCTGGAGCCACCACTGGTTAAGGACGGTCATTGTTGTTTGAAGCTGCATTTATGAAAGAACTTTTCCCGACACAGAAACTCTGAATAAACTGAATGTTCGCTCTTGTTTTTTGTCAGTAATGGTTACTCACTCAGTATTGTACCAGACTAAATAAAAGAACCTTTTTGACAGTATTCTTGCATCTTATCAGTATTCTTGCTCATATCCACCTGTGAACTCACTTCATTAGACTCCTTCTCCTTCTTTGTCTTGTTCAAGGGTATGTGGCCAGCCAAACAGGACTCAAACCACTCACCCTTCAGTTAATAGTCAAGTGGCCCTTGTGTATGTTTTTTTTCCAGTGACCTAAAACCCATGAGTGATTACACGCAGCTGGTTGAAGGTCCACCAACTCTCCTCAGATTTTAAAGTCTTCTTGTGTTCTGCTCTAAGATGTGACTGGTGAAGTGACAAACATTCTCCAGTCACAGCCACTGAAGCTTGAAACTCTTACAGCATTGTCATTATACTGTACATCTTGATGGCTTCCCTCACTTATTTATTTATTTTTGATGATCTAGACAGATTTATTGTACAATGCTGCACTCTTTCTACATGATCGACTAAAGTGAACAAGTGGAAAGGTTGTAGTCAGCCCATGACCAGACTTAAGACAACTAGCAGTACATCAGATGTGAGACAGTCTGTTTCTGCCCTGTTGTCTGTTTATTGATCTTGTGATTAATTTACAATCTGTCCAAAAAAAGTGCACTTCTCCTTTTGAACTGATCTTTCCTTTGTCGCTCAATTCTCCTTGTTCACCAGGACTTGTGACAGAAAGAGGCATCCGGTGTAACACGTGGACCCACCCCAAATCTGCTGTGGTGACCCTGAGCAAGTACAAGAAACCAAAAGAAATTAATATTTTTGTATAATTTAAGATAATCTTGCACAGATTTGTCTTTGATTTAAGATTAGATACCTTGTTTTAATAAGGAAGCCTGTTTTTGTTTTTTATTTTGACGTCACAAAACAACTCCTCAAGGCCTGAAGGGAGCAAACCCAGCGCTGTGCTGACATAATATAGACACAGTAACACCTCAAGACCACTAGGGGTCTTAATGTCACATGTTAATTGAACACTTTGGTCCTAAATAAGACAGGATATGCAGATTAAGGTCAAATCTTGTAACTGTACTTAGGTAATTTTGGTGAAGACTAAGGTAATTGGGGTGGAAGGTCAGATTTCCACTGATTGATGAATTGTGCTGTTTATGTGGGAATTGTAATGTGAGTTCAAAGGTGTGACCCCAGTGCAGAGAACAAACCAGTTGATTAAGTTCAAAGTTCTTTATTTTTTCCCAAACAGGAATCAGACCAGGAACAAAAAAAAAAAAAAAGTGCAGATGAGGTGACAGACTGAATGGTAACTTGGGATGCAGGCAGACATAAGCAACACAAAGAAAAAGAGCAAACAGACTAAAGTCGTTCGGGGGGGGAGCTCAAACCAAAATTGATGTTGCAATTACCCTACAACTTCATGCACATGGATACTACTAACTAGTTAATCAAATTAGCACAAACCAGCATTTTTATGTATACCATAGTATACATAAATCTGATCTATGTATGTATACCATAACAACAATAATCATCATGATCATCATCCTGTTTAGTCACGTTAGTCACTAGAAGCCCTGCAGACCAGCAGTCTGTCATTATTAATCACTTTGTGTGTAACATGATCTGCAGAAATAGAATTATTTTTTTATGGGACGTCCTCAGTCACTCGTCATACTTACAGCTGATTTCAGAGGGTTTTTTTTACTTATTTATTTTACAAAGAAAAAAAGCAGATTTGTTGACATATGTTTTATTCTGTGTTAATTCAATAATTCCCACTACTTTAATGTTGACTTTATGGGACATTAATCCACTCCATGGTCATTTTACGACCTATTTAAGTCACTATGATGGGGCTGGTGTCTTTTTATATACAATATTAATAACCCAACATATGAAAAACAATACTGAAGTCATCCCAGTAAGTTTTAGTGACGTTATCCCAACATATTTAATTTTTATTTCCTGTAACATCACTTTAAGAACCCTACAGAGAGCAAAGATTTACACAGTGACCATAGTGTATAATAATACTATTTCTGTCTAATTAAATTTAGGGTTTTTTTTCTTTTCTTTTCTTTTTATGCACGGTTGTCTCTCTGGGGTATTTTTTGTAGAATGTGAGGTCTGCCCTCCTTTCTCTCTCTGAGTGAAAAGTTTAATGAAAGTGAGCACAGCAGAGATTCCTCTGTGTCACGTGGCTGCAACCTGATCTCCACTCAGCCTTTTTGTCCTCTGCCAAAAACAAGGATCAGAAACACTTTTTGCCTTCAAAAATGAACAGAAAAAAAAACAAAAACTTTTTTCTTTAATGCTGCTGTTTCCTGCAAAAAGCTGTGACCTCTGATTTGTCAACCTTCCAGGTTAGAAAGCAACAATAATCAGTCAGAATTAATATTATCATTATTATTTCTGCAGTAGAAACACTTTAAGCTGCACTCATGTGGAGTTTGATCGTAATAAGATTTGCTTTCACTCTGAGGTCAGATTTAATCATCAGGACAAACTGTAATTCATCTCATGAAGCCGTTCCCAAACCGCTTATAGAACAAGCCCCACAAAAAAGCACAATTATCACACATTATATTCAAGTTAGAAGGGAAGGTCAGAGGTCAAGAATGTCAGCTGCACTACACTGGTCCTCCAAAGCCCTAATTAACCTCTGCGAATATTATTTTATACTTGTTTTGCCTGTGAGAATAACAATAAAATTAATGATAGAGCATTTCTCACATATCAATATTAAAGTTCTTTATGCAGAAAAATGAACAAAAATAACAAAATTAATGAAAGTATTTTTAATAGAACTTGTAAGGTGCTGTGCAAAAGTCTTAAGCACCCTCATGTTTCTGTGTAAATGTGGTTTTTGATGTTTATTCTTCATTATGTCAGCAAAATACTCAACTGTGGAAAAGCTGAGACATGCAGCTAAACAGACAGACAGACAGACAGATAAATGAATGTGTTTACACCCTCCAGCTCGTTAAAACAACACCACCAGTCAACACTTCAGTTTTGTACATCTCAAAATTGAAGATTAGATTAGACCGAACTTTATTGATCCCTTGTGAAGACTCCCTCAGGGAAATTGAGGTTCCAGCAGCATTGTATAGTATCACACAGGGTAAGAAGCACACAGAGCATCAAAAATGAAAGTAAAAAGCAAATTGCAAATCTAAATATAAATACACAAATATAAATACCAGAAATACTGCTCATTACTAGTTTACTGGCTACTACTGTTCCTCTCCTTCCCATCCTCTGTCTTCCTGTTACTCCTCCTCCCCCCGTGTGAGGAGCTGCACAGTCCGATGGCCTGAGGGACAAAGGAGTTTTTCAGTAAATTAGTGTACAATGAGTTTAAACTGATTCAAGTTTGACTAACTTTAATGCACCAAATCAAAACAAAAATTAACCTTGTTTAGCTTCTGTAACATCCCACACACCTGTCTACCACCTGCTGGATGGATGATGAAAATTAGGAGCAGGTGTGATTGAAATTATATGCATCTTAAAAGATGCTTGTTGTCATGTTCATTAATTTGTAAAGCCTGGTGGTCACAATCTCCTTTACAAATATACATTTTTTAATCAAATATTAGCAAAGGGTTTGTGTCATTTATGAAAGTGCATTCGTTTTCAAAGTAACCGACATTTTTGTATGCGTAAACATCTGATTATTTTGACATTAACAATCCCATGTATGTCTTCACAAATATGACAAACAAGATAATAATCAATAAATAATAAACTGGCCATCATGATGCGCTTGTAAAACCAGAGGGTAGTTTTCTTGGGAGACAGACATTCAGCGCAATTCATTTAAATTCCGTGTGTAAATAATATGTACAATGTCTGATTTTGAGTACAATACAGTATATATTAAACTCAATATATTTATACGTCTTTCATCATGACAAGTTACCTCACGTACAATATATTAACATCTTTGGGTGATTCTTAGACTACGGCACTTATTATGTCCTTTGATCATATTTTATGAAAAACAGAAAAAAGGGGAAATTTCACACTTTTATAGTTATCTTTACAATGAAAGTGTTAAGAAATTTGTTCTAGTAGTCTATGATGACTTTTTCACCTTTTTTCAGCATCTTTATATGCAAATATTGCTGTTTTGTGCTTGTCCCACATCCAGACTTTTGATCTTCAATGATAAAAATGAATGGTAAAGAAACATTTTTTCTAATGTTTTAAAATATCTCTGAATAAAATATCAGTAAAATAATCAAAACATAATTGGGGTATTCAATGTCATACAACTGTTGTGATTTTTGTAAACAAAATTTAGTTGTCCCACACTATTGCTGTAATTTCCACCACAACACTATCATGTCCCTTTAAACAGTTTGTATGTAAGATTGTTTGGGTAGTTTCTATGTAGATAAACAGTGACATCAGAGCACATGTATATAGCGCCAAATCACAACAAACAGTTGCCCCAAGGCGCTTTATATTGTAAGGCAATGGTGTGGTGGAAATTACATTTACAAGGCCAATAGTGCCCGTAGTTAAAGAATCACCGCTTTATTCTTGAAATATTTCACACAAATACAGCTTAAAAATAAAGCAGAAAAACAATAAAAACAAATAGATAATAGATAGTTTTGTTTTATGCTTTTTACTCTTTTAATTCATTTTATTAAAGACTTTCAAGTCCAGACTTCAGACGCACTTATTTTCCCTTTCATATGGCTAGCATACTGGCATAGTATGGTACTGTGCTTTCAACCCTTTTAAATTAATATTATTAGTAAACGGAGTGTGCCGCAGCCCCATTCATTCATCTTCTACCGCTTAGTCCAATTAAGGGTCGCGGGGCCGCGGCCTCAACTTTACCTAAATTCTGGGTCTTTTAGTGAAGCTTAGGGCTAGTGGCCGGTGATCACCTTAGTATTTCCTGTTTTTCTTGATGTTTAATGCCGACAAATTATACTGTATTTCTCATCTTTCTGATGCCTGATTCTGTTTTTTTCTCTGTTTAAGGTGCAGCTCCATCCAGAAATGGGAGTTGTATTTGTGTTGGAGACCCTCCTGTCCTGTGCACCAACAGCATTTCCTGTATATTCGTTTTGTGAAATATTTCTGTGAACTGTTCTGTAATTTGTGTCTGTATCATGGCCCAAGCAGAGGGTCACCCCTTTGAGTCTGGTCTGTTTGAGGTTTCTTCCTCAGAGGGAGTTTTTCCTTACCACTGTTGCTCTGGGGGTTGATAAGGTTAAACCTTACTTGTGTGAAGCGCCTTGAGGCAACTCTGGTGTGATTTGGCGCTATATACATGAAAATGAATTGAAATTGAAATAGATAAAAATATAATGAATAAATAAATAAATAAATATCCTCTCAAGAGCAAGATAGATCATTAATAATCCATTGCAATTCTTGTTTGTTAAAAAATCCATCATTTAAAAGATTATCTTTCATCTCAACAAGTTCTACAATTTGACCACAGACTTGCACATCTTCCTCACTACTGAGGAATTGTATCTATTAAAAACTGACAATAAATTGCCTCAAGTATTTCTTCTAACATCCCAATGAGATATTTTATACTTGTGAATAACAAATCTACGATTATTGCCCATTCTTGAGCTGATAATGATACTGTTTCTAAATATACGACTTATTGTGTCATTCTCATGTCTGAGAGCTGTTACAAAGAATCTAAGAAATCTCGTATGTAACATCACATCAGACGGTAGCAAACCTGTAATAATAGGCAAGTACCTGCTATGTCACATATTGGGGAGACCCCATAACTTACGCTGAGCTTTTCTAATAGAAACATATAATCTATCACATTCCTTTGTATAGAAGGCACAATTTTGAAAACTGTAAAAACTGCAACAATAATGTTTGAATAAAGAATTTTTGACTTTTGAAGTAACAGTGTTAAAATCTCCTAAAAAAGAATTCAACTTAACATTGAAATCACTGACTACATGTTTGACTAAATTGTTATTTCTGAAATTTTATGACCAAGATCGTTAATCTCAGTGACTGCTCTGACTTCCTGCCCATTTACACAGATGGAGGGGTTAACATCGTCCCCAAAAACTATCAACTGGCTTTTACTACAATAAATACAACATCATGTTCATTTGCAAATTTTTCACAAACAGAAACCATCTTGTGCAGAGCAAATTGAGTTGGTGCCAGCAAAATCACATCATCAGCATACACCACTGGAGCACAGTACACACCTGCTACATTACAACCACAGCCTTCTGCCTCAAGCCCTTCAATAAGACAGTTAACGTAGACAGCGAACAACACAGGACTAAGCACATCTCCTTGCAATACACACTGTACTGTATATACAGTTTTGTATGTATAATATTATTGTGTATGATTTATTTTCCGTACTGATTCTGTATTGATAAATCACAATGAAATATCCTACAATAACAATAACAGTTTCCAAATTTTGATGAACTGAACTATGCACAGTGGATTACGCAGGGGTGAAAACTTTACAGCATCATCAACGTCTGCCAAAGCAGGCGTGCCTTTAAAGTGACATTTCTGATCAGCTTTTAGCTATGTTACTATTACAATATGATAAATATATGATTTAAAACTTGAGGAAACTATTTCATTTGTGTGCTTCTTGGACATTTTGAACACATAAAAAAAAAAACCATAATACCGATAACTGTAATAATTTCAGTCAACAACAACCGCCGGAGACAAACTCCTCGTCAGTCAAAATACTTCAACAAAACAGGATTATGATTTTGATTTTTAACATGTACAAATTTTCATTGTTTTTTGGTCAGTTTAGAATTTTTTAAATTTAAAATGTGACTGATTTTTTTTTTTTTAAACTACTGCATACGTGTAATTTCTAAAGCTTTAAACCTGACGTGAAATTCTCAGAACTCCATCATTTGATTTGAAATCATTCAAATCTGAATTTCACACCAGTTCTGTTCAGCTTCTGTGGAATTAATCCAGATATGAAACCTTTTCCTGTTTTCAGTGGAACCGTCATTACTTTGGGTCCTTGTTGGTTCTGAGCAGGATCTAAATTTCAGAAGCTTTTATTCTTTTTGCTTGAAAGCTACAGCTACAGCCAAATTAGATTCCAGGACAAGAACCAATCTCAGTCCACGTTGGTGTGAATCCCACTGAGCCCTGGAAGCACCGAGACACAGAATGAAGAGTTAAACTTGTAACACAACAAATTTCTTTTATTAAATTTACGCATCTCCAGAGGAAACTCAGTGCAGACAATCTCACTGTTACTGCCACTTTTTTGCACAAGTTTCATCTCTTCTATTATCTCTGCTCTCTTACTGAATCATATTACATTAGCTGGATAATTTCCCCAGAGGGACCAGTAAAAGTTATAATTTATCTCAGTCTGGCACTAAATCTAAACCTGTGCAGCATCATAGGACGACTTTAGCACCGCCCGCACTCGTCTCTTTTGACTTGACCACATTTATCTGGCCAACACTTAAAATGTACTCAAAATATTGGCAAAAGCACGGCACATAATCTCAGAGGGCCCTATCTGCGACAGAGGCAAAGTGACGCCTTTCCATTCATTTTCAATCAGAGTGGCTGTTTGCAGCAGCAAGAGACAATGGTTGCTCTGCCGCCAGCTAGGCCGGGCCAAAATAGACTTGAAGCCTATTTTAGGCAAATACTGAGCGACGCAACCCAGCGACTGCCAATTAGAGTAATACCCCTCTCACACATAGCCGGAATCACACAGAGTGGCATCGGACTTACGAAATGGCGCACATCCGAAAGGTGTCGGATATCAGTTCCAAAACGGTCTGTCAGCCGTCTGCGGAAGTCGACACACTTGGTCAAAATCTGCCGGCAGTCCCAAGTGTGAAGCACATGTTCATAATTCTCAGGGTGCGGTTGAGATGGGACACCTGTCCGACATCAGTCTATGTGTTATCTGAGGACCATCGAACCGCAATTTACATATTCCGATTGCGGCAAAACACGATCCAAAACAATTTGAGCGCATATGATGGAACCTCGAGATAGATATGGCACGGTATGCTTGCCGGTATGTCCTGCACGTTCCAGGATAATAATGCCCCCCCCCCACCCCGGAGCGCAAAGGAACTGTTGAAACGTATGTGGAACGCTTCATCATGTCAACAGCAACTAAACCGAAAGTTCTGTGTCCATTCCTTCCCATGGGCAACATAAATAATGTGAACTATTGTCTCCATCATAACACGGGCAGTTGCCTCTCTCTGTGCTGCACAGTCTGCAGCCTGCTTCAGGCTCGGTGCTGGACAGATCTCATGCTGTCATACATGTTCACCTTCTAAATCTGGAGGAGATATCACATGGAGCTTGTGGCAGGCTGTTACACCATTAATGCACATGCATCTGACCTCCAACAGCAGTCCACAGGTGTTACACAGCTTGGAAGTGTATATGAAGCCAGGACAGCAGCCTGCGGTTAGAATCCTCTCACCCAAAAGAAAAAATAACATAATTCCATGTGATTATCCAACCACTGCAATGTCATGCGCATCAGTCTCTTTCCATGTGAGTGGCAAATGAGTTAAGTTTCTGTCCGTTTCTGTCCGTGTGTGCTGTAGTTGCTGGAGATGATGTCATAACTGAGGTAAATGTGTTCCAGTGTCCATACAGCACCCCAAAACAGAAAATTAATGGGCTACCTCCAAAATTTCCAGAATACATAGGGTGTTACAAAGATATAGAGAACTTGAAAGAAACCTCATGGAAGAGGAAACTTGGCACAGAAGTTACATTAGTGATTTAATTGGCTCAGAGCGCAGGGTACCCAGTCATGGCTGGATGAGCCAATATTAGTGGCACAAGTTAATAAAGAAAACATTAAGTGGTATTTCACTTTTTTTTATATAGCAACTTGCCCACTGACTGCAGTAAGACAGTACTGTCTGCATGATTGATTAAATTTGACACAAAAAAGACAGAAGTGCTTAGATTTGGTGAATCTGGGGTATGTGGTGTTCAAAGGAGTTGGAATTTTGAACATCAGCTGCAGTTTAGCAATTACTGTTGTGAAGAGCCATAAATCTCCTGGTGACACCATATACAATTGCAATTTTCATTCTTAAACTAAACCAAATCTAATTTCATGTCATGTTAACTGAAATATTTTTTTAAAGGATGTTAGCTTAAACATCTGTCACACATGTAGCCTAACACAACTGTGTCTGTTAGAATATAGTTAAAGATTAGACAGCAGTGACTTTTTAAAATTATTGAATGATAACGACCTACCGAACATGGCGGTGCAGAGCTGAACATCCTCCCAGCCCAGGGCGTTGTCCCCAAAGCCTCAGGGCTGCTAATGACTAGCCACTGTCATGGACAGCTAGCCTGACTGGTCAAAGGTCATCCTTCAGAGACAGGTCAGGGATGGTAGAATATAATGAGGGAAGCCAAGAGAGGCCAAGCCCCATGCTGAACATGTAGAAGAAACATTAGCAATCATTATAGAGTAATGACAACAACGATAATGACAACAGACGCCACTAACGGCCAACACATATTCAAAAGGTTTTTAAGAAAACAAAGATTCATTTTAGTCTCAGCTGAACACTATAATCATTTAACATACGGAAGTAACAACCTGAAAAAAATGTTTTAACTTAAGGCCAAATTTAGTTTTGTAATGGCCCGAATTACCAGTACAGCGTTTTTCACCCATGTTATCTGCATCCATGTTCCCACAATGGTGTTTTAATTTATTCCACTTAAGATGAAGCATGTAAGTGAGTAAGTGAATAAATAAAACATGCAAGAAGAACCAGTTTGTTGAACATAGAGATAAACATATGAGACAGAAGGAAAAGCAACAGCTTGAGGAAGCCAAACTGAAGGAATAAATACTTTAAAAAATAATATTGAAGTTAGCATTGTTTAGTTTATACGTCACTGATGCTCCAGGTTTGATTAAAACAATTATATATTAAAAAAATTATTTAAAATGCAATATTTTATTCATAATCACTGAACACGTCATAAATTAAACAAAGCCTTTTCTTTCCTGGTTAATTTTACTCAAATCTTAACTTGTATTCTGTCTTCTGAATCAATAACACACATAACAGAATTATTGATGACTATTACACAAATCAATCATTCACTTTCACTGTAACGGGCACTTTTTGAGGAAACTGATTGTGCTCTGCACCTATTATATTTTATTCAGAGAAAATCAAACTTTGCCTTCAGCATCAATGCTTAAATTCTGCTGTTTTTTTTTTGTTTGTTTGTTTTTTGCTGCAACCAGTTGCCAGTTTTCTGCTCGTTTGTGTCCTGTGTTAATACTGCCCCCTCCTGGTAAGACGGCAGTATAACTACAGCTGGTGCAGCTCAGCAGAAGTATTTTATTTCTTGTCAAAATCAACCAGTTAAAGAACAGACAAGTAAATGAGAGAAATAAAAGAATGCATGATACATTTGGAAACAGGAATGAAAGGAAGATAAAGAATAAATGAGGAGTTCCAGGAAAATGCTCAAACATAAAGAGGAATAATAAAAAATGGAAGTATAGACGAATGTTTAAAAAATGTGGAAATAGTCAAATGTAATATAATACATTTGACAATAATTTATTCTCTCTCTCTCTCTTATATATATATATATATATATATATATATATATATATATATATATATACACACCTCTCTTTTTCAGTAGATTACATTTTGGGAAATTCACTTCACCAGTGAAGATGCAACACTGCTAATCTAACAGGTAGCTAACAAACACTATTTTGTTGACACAAAGGCCTAATTTATCCTATGTAAATTATCACTTACCACTGTCCTGTTTTTTCTTTTCTTCCTCTTCTGTTTAATCCGGCTTTCTGACAGATCTTCGTGGTTGCTGAAGTTTTATATTTTGCCGGGGTCCCGAGGCCCGTCAAAATGAACTAATACCCATCAAGATGAGCTCCACCCCGCATCTGCTCTGCGCATCTCACTCTGCCCCAGATTTGACACCTCACCGGTTGAGTTGAGCTTCGTTATGTGGCTGGCTACTGTGGGAGGCCCCCCTGAGGGGGGTTCCAATAACGGTGTCACTGTATTTCCTGCAGTGACTGCCAGAGTTTGCCGTTGCATAAAATTCATAACCAGTCAATGTCTGGGGGCCCCATGCCATTGATTGATTTGTTGCCTTATTGTAACGGGCCTCCTTGCATCCTGCTACTATGTGCTGGACTGTGTCTGGAGCACATTTGCATGGCCTGCAACTTGGGTCCTGTCAGCTGTGGGAGACTCCTGCCTCTATGGATCTGGTGCTTAGGACTTGTTCTTGTGCTGCCATGATCAGAGGCTCTGTGCTGTTTTCTAGGCCGGCCTTTTCCAGACACTGGTAGGTCTTCTTGATGTCAGCCACTTCCGCTATCTGTAGATGGTACGTCCCATGGAGGGGCTTGGTCTTCCATATTTCCTCCTCTGGCTCCTTATCACTATCTTCAGCTGCCTGAGGTATTCTTGTAGCAGCTGTTCTTGGGGGCCAAAGATATATATATATATATATATATATATATTCATATATTCACAGCACCTCACTGTTCCCACATTTTGTTGTTACAACCTTATTTCAAAATGGAGTAATCCCCGCCCCTCAAAATTCTACTCACAACAGCCCATAAAAAATTTTTTTTTTTTTTTTTGCTAATTTATTAAAAATAAAGAACTGAGAAATCATATGTACGTAAGTATTCACACCCTTTGCTCAGTACTTTGTTGATGCACCTTTGGCAGCAATTCCAGCCTCAAGTCTTCTTGAATATGATGCCACAAGCTTGGTGCACCTATCTTTGGGAGGTTTTGTCCATTCCTCTTTGCAGCACCTCTTAACTTACATCAGGTTGGATGGGGAGCGTCGGTGCACAGACATTTTCAGATCTCTCCAGAGATGTTCAGTCAGATTCAGGACTGGACCACTCAAGGACATTCACAGAGTTGTCCTGAAGCCACTCCTTTGATATCTTGGCTGTGTGCTTAGGGTCATTGTCTTGGTGAAAGATGAACCGTCACCCCATTCTGAGGTCAAGAGCGCTCTGGAGCAGGTTTTCATCCAAGATGTTTCTGTACATTGCTGCATTCATCTTTCCCTCAATCCTAACTAGTCTCCCAGTTCCTGCCAATGAAAAACATCCCCACAGCATGATGCTGCCACCACCATGCTTCACTGTAGGGATGGTGTCTGGTTTCCTCCAAACATGACACCTGGCATTCACACCAAAGAGTTCAAGCTTTGTCATATCAGACCAGAGAATTTTGTTTCTCATGGTCTGAGAGTCCTTCAGGTGCCTTTGGAGACACTCCAGGTGGGCTGCCATGTGCCTTTTACTCAGTAGTGGCTTCTTTCAAGAAACTCTATCATACAGGCCTGATTGGTGGATTGCTGCAGAGATGGTTGTCCTTCTGGAAGGTTCTCTTCTCTCCACAGAGGAATGCTGAAGCACAGTGACCATCGGGTTCTTGGTCACCTCCCTGACTAAGGTCCTTCTCCCCTTATCGCTCTGTTTAGACGAGTGTCCACCTGTAGGAAGAGTCCTGGTGGATCTGAACTTCTTCCATTTACAGGTGATGGAGGCTACTGTGCTCATTGGGACCTTCAAAGCAGCCAGTGGTGGGTACAAATAACCAAAAAATTAACTTCAATAACAGATAACTGAAAAGTTATCTTCTATAAAACTAAAATGATAAACCACTCAAAAATGTATCGGAAGTTACAGATAATCGATAAATTCCAGTATTGTCTCCGGGACGCTTGCAACTACTAACAAGCTGATTTTGAGTTTTAACACCACGATCGCTTTTGGAAGCATCAAAAGTGACAACAGACCCAAACGAGTCAGCACTTCTGTCTTTGAGCGTCCTGCCCCCTGCTGGAAGCTCCGGTTTACTACATGGCTTCCAGCACAGAAGCAATTGAGAGGAGCCACAAAGCTCAACTCTCTCCTCAATCACAACGCTGCCGTCAGGCCGACGTCTTGGAAAATAAAGCACTGCTGACTTATGGTTTGGTGTAAATAAAATGAATACTGATAGAATAACTCCATTAATGTAAATTCTGTCATTTGTGCAAAGTTAAGATATAACATATCTTTTAATGTTGAATAATGCACTAATTCTGAAGTTTTGTAACAAAGACAGACAGATGGCAAAGGATTATGGGTAACATGTGCCTCTGCTATGTGTGTGTGTGTGTGTGTTTAAGAAATGTGATTTTTTTTTTTAATAACTTGAAGCATTAAAAGGCTAAATTGTCAAAATTTCATAATTTTTTTCCCCCTTCCCTCTCCGTTACCCCACACTACTCCTTAAAGTTGTGACTTCCGTGATCAGAACTACAGACGCAGAGATCTGAGAGTAGTAGCCTGGTATCTGAAGTACTGTTCCCTCACAAAGTATTGGAACGACAAGTCTGTCAGATCTGGCAGAAGTGACCGACTGTTGTCCTGATGAAACAACACCTTCTCTAGGTGCTTCATCTTGATGACAACACAAAGCTGCTTCAGTAAAGTTGTAAACTAACCCCTACTTTTTTAACCTTTTAAAAAATGCAAACAAAGACTTTCATAGATGAGACTCAGTGTTATCCCATTGCATAAATATTTGCTGATTTTAATTTCAAAGTTAAAAAGAAGATGTAATTACATCCCTTTGTGGTCTTCAGTGCATTTTGTACATTTTGATTTACAGACAGCAGCAAACACTAAATCTGGAGGGTGCTTTTTTATTATTGTTTTCAGTAAATATTCTCCCTAATTACATGTTTAATGTGACAGGCGTCACTCCTGCTGCTCCTCTTCTGGTTGCTGTAAAACGTCTTCAGTCTTGAAGCAGAGCGCCTCACTGGTGTGACTGGCGATGATCGCACCCTGAATGAAAGGACCTGACGGGAAGACGAGAAGACTGTCACACAGCGGTACTCAAACCCACATTACATCACGTTCTGACAGACACCAAACAGGATGATCACGGAGTAAGAGATGCACAGAAAGTACAGCATGGCTTAGATACTTTTTTACAGTCCCATACATATTAAAAACACTGTTAGCAATCCAGCCTGATCACTCAAAACGACATCAAAATAACACAAAGAACTTACAACAATGTCTGTGTATTTTTTACTTATATCTATATTTTAATAGCCAAGTGGCCTCTGTCTGCCTGTGTTCTGCGTTCTAAGGGTGCAAGGCTACTTTGTGCCCCTAGGGTGAATAAAAAGTCTGTGGGTCACAGAGCTTTCTCTTATCATACACTTGTTTTGTGGAATGATCTCCCTACGGCAATAAAACAGATTCTGTAGAGAGTTTGAAGTCCAGACTTAAGATGCATTTATTCTCCCTTTTGTATGGCTAGCATACTGGCATAATGTGGTACTATGCTTTCTATCCTTTTAAATTCATTTTATTAGCAATGTAACAGGTCTCAGCCTCAACTCTATCTAAATTCTGGGTCTGTTAGTGAAACTTAGGGCTAACGACTGACGATCACCTTCGTGTTTGAGTATTAGTATTTTCTCTACTTTCCTGTGGATTTAATGCTGATGAATTTTTGTCTTAAGGGTAGCTTTTCCGGCCGACTGATTCTGCTCTTTTTCTCTCTGTCTGAGGTACGAATGGCACCACATGCAGGATTGATGATTACAGACTGCAGGGTGCCGAACTGACCGCGAGAAATCCTTGCAACTGTTACAATGGCCTAAGCAGTGGGTCACCCCCTGAATCTGGTCTGCTTGTGGTTTCTCCTTCAATATCATCAGAGGGAGTTTTTCCTTACCACCGTTACCTGTTATCTGCTTGCTCAGGGGGCTGCTAAGGTTAGACCTTACTCTTGTGAAGCGCCTTAAGACAGCATTGTTGTGATTTGGTGCTATACAAATAAAACAAATTGAACTGAATTGCCTCTGTGCATGCGTGTGTATGGTTTCGATCACAGACAATCTGGGAAGAGCTGACATTTGCCCGTTGGTATGTATTTTGGGTCAAGGATAAATGTGGCAAAAACAGAAAGTTAATAGGACTAATATTTTTAGAGAAATTTGCGATACTAGCTAACAGTAAACAATGGACTTTATGCTGCAATGCACCATAGGAGTTTGGGGTTTTGGAGTTTTAAATGTTATTGTGGTTCATGTTAGTTCAAAAGTGTTGTTAGTGTTATTGATTTGTTGTGTTTTTGTAGTTCAATTGGTTTGTCTTGTCAATTGTGTCGGTAGCATGGCCCAACCAGAGGGTTGCTCCATTGAGCGTGGTCTGCTTGAGGTTTCTTCCTCAAATCATCAGAGAGAGTTTTTCCTTACCACCTCTGTTCTTGCTCTAGGGGTTGGTAAGGTTATACCTTACTTATGTGAAGCACCTTGTGGCAGCTTTGTTGTGATTTGGCGCTATATAAATGAAATAAATTGAATTGAATTAAAATTGTATGGGGGTGTGAAAAAAAAAAATTGCTTGCGGCAGAATGCAGAAAAGACAAAAAAGCTCTGCATGCCTATAACTTTGATTATGGACAAACTGGGGACAGCTGACATTTGGAGTTTGGTATGCTTATGTATTCTGGGTCAATGATGAAGGCCGCCAAAACAGAATGGAATTTATACACACGCAGGAGGGGCAGACGCATGTATAAATTCCGGGTCACTGTGATCATGCACATACAATGTCTGGTGACGATTTGGCCAGAAAGCCTGAAGTTATCCTGCTCACAACTGAAATGTCACATGACTGACTCCCTGCACATAGAGACGTCTAAACCACTGGCTGCAGTGGAGCAGATAAAAATAAACAAAGAGGATTATTATTTTCATGTTCTGTAAACAAAGACACTTTTCAAAAGACGTGAGTAATGAACATCTGTTTCTAATGTGCCTCCAAATATCAGGCCAGTGGTCTCTACTGTTGAGGTAAATAAATACAATCAACAGAACAAAGCTGAAAGTGAAACTAACCTCATTCTTGCAGTCTCATTTATTCTTTAAAAGTTATTTCAAACATTGTCCTGCAAGTTGACTGTTTATAAATCAGTACATTTGTGCTGTTGTTTATGAATAATACCCATGAGCCCCATGGAGTTTATTCATTCACCCACACGGTTCCCTTTCTCACTCTGAAGTGTTTATCAGCTTCTCCTGCCCGACGCCCACGCCGCATCTATTAGCTGACGGAGAAATGACTTTCTAGAAGCCATTGATGCAAATGAGGTAGAGACTTTTCTGGGATGTCAAGATGACTTCAGCTGTTTGTGCGGCTAAATCAAGTTAATACCAACTCTCCCAGATTTTCCAATCCTCTGATCCCTGACTTCTGGGTGCAGAGGTAATTAAATTACACTCTGTGTGAGCCTCTTATTGGGGCACTGAAGCACTGTGAAATGCCTTTTGGCACCAACTCAAAGAGGCCCCTTTGCTGTCAGAGCTCAGGCGAGCCCAGGTGGCTCACCGTCATCACTGTCAAACACCACTTCGAAATCGCAGAGCCTGCAGGGGACGAGACCGCTGGAAGCCTTAATGTTGTGCCAGTGGCCACTCCCAAGATTTTTTTCTGCAGGTGCTGTGGGGGAGCTTGTCATTTTCATGAGGGTGCTGTGGGCTCATGTGTCATGACGGCTCTCTGCTACACCTCTGCCACATTCACTGGCATGCGTACACATAGTCACTTTCTGATCTGCGACAGTCACTAATGATATATGTAGAAGAATTTTTAGGTCCATATTTGAACTGTGATGAACTATCAAGTGTCCTGATCCGAACTGTATGTCCTCTGGTTGAACTAGCAGGTGTTCAACCCAAAAAAAGGGCTCTGTTAGTCATTTAGTCTGTCAGGGGCTTTCCAAGGCCTTTTAGGTGCTTTCCCGCAGGCCACGTGCGGGGGTCTCAGGCCAGCTGCACGTGTGGCTGAGGCCACGTGCGGAGGGGGCCTCAGGCCAGCTGCACCTGTGGCTGAAGGTCTTTTAAAAAAATCAGTTGTAAATCCTTCATGTTTTAATGGGGGCATTTGTCACATTGAAATAATGGCCTAACACCTGCTTAGGGTTCACTAGAGGACGCTTCCAATAGAAAACCATGTCTTGGGAATGAAATAAATAAAAAAAAGTCGAAGGAGGAGCGATGCCCGCGGGTCTCCAATAAATAGACGAGCGCGGTTGTCATATTCAGTCTCTCTAGAGGACTCAGTTTGTCTAAGCTTTGTGTCGAAGGCTTAAATAAACTTAAAAACTCTGTGCATTTTATCTTGCTTAAGGCTGAATTATTCTAAAGTGTTGTGTCATTTTCTAGCATATCACTTGCAATTAGTTTGTGTTATCTAAAAGACGACATCCTGAGAAGACTAAAGACGAGCCGCGACAGAACTTGGCGAGCCAGCTTCAGGAGGGTCCAGGGGCATTCCGGCAGCCTGGGGCAGTCCAGCTCATCCCTCCAGACCGTAAATAACAGTGATCACGACTAAAAGGTAAGCAGAAACCTTTTATAACTTCTGCACGATCTGGAGGAGTGAGTCGGGATTTCCGCCCAAGTTGACAGGTGATATTTTTTAATTGCCTCTTACCCAAAAGAACCTGGACTAAGAAAATTGATAAGAGACTAAAAAAAGATAAGATTGAAAATTATCAGGCCTTGTAGATAAAATGCTCAGAAGGTGTGTGTGTTCCCGGGAAAAAGAATGTCTATGTGAGTGAAAGGTCAGGAATGTTCATGAACTCTGGTGCGGAAAGAGTGCGTGGAGAACTAACCTGGATGCTTGGGGAATAATTGGTGTTGAAATTCGTTACTAACGTGCCGGCTGATAGCATGCGCTGTAGGGGTTAATTTAGGGGAGTATACTGACAAATAGATACAAGGTAATACAAGGTTATTTAAAGAGTTTAACAGAGACTGAAGTGAAATAAGTGAGAAAAAAGAGTTTAACAAGAGAATACGTGCAGAGAAAGCACAAGATAAGCGCCTGAGGGGGCGCAGTAGAAATACCGTACGTGATAAAGAGATTTAAAGAGAAAAGTGCAAAGAAGCACAGCTGACAGTAAGTAAAAGAGCTCAATAAAGGACGTCATTTTTTGAGAAAAGAGAAAAACTATAAAAAAATAATAAAATAAATAGAGAGTTAGTGCAGAGTACATGAGAATTAATGAAGCAGAAAATAGTGCAGTAAGGCACCAAATACACGCTTGTGGGGCATGGGAGAAGAATAAGTAATTAAGTACACAGTAATATGAGTTTTTTTATAAGAAAAGAAAAAGAGAATATTTTCAGTGCAAAGGCACATTAAGCTCACGAGGAGCTCAGTAAGTGAAAAAAAAAAAGGCAGAAGAAAGTGCAGAAAGGCACAGGATACGCACGCGAGGCGCGGTAAGGCGTAGAAATAAATGAAATATTGTATGCTCAGAAAGGAGCTTGTGAAAATAATATATTAAGCACAGGATACGCACGCGAGGCGCGGTAAGGCGTAGAAGTAAATGAAATATTGTATGCTCAGAAAGGAGCTGGTGGAAAATAATATATTAAGCACAGGATACGCACGCGAGGCGCGGTAAGGCGTAGAAGTAAATGAAATATTGTACGCTCAAAGAGGGCTTGAAAAAAAGTAATATATGAAGTTGCTGACAGCGCCGGAGAAGCTGTCTAACGTGAAGAAGAGATACATGCTTAAACAGAACACATTGGTGTTAAGTGAATAAAAAGGTTGTTTAAAGCCGCGGAGTGAAAAGTGGCAGAAGTCTAGATAGAGATATATAGAAAGTTGTTTTTAATAATTTTTGTGTATAAAGCTTTTGAAGATTGGTGTGTGGGAGAGTGGAGAGTAATCTGTGTAAAGCTGTGAGAACTTGCAGGCTGGCTGACATACAAGATTAATGTGAAAGAGTACGAGGGGGAGGTATTTAGACCCAACAGGAGGACTTGGGAGGTGCATGACAGGCAGAGAGGAAAGTGTGAAACAGACAGTGAAGAAAAAGACAGGAGAAGAGTGCTATGTAAATACAGAGAAGGTAGATATTATTTCAAAGAGAGAAAACTAATAAACAAACATAGCAGAAAAAGACGAGAAGCAGAAAGTAAAAAAAATAAAAATAAAAATTAAATTAGAAGGGAAATAGAAAGTCGGGAGCAAAGACATTAGGAGGTGTTAGGGTTGTAAGAGGATTAAATAAATAAAGTTGGTTATAAATCAAAAGAGATAAAGCTTAGATTATAGTGAAAAAGCTGACAGACTGATCAATGCTTGGGACAGTCATTGATGGGAGACTTAAGTGATGATGAAATAATACTCCCAGAACATTACTTGACTGACGGAGACATCGAAACCCAGGGAATCAGGACACATTTTTGGCTGGAAAGGACCTATTTTGACAGGGTAGGAGCAGAACATTGGCAGGACGAACAAGAGATCAATCAGAAATTATGGCAGATTACTAAGGTAATCAATCTGAAGCAAAAGAAAGAACAATTCCCTCTAATTAATTAGGAGCTGCTGATAAGACGTCTGTGGCATCAGGGTTTAACCCCGTGGCTGGAGCTGCTTTGTGCTGACCCTAATAAAGAACTTAGCATACCATTAAATCATTTAGTAACACTACCAACCGATCCAGGTGAAGAACTGTTTCCTAGGTTGACTCTGACTGTGGTCCCAAGGAAGGTTCGGTGGGAAACAGGTAAATTTTCATATTTAGTTAAAGAAAAAGAAGACGGGCATAGCAGTTGGAAATTTAATCCTTTTAAGGGTTTAAAATACAAAACAGGTGTTACAGCCAGCAAGTTATTGGTCTGGATCAGGACAGCCCCTGAGGGACTACCAGAACACCATAGAAACACCTCACATAGCGTTTGTCAGGGTTACATGGGTAACTCTCAAGGTCAAGGTCGGGAAAGTACCCCGCTAGACTTAGTACTAAGAAAATATCCAGGAAAACGCACTAAGGCCAACCAATGTATGAGAAAGTGGCACAAAAGGTCACATGGGGGCAGGCAATGGCCTTTGGTGGGATCATTTGATCCGGTGATGTGTGAAGCAGTTGCGGTAGAAATACAGAAAAAAGAAATTAAAGATCAGCAGAAGAACGTAAAAAACAACAAAAAACGCACTGAAGAAAAAGAAGTTTTGGCCTTGTTCAAGCAGGAAGCACAGAGGCTACAGCAGAAAAGAGAAAAAATGACAGAGGAAAGATCCAAAGAGACTAAAGCCAGTGCACCAAGCTGGGAAGCAGAGCCACCCCCATATAAACGTCATGATATGGGAAGGACAGCTGGACAATTTGTATTAGGAACTCGTGAAGAGGACCAAGGCATGGATGTGGAGGGCAAATTCACACTGACACTAAAAGCTCGAGAGCCACAAGGAGACAGGTCCTCAGTCTGTCAAATGGATCATACAAGGTCTCCAAGTCCGAAAGTAAGTGGTCGCACACCACGACCAGCAGGGGGGGCCACAAATAACAGTGACACGGAGGCAGACGAGGATAAAGAGAGAGACCTGAAGGCTCCGCCTGCACATCGAGGTCCACTGAAAACCGTCCCCTCCCACCATAAGTCAGCCGACTGGACCTTCACAGGCTATAGAGGCTCCGAAGAGTGGCACAAGAGCTTCTGTGACACACTGGATCTGGCCAGAAGAGATAATGAAGAACTAGCAGAGCAACTTCGGCTAGCGAAGGAAAGAATACAAAGACATAGGGACGCCGAGGAAAGAAGAATATTACAACAATCGACGCCCAATCAAGGGAATCACATTATACAGCCACCCACCTGAAAAATTTCTGGTGAGATCATCATTGAGACTGCAAAAGAGGCCCGACTTAGGCAAAGACAACAATGTGTAGCCAAAGACATAGCGGCTTTAGAACAGAATATAACCGACTGGATGGACTGCCTGGAACCAGTCAGTCGCACTCGATCTGGAAGACAGTATGGAGTCCGCACAGAAGAAGAGGAGGACGAAGACCTCATATGCCCATTGGTGGTTAGAAATGGTCATCATGTGTATACCCCATGGAGCTGGACAGACATGGTGGGGCTGGCCAACAGACTGCCAGACATCACCCAAGGAGCTGGGAGATGGATAACTGCCTTAGAAGAAGGCACTGCAGGGGTAACCTTGTCTTTAGGTGACATAAAAGCCTTGCTAATGCATGTCATGGGAAAACATGACACTGAAGAATTAGCAGGAAAGGTTGGACTAACACAAATGATGGGCACAAATCAACATGATGAAGTCCCCTTTAATCGCTATAGAAACTCCATGTGGGAAGGACTGAGAAGAAAGTACCCTGAGGTCTTGGATCCCTCTAAATTGGATGATGAGGAGTGGACACCTGAAGAGTGCCCAAAGAAGTTCCTGCACCGATTCCAGAAGAGATGGGGGGAGGAGGAAACAGGAAATGCATGGAACCATTCTCCAGCAACTGAAATCCTGTTTAAAATAACTGTAAAAAAGGCTCTACCAGATGAGGTTCAGAAAGCCCTAGATGGAGTTGTGGGACTATCAAAAATGAATTGGGCTTTATACTCTGAGCATATTTGTCACCATCTTGAAATCTACAACAAAGAAAAACAAAAAGAAGAAGATGCAGCAAAATCCCTGACGAAAAAATTGGTGCAGATGCAGTTGGGAGAGCTAACCAAAGTCAAGAAAGAAAAAACAAAGACCCAGGCACCAATGATGACCCCTGTTCCTTCTGAGTCGGCAAGCACAGGCCCTACGGCAAACACTGCTGCCACCTTACAGGCACCTGTGGTAACAGCCACACAGAGCCCCCAAGGAGCAGCAGGGAGCACTGCTGCAGGAGAAGTCTCAGCACCAGTGGAGCATCACTATCACTACCATAGCACTGGCACACCCGGAAATGGACCCACCTACAGTCATGGGTGGAGAGGAGAGTCACGGAACTTTCAAGGTCAAAGAGGAGGGTGGCGAAGAGGATCTCGCCAACCTTCATTTGGAAGCAGATTCCAAAACTCAGCTCCCAGGAACAGTCAAGCGGGACCGCCTATGGGACCAACACCCCCAATAGGGGATCAACCCTCTAATGAGTGTTGGAGCTGTGGACAACCTGGACATCGAATGAGAAACTGTCCGGCCCGACCTTGGGTTGGACCCTCTGCCTATTGGCAATAGGGGGGCCTAGAGAAGACAGAGGGGGAAACGGTGGCATTGGCTATTTCGATGATACCTAAGGAAGAGCCTACCGTCACTGTTAATATACAAAACAGAGATTTCCCTTTCATGGTGGATACAGGGGCAACATACTCTTGCATAGGGAAAATGGGCGCTCATCTCCCCCTCTCTGGGTCTGTAATTAAGACCATCGGCTTCTCTGGGAAGACTCAAATAATACCTTTTACACGCCCACTTCCTGTAACGATTGCAGGAAAAACAATTGAAGCACCCCTGTTATACTCACAAAATACACCTGTGAATTTGCTGGGAAGAGACATTTTATGTAAGCTACAAACCCAGATAGTGTGTACCCACCAAGGACTGCAAATACACTTTCCTGACGAAGCACTCGCCAACATTATGGTGCTTATGGACATGGAAAACAAGGTCCGACCTGTGCAACCCATGGTATACTGGCTGAATTACAACCAGAAAATTCAAATCTTCAACTGCAATGGGAAAAATGGAAGCCCTGGGCCGAACAACACTATGAAGCAGTATATACACCTAGTTTACCTTTACATGTCACCCTGATGTTCGATGCCAAACAAGAACAAACTGACTATGCATGCTGCTGGGATGTATTGATGAATCAACGGCTGTTTCACATAACCACCACAGAAATTTATTTAGGCCCCCAAGGGGCCGCAGCTTCTGTCAAGCTAACTTCAGCTGAACAACAATGGTATCAAGTGCCGAATGCCACACCTCATGTGACCCTTTTAGTCTCAGAAAAGTACGAATCCCATGACCTAGGTCCAATGGTAAAGACAGCCTCAGAAGTTGAAGAATGGCAAAACATGGAAAGTCCACAAGTACATCTGTCAAAAGACCAGCAGTTTGTACGAATTAATTTAAAAGTAAATGATGAGGCTATAGCTCAAAAAGTGGAGCTCAATCCTAGACCAGAGGGACAGATGGTGTTATCGGCCCAACAAGAGAAATTGTTAGAGCAAATACCACCAGTGGTGTGGTCCAAAAGCAAAACGGATGTAGGACTAGTAAAAACAGCCTTACCAGTAAAAATAAAAGTGAAACCGGGAGCAAAACTGCCTCACCAAAGGCAGTATCCATTAAAACCTCAGGCTATTGAAGGCATAAAACCAGTAATTAAGGGACTAATGGCAGCTGGAGTTTTAATAAAAATTGCAAGCCCATGCAATACTCCTATCTACCCTATCCCTAAAAACAATACCAAAGAGTATCGGCTGGTACATGATCTGCGTCCTATCAATGCAATAATAGAAATGGATGCACCTATAGTACCTGATCCGCATACTATACTTTCAAGCATCCCTGCTGGAGCAAAATGGTACACGGTAATCTATCTGTGTTCAGCCTATTTCAGTGTGCCTGTGCACCCAGACTCACAACATTTGTTTGCATTCACATTTCTGGGACAACAGCTAACGTATACACGGCTACCTCAGGGACTGAACCTGTCCCCAGCCATCTTTAACAAAGTCCTGGCTGAAGATTTACAACACCTTGATATACCCAGTACATTGGTGCAATATATGGATGATCTCCTTATTGCATCAGAGACTCAAGAACAGTGTGAAAAAGATTCATTAATTGTATTGCATGCATTGGCAGATGGAGGTCATAAAGTAAGTAAGGACAAATTGCAGTTCTGCAAACAACAAGTAGAATACTTGGGAAGACAGTTGTGTGGGACCACGCGATGTATAGCCCCAAGCCAAGTGGAGGCTATAATCAAGGCTCCCAAACCCCAAACAGTGGGACAGATGCTTTCATTCCTTGGGATGGCAGGGTACAGTTGGCCGTGGATTTGTGATTATGCTATAAAAACTGCACCTTTGCGTGCCATGATTAGAGCAGTGGGGCAAACAAGCAATGCAGCTCTCCTCGTCTGGACAGATCAGGCAACGGGAGCTTTTGAGGCCCTAAAAACAGACATGCAATCTGCTCCCGCGTTAGGTAACCCAGATTATGGGAAACCTTTCCATTTGTATGTTACTGAAAAAACTGGATATGCTTGTGCTGTACTAATGCAGGAAACAAATGAAGGAAAACAACCATTGGCCTATTATAGTACAAAGCTTGACAACATTGAAACAGGATTGCCACCATGCTATCAGGGTCTAGCAGCAGCTGCCTTTGCATTTCAAAAAGCATCATCCATAATCATGGGACATGCAGTAACGTTGTACACGTCGCATCAGTTACATGCCCTGCTAACCAGTCAACGTTTTGTCTTAACACAAGCTAGACGCACTGGATATGAAGTTGTGTTGTCCGCTCCAGAAATAACAATACAACGTTGTCACACGGTGAATCCCGCCACCAAATTGACCACACCGTTAGATGGTACTCCACATAACTGTGTGGCAGAGACAGAGAAATTTTTGAGAGCCAGAGAACATTTGTATAATCACGCCATAGATGCAGATCTAACCCTGTTCGTGGATGGCTCATGCTTTCGGGATGCCGCGGGATTGCATGCGGGTATGGGGATTGTTAAACTAAACACGGATGGCGAGACCTTTGAATTACTGGAGTCCCAAGGAATTGATCAGCCTTGTTCAGCCCAACTGGCAGAAATCAAAGCCTTAACTATGGCTTGCCAGATAGCTAAAGATCAACGTGTTAATATCTACACAGACTCAGCCTACGCTTATGGCGTATGTCATGTACATGCAAACATTTGGAAACAAAGGGGATTCCTGAGAGCAGATGGCACCCCTGTCACTCATGGAGAAGCGATTTCCCAACTGTTACAAGCTCTCCAATTACCGTCTGAGGTAGCCATCATTAAATGTGCAGGTCATCAAAAGAATAATAACATCATAGCTCAAGGTAACAACCTAGCAGATGACGCAGCGCGCAAAGGAGCACAAGGAGAAAATATGTTTCCCCTGCTAACCATCCAAGATTGTGCCCCACTGGTTTCACTTGACGCACTGATAGTGGCTCAAAGTAGGGCCAGTGGAGAAGAAAAACGAATGTGGGTTAAACGAGGCGCTATTGAGACACGCAGTCAGGGGCCAGCGGACAAGCTGTGGCGCAGTAGTCATGGACATTTTGTGTTACCCACCAATTTATTACGACATGCAATCATTTGGGCCCACGGACCCGATCATTGTTCGCGAGTCCAAATTATGAACAAACTAAAAGCTGTCTGGTGGTCACCATATATGGCAGCAACAGTGGACCGTTTGTTGAATGAGTGTGAGGTATGTGCACAGTACAATGTCCGGAAATCATTCACAGCCCCTTTAGCCCACATTCCGGTCCCTGATGGGCCATTCAGACATCTTATGATGGATTTCATAGACATGGGAGCTGAAAATCGAGTTAAACGAATGAGATATGTTTTGGTAGTGATATGCAGATTCAGCCGATGGATTGAGGCAGTAGCCTCTGCAAATCAAGACCATAAAACGGTAGCCAAATTCTTGTGCCGAGATGTCTTTCCAAGATTTGGCATTCCAGATACTATCTCATCTGACAACGGTAGGGCTTTTGTAGCCAAGGTTACACAAGAAACATTCAAACAATTGGGTATCAAACAGAAGTTTGGGTGTGTTTATCACCCCCAATCAAATGGGGCGGTGGAACGGGCTAATGGCATTTTAAAGAACAAACTAGCAAAAATCATAGCAGACAGCAATGGCAAACTAACCTGGCTGGATGCGTTGCCGCTTGCTTTATTGTCAATGCGCTCACAAACTAACCGACTAACCCATTTGACACCATTTGAAGCTCTTACAGGTCGGCCGATGCCTATTCCATACCTGAGAGGACCCTACGAAGGACCATCGCTGGAGCAGCTACAAGACGAATGGCATAATTATCTGAGACAGTTAACCCAAATACACAAAACTATCTTTTTGCAGGTCAAAGGTGCTACAGAAGACAGAGAAGCAGAGATTCCACTCGAAAATCAGAGCATCCAGCCTGGTGATCTGGTTTACGTCAAGGTGTTCAAAAAGAAGTGGGACAGGCCCCGCCGAGAAGGTCCTTTTAAAGTTATTCTTGCCTCACGTACAGCAGTCAAAGTAGACGGTAAGGACACTTGGTTTCATTTAAACCACTGCTGTAGGGTTGGTGGCCCAGCGCCCCTGCGGCCTCGGCAAGCTCGTCTTGGCGGAGCCGCCGGGCCAAGGGGGGAAGCAGGAGAAGCCAGAGACCCTACAGCAGCACCGAGGGACGGCCACGCCTCCCTGCAGCCAGAAGAAGCACCGAGGGAAGGCCACGCCTCCCTGCAGCCAGGCGAACACCGGCCAAGGCGCTCACAGAGACTGATTGAACAAAGACGACGCACAGCTTCAGAGAGTAGTGGATCCCTGCCAGACAGAGCAGCGACAGACTCAGATGCAGACTCAGAGACAACTGGAGACGTAGGCCAACAGACAGACAGAAATACAGACCGACAGATAGACAGGCCACAGGAGACATCAGACTCGGACAGCAACTCAGTAGATTTACCGACAGAAGAACCGCAGGAAGTACAACCCAGACAAAGCACAGATACACCACACATCCCTAGTGACAGCTCATCTAGTGACGGCTCACTTAGTAGCACATCTAGTAGCACATCTCAACAGTCATCAGAGCAATGATTAAGGAATTATTCAAGGGATTGACAATACTACTGGTGGTCAGTATGGGAGAAAATAGACATCCAAAACATACAACGGACTGTGCCGTGGCCATGGCCGCAATAGCAGCTAAACAAGGCATTCTAAACACAGGAAAAACATATAATTTGGTATACATTAAATCAAAAGCCTACAAGAACATAGGAATACAGGGAAAGCTGGGGGATTACATATTAGGCGAAGCCATTAGCATCAAATGTGAAGAGGAGGGAACACTCAACATAGAGGTAATTTGTGATAAAAGAGGATGCAGGGAAACCAAGCAAGACGTAACTGTTACAGTACATGAAGCCACAAAATGGGTAAAAATCAAACCAAGGAAAAAGAGGACAATTAGAAGCCTAGAAACAAGCAGTCACTTAGGGAGATGGGATCCCAGTACAGACCTAGCCCGCACACAAGGGTTGAAGACCAATTTATTTTACCAATGGTTGAAATTTTCGGCTAGGCAGATCAGTGAAAAGCCTTGCATAGCCTGTCACCGGAAAGGTGTGATACCTCAGGCTAAACCCCTACCTGATATCAACAACTGTTATAGGAGTCCCCAACATAACTCAGACCAAGCAGAATGCTATACACAATGTGTTATGAAAATGGCAGTAGGTGATGAAAAATATGCTGCCGACAGTAAGTACGTAAGTACAGAAGGAACCGTTCCACCTATGATTAAAATAGAGAAAGGGATGATACACCCATTCTGTATAGCTAAAGGCTTAGTAGCACAATACATAAGCGATTGGCAGGTAGGGACGACCCAGCCAAAACACCACATACAGTGTATGCAAAAGCAGCAAGAATACAAACCGGCCAAAACAGCATGGAACATTACCGTCTGTCACACCCTGCCAGCAGCAGGCATACAGTGTGAACAAATAGTACCGGCCACAGGGTGGTCGGTAATTGGACTGAATCTCACCCATGCTTCATGGGTATCTACTCCAAATTTAGCTAAGGGAACGGTACCCTTAGCTGACATCTTTTGGATATGCGGACAAAGAAGGAAACTCCTGTCATCGCTGTCCCCTAATTGGAAGGGCCTTTGTGCTCCTGTGATGCTCACAGGAGCTATAACAGTAATTGAAATGCCAAATTCAATACAACCCATGCCACAGAAACTTCGTAAGAAAAGAGGAATAATGACGTTTAAAACAGACTACAACATCACAGTAAGAAACGGGATACCAGAAGGGATACCCCGACAGTTAGAAGCCATAGACAGTAGCAGAGTTAAAGCAGATGAAGATGCGGATAAATGGGGATGGGCATTGGCTCTGTTCGGGGTTACTCCAAAAATCCGTTCTAGGTTCCAGGAGGTGCAGTGGATTAATTACTTGTGGTATAATCAACAAAGATACCTGAACTGGACATTGGCAGCAGTAGGAGCCTTAACCGAACAACTGCACGCCACCTCGCTAATGACAATGCAAAATAGATTAGCTATTGAGATGATGATGGCTGATGAACAAGGAGTTTGTATTATGATCAAAGCCACCGAATGTTGCACAGCTATTCCCATGCGTACAGGGGAAGACGGAAATTTGACAGAGCTCTTAATCACACTTGAGGAGATGCAACAGGAACTGTTAAGTAACTCCATAGGAGGGAGAAATGAAACTGATGATTCTGGATACATTGTAGGGAATGGAATGAATATTGGCCCACTGTTTTCACTATTTGGGACTCTAAGGAGAGGGTGGATATCATGGAAAGACTGGTTGTACCAGATAGGTGTAATCTTGGCACTAACAGGGGTGGCGGTCTTGCTGGTAATATGTTGTGGTATTCCCTTGATAAAATTTCTGGTCAATAAATTGATTTCATCCACAGTAGGACAGCTCCCACTGCTAGCCATCCGAGCCCTAGAAGAAAGCACAAACGAAACAGACAGAGAACCAGAATATATGGAAATGGATGAAATACCAATTATCCTCCCCGACAGCCCCCAGCTCCCTAATATTGTGGCGTACACCCCAGATAGGGAGGACTGGGATGGACCGTGCTTGGTGATATTGTAGACGAGGAAGAAGACATGCACGCACATTTACATTCACACACATGCACCCACAAAAATGAGGGATAGGATAGACAATATCTGAAAGAATGACATGGAGCTGTAATAATGAACGTATATGTATATTACTAGGACACAGGAGTATGGCTGAGAGACCAGACTCCCCTGATCAGGGACCTATGCCTGATCTGCCTCTATCAAGTCTGATTGGACTCTCAGAACTGTTTGGAGAAGAGGATATGCAGGAGGGATGGTCGAGACATGATTGGTCGCCACAGCCGCCTTCCATCCAGCAGCTAAACCAGTTGGCAACAGAAGGATCTTCATCGTTCCAGCACCTGGCGATGACGGCTTCACAGAATCTGCCTGCAGCAAGAGTCGGCCCGAGGACTCCACCATCACCTGAAGGACCCTTTGGACTCAGGAACACACCCCTTCCGCAGATGCCATGGAGACAGTCACATGTGCCAGGGGCAACGATACCCTCCAGGGGAGGCAGCCAAGGTCGGCCATATGCAGCAACCGCCCGAGTGCATCCTAGACCCAATTCACTGCTAGGACCTGTCCCCAGCTTTCCACCCCCAAGGCAGGAGAGATATTCTGATCAGCCCAGTACCTCTGGAGGAGGATCAGCAGGGGTAGACCTTAGCCGAACTCACCCACCAGGACAGAGGGGAGCTTTGTACAGGCTACTAAATGCCCAGAGTGTCCCAACCACTTGCCTGTGCGACATCAACAATACTCCCCCCACACACGAAATGCCTTCCCCCTTGTACTTCCTGTCCCCTGGACTGCACAACCTTAATCTGGTCATGGTCACCCCACAGGACATGGCAATCTTGGTTCGAGAGCTTCGTCTTCCACAAGAGTCTGTTCCAAAAACCTTGGAGCAGCTCCTGCCCTCACAAATCACATTCCCCATGAGCTATTTGAGGAAATCATGCCACAACTAAGTCAGACAGCTGCATACCTGTTCAGGATACACCGTGACAATGCCAACATCTCTTGTGCTCAGGAGGGCCTCCATACTCAACTGTGTGGTCTTCAGTCTAGTATGGACATGCTAGCCTGCATGATGGAGCATATGGAAAGGGAACAGCTAGGGCTGGCCACCACCACCCTGAATGTGGGCAAGAATTCTCTGGGGGCCCTGTACAACCTGGCCAAGCAGCACAAGGAGCTGGAAAGATCCATCAGAGAACTGCACGACTGTCTGAAAGCCAGAATTCCTGATCCTTCCCCCACTACCCCTGAAAGGCCAACCTCCCCATGTTCCCCAACTTCTCCCAAAACTTCAGATGCTGAGTAAATGCTGAGGAGCGCGGACTGACGTAATGGCACTGAACACGGACTATGATCTTGGTTCTTGAGTTTGAATTGCGGACTGGTTTCAGAAATCTGAGTGTAACTAAAAACAAAGAAGGATATATGTTAGTAACGAAAGTTGGGTAAATGTCTGTCCTTACCATCATCTGCGTAACACAGATAAAGCTAAATGCATACACATAGATATCACATTGCAAAGTTATAAAAAGGGGACCCTTACACGGCGTGTTTGTAGATTTAGTAGTAAAAATGCACCATAGGGACCCCTTTTTCTTAAATTATAGCATGCCTCAAGAGACATGCATCGCCTAAATTTGGCGTCTGGCCAAAAAGGGCATTAGAAAACAAGCTGAAAAAGAAGAAAAACAAAGTGGAGAATGTTGAGAAATGGCCTATAATGAAAACCATTATATGATTGACTAAGGCAAATGACTTAAGGACGGACATGAAGGGAAACCATTTATTGTGTTTATCATTTAACTAGACATAGCTGCGCTAACCTTAGAATAGTTTCTTGATTGGTTGACTAAATAGTGGTAACGTAGGGGTTATTTGATGCATTTAATAATAAATGTGTGACGCTTTAACAAAATAATATGTAGAACCAAGTATAATGGGTTGGAGCCTCTGGTTGAGTGAGTCAATAGATGCCAGAAGATGATTGGTTGCACTGATGTCAATGTGAAGCCTTTACTTTGCCATGATTAAGAGGTTGATGTAACTTGTTTTATGTGGCCATTTTAAGTGCCTTGAATTACACCAAAACTCAATGTTTGAATGTCACCTTGTGTTGATATAATCCAGCTAATTGCTCACCTTGTGCCTTAGTATGTAGGTTCACCTGCACTGCAATATATTTACCGTGTGAAGTATCACTGATATTCATATCCGCACCAGAGTTATCAGTAACTCGAGTGATGTGTTTTTCTTTTTTATTGCAATGCACAAATGAGGATGTCTTGTCAGTAAACAACCCAAGAGTATAGTTGATGTAATGGGACTCTTTCGAGTCCCAGAGGAGGGACTGTAGAAGAATTTTTAGGTCCATATTTGAACTGTGATGAACTATCAAGTGTCCTGATCCGAACTGTATGTCCTCTGGTTGAAC
Organism: Thalassophryne amazonica; assembly: GCF_902500255.1. Classification (NCBI taxonomy): domain Eukaryota; kingdom Metazoa; phylum Chordata; class Actinopteri; order Batrachoidiformes; family Batrachoididae; genus Thalassophryne; species Thalassophryne amazonica. Next base: position 120,746,021 of record NC_047107.1, read on the forward strand.
TAGCAGGTGTTCAACCCAAAAAAAGGGCTCTATTAGTCATTTAGTCTGTCAGGGGCTTTCCAAGGCCTTTTAGGTGCTTTCCCGCAGGCCACGTGCGGGGGCCTCAGGCCAGCTGCACGTGTGGCTGAGGCCACATGCGGAGGGGGCCTCAGGCCAGCTGCACCTGTGGCTGAAGGTCTTTTAAAAAAATCAGTTGTAAATCCTTCATGTTTTAATGGGAGCATTTGTCACATTGAAATAATGGCCTAACACCTGCTTAGGGTTCACTAGAGGACGCTTCCAATAGAAAACCATGTCTTGGGAATGAAATAAATAAAAAAAGTCGAAGGAGGAGCGATGCCCGCGGGTCTCCAATAAATAGACGAGCGCGGTTGTCATATTCAGTCTCTCTAGAGGACTCAGTTTGTCTAAGCTTTGTGTCGAAGGCTTAAATAAACTTAAAAACTCTGTGCATTTTATCTTGCTTAAGGCTGAATTATTCTAAAGTGTTGTGTCATTTTCTAGCATATCACTTGCAATTAGTTTGTGTTATCTAAAAGACGACATCCTGAGAAGACTAAAGACGAGCCGCGACATATACAGAATGACCAAAGTCACACACAAACCTAGGCTACTGTTCAATATAAATATCCACAGACATACACATGTAGCCTATAGCCTCAGGGAAAAAAATGCTAACAGCAGGCAGAGAAAAACTCTTATATCTACCATTGATGTCTTCATAACAGTACATTGCGCCTGTTGTTGTGGTTAAGAGCAAACCATCAATGATTTGGTTCCTGTCCAGAGGCCATGTTCTTTGAGGGTTAATTGCCAGGAGTGACACCAGGTCACTGGTTTGTCTGTGCCTACTGCTGTTCTTCGTGTAGTTCTTTAGATGACACAGACTTGACTTCTTTCCAGTTCCACTCATGGATATGTGGGCAGCAAAAACTGAACCATTTCAGCAACTTCAAACTACACTCACTGCACTACAACATCATCATTGATGCTGAAAAACTCATCCATGCCTTTGTCTCCTCTAGGCTTAACTACTGTAACTCCCTGCTCTTTGGAATGTCTGGAAAAAACCTTCAAAGGCTCCAATACATTCAAAACAGTGCAGCTAGAATTCTGATGAGAGTTCGTAAACAGGAGCAAATTACACCTATACTCCATAACCTTCACTGGCTCCCCATCACCTACAGAATCCATTCTAAGATTGCTTTCATCACCCACCATTGCATCCATGGCAATGCCCCCACATACCTCAAAAACCTCCTCACTCCCCCCAGATCCTCCCGTTCCCTCTGTGCATACAACACTAATCTTTTCCATCTCCCTCACACCAAGCTTCACACCATGGGAGACAGGGCCTTCTGTTCAGCTGACCCTCATATTTGGAACTCCCTCCCTGACCATCAGAGGGCTCCACAAACTATGGAAGCTTTAAAAAAAAGCCTCACGACATACCTGTTTAGACAGGCCTATCACAGGTCTCAGTAATTTGAATCTGTTGCATCTTAGTCTTTTTATTCTATTTTATTATTCTATTATATTATTTTATTTTGGTTTATTTTATTCTGGTGACTGTTTTTATCTTATGATTTTCTGTATTTATTCTCTTATTAATCCCTGGTTTTATTTTTTTTTCCTGTAGCACTTTGAGATTTTTATTAATGAAAGGTACATTATAAATTAAATTTATTATTATCATGACATTGTTGAACATGATGTCATTGAACATCACGTTACACTCATTTTGTGTAAAACAATCAGTTCTGTTAATGAATGTTTATTTTCTTTTATGAATGGAATATTTAATCACATAAATCTGAAAATGCCACAAGTGTCTTACTGTGGAAAACTGAAAGGATGATGTCATTGCATTTTAACAGTCTAATTTATCATATTATTTTTTCTTCTTCTTCTTGGTGGTGGGACAAAGCACTGGTGTCATTCAGCCCAGTCTGAGAAACTCACCCAGAGCAGCCAGATGCTGAGGGACTTCTTTAAAAACTCTTAAAAAAAAAAAAAAAAAAAAAAAACTTAAAAAAAACCCTTAACAAGTAACTTCCATCATAACGAATTAACGCATTTCCAGACGTCATCTTCAAAAACAAGGGAGAACATGTGGAGAACAGTTTTCATCTGTGATGATGAATTCTGGCAACAGGTCAGATTAAAAGATTTTATTTAATCCGTGAACCGGCTTTGAAGGTTTTAGCTTTTGTGGCTACATTGATTAGCCTCAAGTCGTCTTCTCCATTTTTTGTAGAAACGTTACAGCGGTACACACAGGCCTGGCATATGCACAGTGAGGAAAATAAGTATTTGAACACCCTGCGTTTTTGCAAGTTCTCCTACTTAGATTCTAAAAAAAAAAAAAAATAAAAATCCGGAAATCACAATGTATGATTTTTTTTAATAATTTATTTGTATGTTACTGCTGCAAATAAGTATTTGAACACCTGTGAAAATCAATGTTAATATTTGGTACAGTAGCCTTTGTTTGTAATTCCAGAGGTCAAATGTTTCCTGTAGTTTTTCACCAGGTTTTCACACACTGCAGCAGGGATTTTGGTCCACTCCTCCATACAGATCTTCTCCAAATCTTTCAGATTTGGAGTTTCAGCTCCCTCCAAAGATTTTCTATTGAGTTCAGCTCTGGAGACTGGCCAGACCACTCCAGGACCTTGAAATGCTTCTTACGGAGCCCCTCCTTAGTTGCCCTGGCTGTGTGTTTGAGGTCACTGTCATGCTGGAAGACCCAGCCATGACCCATCTTCAATGCTCTTACTGAGGGAAGGCGGTTGTTTGCCAAAATCTCGCAATACATGACCCCATCCACCCTCCTTTCAATACGGTGCAGTCGTCCTGTCCCCTTTGCAGAAGAGCACCCCCAGAGTATGATGTTTCCACCTCCATGTTTCACGGTTGGGATGGCTTTCTTGGGGTTGTTCTCATCCTCTAAACATGGTAAATGGAGTTGATTCCAAAAAGCTCCATTCTGGTCTCATCTGACCACATGACCTTCTCCCATGCCTCCTCTGGATTATCCAGATGGTCACTGGTGAACTTCAAACAGGCCTGGACATGTGCTGGCTTGAGCAGGGGGACCTTGCTGCCCTGCAGGATTTTAAACCATGACAGCATCATGTGTTACTAATGTAATCTTTGTGACTGTGGTCCCAGCTCTCTTCAGGTCATTGACCAGGTCCTCCTGTGTAGTTCTGAGCTTTCTCAGAATCATCCTTACCCCACAAAGTGAGATCTTGCATGGAATCCCAGACCGAGGGAGATTGACAATCATCTTGTGTTTCTTCCACTTTCTAATAAATAATCATAACAGTTGTTGTCTTCTACCAAGCTGCTTGCCTGTTGTCCTGTAGTCCATCCCAGCCTTGTGCAGGTCTACAGTTTTGTCTCTGGTGTCCTTAGACAGCTCTTTGGTCTTAGCTATGGTGGACAGGTTGGAGTGTTATTGACTGTGTGTGTGAACAGGTGTCTTTTATGCAGGTAACAAGTTCAAACAGGTGCAATTAATACAGGTAAAGAGTGCAGAATAAGAGGGCTTCTTAAAGAAAAATTAACAGGTCTGTGAGAACCAGAATTCTTGCTGGTTGGTAGGTGATCAAATACTTATTTGCAGCAGTAACATACAAATAAATTATTATAAAATCATACATTGTGATTTCTGGATTTTTTTTTTTTTTTTTTTTTTTTTTTTTTAGATTATGTCTCTCACAGTGGACATGCACCTAAGATGAAAATTTTAGACCCCTCCATGATGTCTAAGTGGGAGAACTTGCAAAATCACAGGGTGTTCAAATACTTATTTTCCTCGCTGTACTACAGCATTTTCACACGATTTCACTGAAATTATTGTTATTTATGGGGTGCTATGACAAATCCAGGGGGAATTGTAGCACCCCCTAGCACCCCCGGCACCGCCCATGTGTTGTGCAGAGGAGTCTGACTGGCCACAGTCCAAGAGGAACCATCTATGATGAAGCTGGATTCTTTTCATTAACTTGGTGAAATTCATGGAAAAGCAAATAACTTTCGTTTTTCGCACTTTTTCCCCACAGCAGCCTGTACTCAAGGTTCTTGACATGGAGGACTACCATCGACATTAACGCTTGTCCGACTGTCCGCGACAAGTGTAAAATGTGATCGGACAAGCAGTAGCTCTAAATCATTGTCCGACTGGACAAGTGGCTTTTTTTTTTTTTTTTTTTTTTGGTTTAAAACGTTCAAATTCTTCTCGCACCTCGCGAGAAAGTGTCTTCGATTTTTCCTGCCACTGTCCATGCAGTGGACAATAGGAAAACATGGTAACACAGAGTTCTCCCCAAACAATGGAACAACGGCGCTGCGCCACAGTGTTCTGACAGCACCGTCACACTCTGCTATCAGGTCGTTTTTCTAAAATCCAGCCAGGCTGTTTGTGCTGCACTGGCCGCTCCCCCCTCCACTCCCCCACAGACATAGAGTCGAGCAGCGCTGCAGCGGAAAAAAAAAAAACTGTCAAAGTTTTTAGATAAAATGAGCTCCTTCTACTTGCATACCTCCAGAAATTCATTTATAGGCTTTATTTTATAGTTGAAAGCATTCCTGTTTCCAAAGTTTGCTCAAATACAGTGTGAGAGTGAAGAATCTCTCGTTCCCTCACAGAGAGAGAGAGAGGAGGGAGAGAAGAGGAGAGGATAGAGAGAGACAGAGAGAAAGAGGAGAGGAGAGAGAGATGGAGGGAAGGAGGAGGAAAAAGTGTTATTAGACGTAAAAAAGCAGTGAAACAATTTTAATAAACAATCATCTTCACCACACAGCCTCGGTGAAACAGTAAAGTGTGAAAAACTGATTCAGAAAGTTTTTTTCATCCAGGATTCATCTTTAAAAGAGCAGATTTACTCCTTTACTTCTTCCAGAATTTTTTTTTCATTTATTTTTATTATTGTTTTTTATGCACCAATGACACCAGATCAAATTACTTGTATGTGAGAACTTACTTGGCAATAAATTTGATTCTGATTTGACAATCAAATCAGTCCAGATTTAGCTCTTGTTCAAACAAGACAATTAGGGATTATATATATATATATATATATATATATATATATATATAATTTTTTTATTTTTAAATAAGTATGTAATTTCACTCAAAAATGTTGAGAAAAAAAAAGCTAAACTGTCAACATGACAGAAAAACTCTACCTGGACTCTTACTGGACTAAAGGTACAGTGTGTCATTTTCAAAGAAGAGAGCAAATGTTATGTCCATCAAATATTAATGTGTTTTTAAACTTTTCAATGTCATTTCTTTTCTTAAAATAGACAGAAAAATACAAAAAAGAACTTCGATATTACAACATAAGTGTAAATTTTTTGTCTATTATTCTTGCTTTCAATGCATCTAAAACCAGTCAAAATGACTTGCAGCGCACACCGCCTCGGGCGATAATTGCCAACAGCACCGCTATACTAAAACGTTCTGGGGAGAACCCTGTATCATGTGTGCACGAGACCACTGTATGGAGTGTGCGTTCGTAGCATCTTCTTCCAAGATGCTGTGGCGGGAAACATTAGATAATGAACATCGCATCGATTAACACGCGTTTTGAAGACTATATTGAACAGAATGTCTTTTCTAAAACCTCCGAACCTGGGCCAGATACCAGGGAAAACACCAGTCAAACGCAAAGCATCAACCCCTGCAAGTGTAGAAGCTTCAAAGAAGAGGTATGAAGAGAAAGGAGGAGAGAGGAAGTTTGTGAGTAGCTGGACACAGGATTATCTGTGGCTGGGGCACAAGGAAGAGGACAACACAATATACTGCCATGTCTGTTGGGGTTTTCCTTAAATTGTGGACCAGTAAGGCATTTTAAATGTTGAAATAAAATAATTTGATTTGCTTTATAAAATACATACTGGCAAATGATCATGCATTGAACAGTGATTAATTCAGAAAACACACAGGAGAGAAGCAGATGCATATTGGCATTTACCAATTATTTAAATTTTTTCCTCAATTATGAACAATCGCAGGACAGAAACATTATGAGCTATGTCTTGGTTAACAGATTAAAAGGCTATAGGCTATGCATGCAATATGTGATAAAATTTATTTTTGGGAAATTCAATTTTACCACCCACACAGGAGAGAAGCAATTTATGAAAAAGTGTAATTTCAGTACTTCCACAGTAGCATGCCCCCAGACAACCCTAGGTGACACACGCCATTGGTGTATGGCGCGCTTCACGCAGCTCGCGCCTGCGGCGCTCGCTTGTCAGGACAACCAGCTTTTCCTATAGGACAAGTACACTAAAAAGATTAATGTCAATGCCTGGAGGACATTTACCATTAATGCAGGTACAACAGAATTTTGCCAGAAGCTCAAGAGGCAAACATGCTCAAATGAATAAAGGCCATCTCCAAAAATCCAAGGAGTCCTGGCTCTACCTAGCAGCTGCTATTGCTATCAGGCAGCGAACATACGCTGTCTTACATTTTAGCTTTACTTTGCAAAACCAAGACAACCGTCCTTCATGTGCGTCACTGGAGCTGAATCCTGTCCCAAAAAAAAAAAAAAAAAAAAAAAAAAAAAAAAATCACAACAAAAACTTTCTATTCCAGCCGTGCTTGGATCCCCACTACCTCCACCCGGGAACTAATGAATTAACAATCTGGTAGTTTGGTGTACAGTGAGGGCGGGGGCTCAGATGAGAAAACACTTTGGTTTACAGTGCCCAATTCTCCAATTCAATCAAATAATCTTTTCTATCCTTATCCTTATCTGATCCCGTATTTCAAAAACAGTACAGAAGGAAGTGCAGTGGGCTTTAAAGAAACTTCTTTAATCTTCCAAACTGGCATTTCCTCAGATATATGCAGACTAGGTGCTTTTTCCAATGTCAGATGCAAAATTTCCCTCAGGCACCAGACTTGAATGCAGCCAACAAGCTTCTGGAATTGCAACCAACATGCAAAGGATTAATATCTGTTATTTATGACAAACCAGTTTGAAATACCCCTCTCCTGACAGGATTAAAATTGCCTGGGAGCAAGATTGAAACCTTTCACTAGCCAAGGACACATGGGATTCAATACTTAAGATGGTTAATTCAACATGTCACTGTGCACGTCAATGTCTGTTACAATTTAAGGTTGTGCACAGGGCACGTACATCAAAAAATAAACCATGAAGTATATACCCGGAAGTGAATCCCTGTTGTCAAAAATGCAGAAGTGGAGATGCTTCCCTGATCCATACACAACCAGTCTAAGGTTTGAACCCACTTTCACCACTCAATTGAATGGGAAAGTGTCCACTGCTGTCAGTTTATAATTTGCATTTTGTTTTTCTGTCACTTTTAAAGGTGTGCTGTTCTTCTTCAGCTCCATGGTGCTGACGGTTGTGGCAGTCCCTCAATGATGAGGAAGATCGTCTCTTGATCAATTCCCAGATGAGATGTGGGCGTGGAGAAAAACTGCATCCACCGTGGATCTGCGTGGGTTTTTTTAATGTGGGAATATCGTTGCATGCCGACAAACACTGTGTTTGACAGATCCTTAGTCTGGACCAACGGATGGGAAACCCAGATGATTGGGATCTGAGGACTTGTTGGACCCTTCATCTGCCTTCACAGCCAGTTGGATTACAAGCCATCACCTCCTCCGCCTGATCCGCCGTTGAGCACTTCTTGTTTCACCAGAGCCCCATTAGCCGTCTCGTGTTCACGGTTCCTGTTGGGCCTTCATGGTTACCGTAGCATCCATGCAGGACACAAGGTCCACACTGTATTTCACTCCAACAGGCAATCTCCTGCTTGATCTATTAACCAAGTGTCACGACATGGACAATGGGTTGGATTTTGACGCCCGTTGCTGACGGAAGTATAAGTAGCGCAGCAGTACATGTTCCCCAGTGTGTCCCGCTGTCTTGTCACTGTATTTTAACCCTCGAATGTTTCCAGGCATGGCAGACTGTGATGATATTGACCATGTAAGACTGTGAATTCTTTATCTGAACAAAGTTAAAGTGATGCCAAAGAAAATCTGTAAGAGTTCAAAAAAGTGACTACGCCTTTTAAAATAAATAAATAAATAAATCGGTGTGCAGTTTTGCTTTTTTGGACCAAGTTTAAAACTGGGAGTCTGAAGCAAGATCTGTAAGCACAAAAAGTACAAGATCTCTGCTCGGATTCTTTCCATCTTACATATGGGTGAAAAACAATAGACTCACTAAACTTCCTGAAGCTGTGCGGTTCGAGTGGGTGCACCATTAATGATGTGTTATTTAGCAAGCTTTCGACACTAATTATTTTTAGATCATTGGAGCCTCTCGTGCTGATGAGGCTTCATTAGCTGACAAATATTCCATCTCATTACTACAGCCAGAGAGAAGCTAACGAAGAGCTGATCCCCGAAAAAAAAAAACGAGCTGCTGTAACACACCGTGGAGACGTTCCTCACTCGGACACAGCTCACAGCTTGTTTTTGGGTATGAATGTGTTTGACTATAGGAGGTTTTTTGTTTGTTTTGTTTTGTTTTTAAGCTACACTGTGATGACCGTTTTTAGGGAACTTACCAAACTCAGCTGGTCGGTGCGAACATGCATCAGTCAGAATGGCCTGCAGGTTGGCAAAGATGTGATCTGTGGGCATGTCGAGCTGTTTACAGAAAACGGCAAACATAAAAACAAAATTATTTCGAGAAATATTGGATTTGTATTTTCCACATCTTTTTGCCCAGATAGGATTTCTAAGCACAGCAAAGTTTCACTTCTCCATCTGATTTTTTTTTTTTTCCCCCTCAAAGTGTCACTGTGCAAGCTGTTTGTCTGCAGAGGATGAAAAATGACACATATAAATAAAATAAATCAACCACTAAATGTATGCATCAACAAACAGCTGATGGATGAAAATGTCAAAATAAAGCAAAGACAATCATTTTAATCATGCTCCATTTCATGACTATTCATGCGTTTATTTATTAATTGACTTATACTTCTCATTTTTCACCCTCCAATGTTGTCAAATGAAAAAAAAAAACGAAAAAAAAAAAACACAACTCAACAATAAATATGCTTTCAACTGCACTTTGAGTGCTTTGCCTCGTTCATTTTCTGGAGCATAATTTGCATCCATCAAAAACAAAAATATGCCTCTTGTAAAGGGGAAAAAAAAAACAAGTGTAAGTTACACCTTTTTCTGAGTTATCAGATCTTTAATTTGGGATTTTTGTGCACTGTTTTAGTGTACTTTTATTATTGACATTCATTCTTTTAATATTGTATTTTGATTAATGCTTTGATAGCCGGAAAAGCCCTATATAGTTATGAATAATTATGTTGGCCAAGGCTGTCATAAAATCATTGGCATTTATTTATTAATTTATCTGTCTATTAGCAGGATTACGTCAAAACTTCTGCATGAATTCTCACCAAATTTGCACCAAAAATAGATAACAGGGCATGAAGACTCTACTGAATTTTGGAGGTAATCCAGATCCGGATTGGCGGACGTCAGAAATCTGTTATTATTTATTATTACTATTCACAAGTGTAATTTATGCTTATAAGGAGAAATTCCATTCTTACGTACATCCTTCCAGCAAATGTTCATATCTTAAAACTCAAGAACTGTAAAACTCTCAAAATCTCAATTTTTATACATTATAATACTGGAAGGTCTAAGCTCTGTGTGCCACAAAACAAAAAAAAATTTTAATAAAAAATAACAATAATAAAATAAATCATGCATTTACAACATTTAGAAATGCCTTTTTGAACTGAATTTTGGGTCTCAAGTAGGAAATGTACCAGATCCCCAGAAATGCAAACATCTCCCACTAGATGAAGACAAAAGCTGAATATTGCAGCTGGCCTGGAGTTTGCCCAAAGGCACCTGAAAGACTCTCAGACCATGAGAAACAAAATTCTCTGATCTGGTGAGACAAAGACTGAACTCTTTGGTGTGAATGCCAGGCATCATGTTTGGAAGAAACCAGGCACCATCCCTACAGTGAAGCATGGTGATGGCAGCATCATGCTGTGGGGATGTTTTTCAGCAGGAGGAACTAGGAGACTAGTCAGGATTGAGGGAAAGATAAATGCAGCAATGTACAGAGACATCCTGGATGAAAACCTGCTCCAGAGTGCTCTTGACCTCAGACTGGGGCGACGGTTCATCTTTCAGAAGGACAATAACTCTAAGCATACAGCCAAGACATCAAAGGAGTGACTTCAGGACAACTCTGTGAATGTCCTTGAGTGGTCCAGACAGAGCCCAGACCTGAATCTATTTGAACATCTCTGGAGAGATCTGAAAATGTCTGTGCACCAACGCTCCCCATCCAACCTGATGGAGCTTGAGAGGTGCTGCAAAGAGGAACTGACAAAACTGCCCAAAGATAGGTGCACCAAGCTTGTGGCATCATATTCAAGAAGACTTGAGGCTGTAATTCCTGCTAAAGGTGCATCAACAAAGTATTGAGCAAAGAGAAATTTGCAAAAATAATCAATCAATCAATCAATTTTTTTATATAGCGCCAAATCACAACAAACAGTTGCCCCAAGGCGCTTTATATTGTAAGGCAAGGCCATACAATAATTATGTAAAACCCCAACGGTCAAAACCCCCTGTGAGCAAGCACTTGGCTACAGTGGGAAGGAAAAACTCTCTTAACAGGAAGAAACCTCCAGCAGAACCAGGCTCAGGGAGGGGCAGTCTTCTGCTGGGACTGGCTGGGGCTGAGGGAGAGAACCAGGAAAAAGACATGCTGTGGAGGGGAGCAGAGATCGATCACTAATGATTAAATGCAGAGTGGTGCATACAGAGCAAAAAGAGAAAGAAACAGTGCATCATGGGAACCCCCCAGCAGTCTACGTCTATAGCAGCATAACTAAGGGATGGTTCAGGGTCACCTGATCCAGCCCTAACTATAAGCTTTAGCAAAAAGGAAAGTTTTAAGCCTAATCTTAAAAGTAGAGAGGGTGTCTGTCTCCCTGATCTGAATTGGGAGCTGGTTCCACAGGAGAGGAGCCTGAAAGCTGAAGGCTCTGCCTCCCATTCTACTCTTACAAACCCTAGGAACTACAAGTAAGCCTGCAGTCTGAGAGCGAAGCGTTCTATTGGGGTGATATGGTACTACGAGGTCCCTAAGATAAGATGGGACCTGATTATTCAAAACAAAATAATAATAATAATAAAAAAAAACTTTTATGTTGTCGTTATGGGGTGTTATAAGTAGAATTCTGAAGCAGAAAAATGAATTTACTCCATTTTGCAAAAGGCTACAACATAACAAAATGTGAAAAAAGTGAAGCGCTGTGAATACTTGTCGGATGCACCGTACAAGATGCACTAGAGTATAAGTCGTAGGACCTCTAAAACTTGTTACCACAAAACAAAACAAACAAAAAAAAAACTGCAACTTATACTCTCTACGTAGGTCTTGAGAAAAAAAAAAAAACAGATTCAGATTTTTTTATTTTTTAATAAATAGCGTGTGTATAATTTCAGTAACATAATCAAAAGATGCAAGATGTTCATTGATAAAGTTGCAAGGTATCATGAATAAAATTAAAATAAATACAACAATTATGCAGAAGACCAAGGACAAGGATGAGAATTAAAAGGTGAATATTGAACGAGAAACTTTTGGGGGGGGGGGGGGGGGGTTAATGTGCGAAGCTGTAAACCCCACCATCGGCTGGACGTTAAAATAGCGTTCTTAAATTTGCGGGGGTTTTTTGTTGTTGTTTTTAATAAAATCAGAGGGGTGATTAGTAAAACTCTGGATGCTTTACAGCCCTCCTAAGAACTGTGTCATATATTTAAAAACATTTTCCAACCTCCACAGGTAGCCTTCATTAGTACAGACTTCTTTCTGTCATCTCTTTGAATCTAAACAACAAATGAAAATGACACTGAACCACTGACTCAAACATCACCGGCGCCGGTACTTGTGACTTTCGATGAAAAGCACTCAGACAAGATTATTATGAACACATCCCTGTGCTTGAGTGAGAAAATGAGGAGAAACTTCAGAGTAAAGAAGCAGAAACCTTGCAGGTGGTTCTGTTGGTAACATTTTCCCTCGCCATGTTTGCTGCTGTGACATACCGTTGCTATCTGGGTTATGATGTAGCACTGGTGATCCACCTGGTACTCGTAACCAGTCTTAAAAACCTCGACCATCTTGGGAATGTCGACACCAACTGTGCCTAAGACAGAAATGGACAGAGTACGACTTTTATTAGAGGCCATCATGAACGACTGTGTGTGAGGGCAGTTGACAGGTTTAGAACTTAAAGACACACGTGGGGAGGTCTCATTTTAAAAGAAGTAGAAATACACTGTCAAAGAACTGGTCATTTTTGTTTTCCTGCTTTTGCTTTACTTTTGGACTTGCGAACTTTAAAATAGTGTTTAAAACTATACACAATGACTTTGTTACCAGTACAAAAAAGGAAGACCCTTCCAGCAGCGCAGACTGAGGCCAGAATTAGACTCTTCTGACATCTCCCTCACTTGGTTCAAATGGAGAACTACACTCAACAAAAATATAAATGCAACACTTTTGGTTTTGCTCCCATTTTGTATGAGATGAAGATCTAAAACTTTTTCCACATACACAATATCACCATTTCCCTCAAATATTGTTCAGAAACCAGTCTAAATCTGTGATAGTGAACACTTCTCCTTTGCTGAGATAATCCATCCCACCTCACAGGTGTGCCATATCAAGATGCTGATTAGACACCATGATTAGTGCACAGGTGTGCCTTAGACTGTCCACAATAAAAGGCCACTCTGAAAGGTGCAGTTTTGTTTTATTGGGGGGGGATACCAGTCAGTATCTGGTGTGACCACCATTTGCCTCATGCAGTGCAACACATCTCCTTCGCATAGAGTTGATCAGGTTGTCAGTTGTGGCCTGTGGAATGTTGGTCCACTCCTCTTCAATGGCTGTGCGAAGTTGCTGGATATTGGCAGGAACTGGTACACGCTGTCGTATACGCCGGTCCAGAGAATCCCAAACATGCTCAATGGTTGACATGTCCGGTGAGTATGCCGGCCATGCAAGAACTGGGACATTTTCAGCTTCCAAGAATTGTGTACAGATCCTTGCAACATGGGGCCGTGCATTATCCTGCTGCAACATGAGGTGATGTTCTTGGATGTATGGCACAACAATGGGCCTCAGGATCTCGTCACGGTATCTCTGTGCATTCAAATGCCATCAATAAAATGCACCTGTGTTCTTCGTCCATAACAGACGCCTGCCCATACCATAACCCCACCGCCACCATGGGCCACTCGATCCACAACACTGACATCAGAAAACCGCTCACCCAGACGACGCCACACACGCTGTCTGCCATCTGCCCTGAACAGTGTGAACCAGGATTCATCTGTGAAGAGAACACCTCTCCAATGTGCCGAACGCCAGCGAATGTGAGCATTTGCCCACTCAAGTCGAGACCCCGATGAGGACGATGAGCATGCAGATGAGCTTCCCTGAGACGGTTTCTGACAGTTTGTGCAGAAATTCTTTGGTTATGCAAACCGATTGTTTCAGCAGCTGTCCGAGTGGCTGGTCTCAGACGATCTTGGAGGTGAACATGCTGGATGTGGAGGTCCTAGGCTGGTGTGGTTACACGTGGTCTGCGGTTGTGAGGCTGGTTGGATGTACTGCCAAATTCTCTGAAACGCCTTATGGCTTATTTGAGGGAAATGGTGATATTGTGTATGTGGAAAAAGTTTTAGATCTTTGAGTTCATCTCATACAAAATGGGAGCAAAACCAAAATGTTGCGTTTATATTTTTGTTGAGTCTATTAGTGATCGATGGCTGTGGGGTTGCAGTCTTCTAAGCTATCTTCCAGCTTCACTTCTACCCTGCTCAACAGAGCTCCTGTGGGTCTGCAGCTGAGCTGAATCAAATATTCTGGAGGCAAGTCCAAAAAAAAAAAAACTACTACCAGTAAGAAGTTAGTCTTCTTTACACGTGTAAATCAGTGAATCTACACAGATTTTGACTCCTTCTGACATGGCAGAAGTTGAAATTTACCCTCCACCTTCTCACTCCTGGAATTTGTTGACCTGCAGATGTTTTTGTTTGTTTTGTTTTAATGAAATGTTCGTGCAGTCGGTTGTTCTGTTAAAACTCCTCAGTACACTCCCGTCTCACACCATACACCTGCACTGTTGAAGACAAAGTGTACCCTAAATACAAGTTTTCAAACTTTGATGAGCAGCGTGATCTTTAGCCAGACAGCGGCTTATCAAGGCACATGATATACAGTTGTTTGCACCCATGCAGCTGGCAGTGAGGTTAGTGACTGGTCTTTGGCTATTTTTTAAAAACATTTATTTATCTTTTTCCTAGTCAGAAACAAAACACCAGCACTTCATCTTCAAAAGTACAACAACTAAAGAGAAAACAAACTTGTGCTATAAATCAAACATTCATGAACATCCAATCGCAACATACCAACCACAGGCCCAAAGAAACTATAAAAAAAAAACAACATGCGCGCACACACACACAATAATCAACTCAATCAGGTCTGAAGGTTTTCAATAATCCAAGACAAACTATACAAGGTAGATACAGTTTTAGAAACCCATCAGCCTTCCCTCTGAGTCTAAACTTGATTTTTTTTTTCAACTTTTAAAAAAACATGAGATCTTTTCATGTTTGGCTATTTTTTAAAATACTCATGTGATTTTTCTATGTGATAAATCTGCTCACTGGAGGGGGAGTCAATGATCAAGCTTTGCAGGACAATTATACGATTTCCTATAATGAGCTCATCAATTATCTTTCACTTTTGTGTTCCCGAGTGCCTCATGTTCTTGCACGCAATACACCTTTGTGAGTGCAGAAACCCCTAGTGACAACCACCAGCCAGAAACAAATTCTAGGGGAAACAGTGACCTAACACACAGAAATGATAAAAACCGAATATTATACTTATTTAAGTGTACTTATGTAAATATCAGCAGATACAGTTTCTTCAATTACCAGAAAAGGATATTAACAAGTACTGTCCTTTCTGAAAGAAACTCTGGAAACAAGCTGCAGAAAGCATATCTGTTTGTTTTGTTCACTCTCTTTAATCACACACACTTGTTTTCCCACATTGGCCTTTTAACAATGACAATGAACTTTGCCAAACACACTGGAGCCAACAAACTGGTTAATTTTGATGCTTACCTCTCGTACTCTTGGGAAAGCTCCTCTTCAGTTTGCTTTTCAACAGCAGAAGTTTGGGAAGGATATCTGGTACCGCAATATAGAAGTCCGCGGAAATCTCATCATGTAAGAGCTAGACGTGAAGACACAAGATTACGTTTTAAACTATTCGACTCCTGCAGAGATACAACACTGACTTACATACAGATGAGGGCAAAAGTGTAACTGAGTATTACAGCAACAAGAAAAAATGAGGACAAAACCATTTTTTAATAAGTCACGTAAAATGTTGTCCCACTTGTCCTATGGAAAAATAGGTTGAATTCTGTACATTCTATTCCTGAGGCAGCTGATTAAACACACAGAACCACAGGACAGAAATGGTGTCGCGCAAACATGACTAATTCGATGCATAATTAGTTAACTTTTAAGGTTGATAAACAGTAACTGTAACCTACCCCACATTTCAACCAAACACCTCTTGATGCTAAAAATTAATTATGGGCTGGCTAAAGAGTTATTTAAAAAAAAAAAAAAAAACAACTTAATGAGTGCAAACTGCTCACCGGCTTTATGAGCTCTGCTCCTCCAGCAATCGCAGCTCCGCTCTCCAGGGCGAGTTTAACTTGATTAGCGTCCTACAGAGATAAAATCACAGACATTTAGGACCTAACAGGGGCGTGTCACAGCATGGCAGACCCCACCGCCATCATTCATTACAGTCATTAACATGCACAACTGAATTACAACCCACAACCTGTGCCCTTGTGTGGGAATATGAATACCAACCCATCAGAGGGTTTACATAATACAAATGACTGTGTTCTCTTCATTACACAAACACTCGTGCAGTACAGTTACACAGCAGCAAAACGATTCATCATCAGTCAATCAGATTCAGTCGTGCTTAAAGGAAGAAAATTTTTAACAAATTAAAGAAATTTTTTTTACCTCTGTAAAAACTAAGACTTTGTTTAGGTCTTTCTTGAAGGGGTGTGGTAACTGCAAAGTGCTGACAAACTGATCCACTTTTTTCTGTGGGTGGGAGGAGAATCAGTTATCAACAATCAAACTGCTCAAGACAAAACAAACACACACAAAAACTACTCTATTGGCTTGAATATAAGACTGTCAACGGGGACTAGAAGGAGAGAGCATATATCACCCATATTGGCCTCTCTTCACTGGCTTCCCGTTAATTCTAGAATAGAATTTAAAATTCTTTTTCTTACTTATAAGGTTTTGAATAATCAGGTCCCATCTTATCTTAGGGACCTCTTAGTACCATATCACCCCAATACAGCGCTTCGCTCTCAGACTGCAGGCTTACTTGTAGTTCCTAGGGTTTGTAAGAGTAGAATGGGAGGCAGAGCCTTCAGCTTTCAGGCTCCTCTCCTCTGGAACCAGCTCCCAATTCAGATCAGGGAGACAGACACCCTCTCTACTTTTAAGATTAGGCTTAAAACTTTCCTTTTTGCTAAAGCTTATAGTTAGGGCTGGATCAGGTGACCCTGAACCATCCCTTAGTTATGCTGCTATAGACTTAGACTGCTGGGGGGTTCCCATGATGCACTGAGTGTTTCTTTCTCTTTTGCTCTGTATGCACCACTCTGCATTTAATCATTAGTGACTGATCTCTGCTGTCTTCCACAGCATGTCTTTTTCCTGGTTCTCTCCCTCAGCCCCAACCAGTCCCAGCAGAAGACTGCCCCTCCCTGAGCCTGGTTCTGCTGGAGGTTTCTTCCTGTTAAAAGGGAGTTTTTCCTTCCCACTGTCGCCAAGTGCTTGCTCAAAGGGGGTCGTTTTGACCGTTGGGGTTTTTCTGTGATTATTGTATGGCTTTTGCCTTGCAATATAAAGCGCCTTGGGGCAACTGTTGTTGTGATTTTTATTTTATTTTTGTGTTGGTGGCTCATGTGATTTTTTTTTTCATCACGTGCAGAATGCTGAAGAATCGACTGATGTCTGTGATAAACTCTGACATGTATGAATGAGGCGCTGTGACTCTTACAACTTTTAAAATGAGCTAATTTTCTTGTTGTGGCACAAAGCACCAGTGCTCTCTCTTTCAGGCTGAGAAACACACCGGGACAGACAAACACTTTTAAAATGCTATGTATGGCGTCTGATCAGTGACAAAACCCCACTCGCGTAAAAAATGCGATCACACGTAGATATTAACTGTGCACGTGCAAATTACCTCTGCACGCACGCGCAAAGGTGCTGCACCGAGGACTAGCACTCTCCCGCTCAAACTTGATTTCTATTTGGAGTGAAGTTTTAAACAGAAACAAGGTGATAATCACTTAACACAGTTGTCTCCGACTGATTTCCGCATCAGAGAGGACGGCTGTCAATCAAACCTTGCTCTCCACAACCAACCACAGCAGAGCCAGTGCTTTCACAAATGGAGCTACATTATTTTTTTTGCTGCTGAAACTGCATCAGGAGAGATTTATACGAGGGGAGCATCTTGGCAGCATGGTGACTTAGTGGTTAGCACTGCTGCCTCATAGTTTTGATTCCCACCTGTGGCTTTCTGTGTGGAGTTTGCATGTTCTCCCTGTGTTTGCGTGAGTTTCCTCCGGGTGCTCCGGTTTCCTCCCAAATTTAGACATGTAGGGTAGGTGAATTGGGAACTATAATTGTGCAGGTCTCCCTTGCAAAAGAGGTCTTGATCTCAATGGGACTAACCTGGTTAAACAGCTTAAAGGTTAAATTAAAAAAAAATCATCTTATATTCAGGTCAAGGTGGTATTTGTGGCTGTAAAAGAAAACAATGCATATCATTTGGTACCCAACTTATATACTGCTTTTCTAGAAATAGAGTGTATACCTCTGCCAAGTTATAAACAGCCCTTCAATCATAATAATCCAAACCCATATTCCAAAACTCCAAACTGGTAAACATCTTGCTCCACTCCATTTTTCCATGAGAAACTGACAAAAATGTCACATCTTAGAACGCTGATAAAACTAAATATTTCCTGGAACCACTCCTGGATCTGGATCTGCACCAAAACATAACAGCTCCTTTCCTGGTCCATACTGCACCTAACCTCACCCCACTACTAGCAATCAGCTGGCACACTTTTGAATAATCATGACAACATAAGAAATAGACATGAAAACACACTAAACATCAGTCCAGGATGTAAGATGACAATTAAGAGTTTTTCTTTTTTCCAAAAGTTTTAGGAACAAATATTGGGCAGCACGGTGGCTTAGTGGTTAGCACTGTTGCCTCACAGCAAGAAGGTCAAGGGATCAAGTCCCACCTGGGGCCTTTCTGTGTGACGTTTGCGTGTTCTCCCTGTGTTTGCGGGTTCTCTCTGGGTGCTCAAGCTTCCTCCCACATCCAAAGACATGCAGTGGATTGGAAACTTTAAATTGTCTGTGGGTGTGCATGGGTGTGAGTGTGTAGCCTATATGTGGCCCTGCAACAGACTGGCGTCCTGTGCAGGGTGTACTCTGCCTCACACCCTATGACTACTGGGATAGGCTCCAGCCCCCTGTCACCCTTGATTGAAGTAAGCGGGTCTAGAAGATGAATGAATGATTGAATGAATGAATAAAGAGTTAAACTACAATCCACACCTTTAACTCTGGAGCAACTACTAACTCGTTACCTTTTTCTCTAGTGACATGTCCAGCTGTAGGTTGATGTAAACGGCCTGATCGTGGGGAGTGAAGTCCAAAACCTGGAATCTCTTCAGCAAGTCGATAGCCTCCAATGCACCGTAAACAGGCGTGGGGTAGTACTTCACCAAGTACACATCATCCACGGGTACCTTCGTCTTCTTAACATACAGTTGCTGTCTGCCTGTTTCATCAAGGACTCGCCTCCGTTTCTTCACCTCCTCCGCTTCTGCTTCCTTTTTCGTTTTCTTTTTTGGCCTGATAATAACGAGAGAAAAAATGTAGAACAGTTATCCTGAAAAATATTTGGATGACCAAATATACCTGCGACCAACTCAGCCACATGGGGTGTACAACCAGTACATTCTGAGTGCCGGTCCCAAGCCCAGATAAATGAGGAGGGTTGCGTCAGGAAGGGCATCCAGCTTAAAACAAGCCAACCCAACTATGCAGACTAAGAATCGAATTCCCATACCGGATCGGTCGAGGCCTGGGTTAACAACGTCCGCCACCGGTGCTGTTGCCCAACAGGGTGCCGCTGGAAATTGGGCTACTGCTGGGCGAAGACGACGACGAAGAGGAGGAGGAGAACGTTTCCACAAACAGCGGGAGAAGAAGAAAACTAGAAGGGTGGAAATGACAGTGGGGACTTTGTATGTTGGTAGTATGACTGGTAAAGGCAGAGAGTTGGCTGATATGATGGCGAGAAGAAAGGTAGACATACTGTGTGTACAAGAGACCAAGTGGAAGTGAAGTAAAAGCAGGAGCATCGGCGGTGAGTACAAGTTGTTGTACCATGGTGAGGACAGGAAGAGAAATGGTGTTGGGGTCATTTTAAAGGAAGAGTACGTTAAAAGTGTGTTGGGGGTTAATCAAGTGTCTGACAGGGTGATCAGTGTGAAGTTGGAAATTGAAGGGGTGATGATGAATATCATCAGTGAATATGCCCCACAGGTAGGTTGTGAGATGAAAGAGAAAGAAGAATTCTGGAGTGTGTTAGATGAGGTGGTGGAGAGTGTGCCCAAGCATGAAAGAGTGGTGATAGGAGCAGACTTCAATGGGCATGTTGGTGAAGGGAACAGAGGTGATGAGGAAGTAATGGGTAGATATGGTATCAAGGATGGGAATGGGGAAGGACAGATGGTAGGTGATTTTGCAAAAAGGATGGAAATGGCTGTGGTGAACACCTACTTTAAGAAAAGGGAGGAGCACAGGGTAACATATAAGAGTGGAGGAAGGTGCACACAGGTAGACTACATTCTTTATAGGAGATGCAAGCTAAAAGAAAGAGACTGTAAGGTGGTGGCAGGAGAGAGTGCCGGTAGACAGCATAGGATGGTTGTTTGTAGGATGACTTTAGAGGTAAAGAAGAAGAAGAGAGTGAGATCAACAAAGGATCAGATGGTGGAAGCTGAAGGAGGAAGACTGTTGTGTGAAATTTAGCGAGCAGGTGAGAGAAGCACTGGTTGGAGGGGAAGCAATTTTGAACAACTGAAAAAATACTGCAGATGTGGTGAGGGAGACAGCTAGGACAGTACTGGGTATAACATCTGGACAGTGGAAGAAAGACAAGGAGACTTGTTGGTGGAATGAAGAGGTCCAGGAAAGCATAAGGAGAAAGAGGTTCGCGAAAAAGTTTTGGGATAGTCAGAGAGATGAAGACAGTAGACAGGAGTACAAGGAGATGCGGCGTAAGGTGAAAAGAGAAGTGGCAAAAGTGAAGGAAAAGGCATATTGCGAGCTGTACAAGAAGTTGAATAGTAAGGAAGGAGAAAAGGACTTATACCGAGTGGCCAGACAAAGGGACAGAGCTGGAAAGGATGTGCAGCAGGTTAGGGTGGTAAAAGATGCACATGGTAATGTGCTGACAAGTGAGGAGTGTGTGCTGAGAAGGTGGAGGGAATATTTTGAAGAATTGATGAAGAAAATGAGTGAGAGAAAAGGCTGGATGATGTGGTGAGAGTAAATCAGGAAGTACAAGAGATTATTAAGGAAGAAGTGAGGGCTGAAAGGCAGTTGGCCCAGATGACATTCCAGTGGAGGCACGGAAATGTCTAGGTGGAGTTTCTAACCAGATTGTTTAATAAAATCTTGGAAAGTGAGAGGATGCCTGAGGAGTGGAGACGAAGTGTGCTGGTTCCTATTTTCAAGAACAAGGGTGATGTGCAGAGCTACAATAACTACAGAGGAAATTATGGGAAAGAGTAGTAGAAGATAGGCTTAGAAAACAGGTGAAGATCTGTGAGCAGCAATATGGTTTCATGCCGAGAAAGAGCACTACAGATGCAATGTTTGCTCTGAGAATACTGTTGGAGAAGTACAGAGAAGGCCAGAAAGAGTTACATTGTGTGTTTGTGGACATAGAAAAAGCTTATGACAGGGTGCCAAGAGAAGAGCTGTGGTATTGTATGAGGAAGTCTGGAGTTGCAGAGAAGTATGTTAGGGTAGTGCAGAACATGTACAAGAATAGTGTGACAGCAGTGAGATGCGCAGTCGGAATGACAGACTCATTCAAGGTGGAGGTGGGATTACACCAAGGATCAGCTCTGAGTCCTTTCTTGTTTGCAGTGGTGATGGACAGGTTGATGGATGAGATCAGACACGAGTCCCCATGGACTATGATGTTTGCAGATGACATTGTGATCTGTAGTGAGAGTAGAGAGCAAGTTGAGTCTAGTCTGGAGAGGTGGAGATATGCTTTGGAGAGAAGGGGAATGAAAGTCAGTAGAAGCAAGACTGAGTACATGTGTGTGAATGGGAGGAAGCCCAGTGGAATAGTGCAGTTACAAGGAGTAGAAGTGATGAAAGTAGATGAGTTTAAATATTTGGGGTCAACTGTTCAAAGTAATGGAGAATGTGATAAAGAGGTGAAGAAGAGAGTGCAGGCAGGGTGGAGTGGGTGGAGAAATTGGCAGGAGTGATTTGTGACCGAAGAATATCAGCAAGAGTGAAGGGGAAAGTTTACAAGACAGTAGTGAGACCAGCTATGTTGTACCGTTTAGAGACGGTGGCACTAACAAAAAGACAGGAGGCAGAGCTGGAGGTGGCAGAGATGAAGATGTTGAGATTCTCTTTGGGACTGACGAGAATGGACAAGATTAGGAATGAACATATCAGAGGGACAGCTCAGGTGGGAGGGTTTGGAGACAAAGACAGAGAGGCAAGACTGAGATGGTTTGGACATGTGCAGAGGAGGGACCCAGGGTATATAGGGAGAAGGATGCTGAGGATGGAGCCACCAGGCAGGAGGAGAAGAGGGAGACCAAAGAGGAGGTTCATGGATGTGCTGAGAGAGGACATACAGGTGGTTGGTGTGACAGAGGAAGATACAGAGGACAGGGTGAGATGGAAACGATTGATCTGCTGTGGCGACCCCTAACGGGAACAGCCGAAAGACAAAGAAGAAGAACTATACCTGCGACCAATATTACTTATAAGGTTTCTGTAGACACCATATCAATAGAGTTTGGCAAATTTATACAATAGCAGCAGAGTGGAACTTTATGACCACACAGCCACCTAAATTCTGGTCCAACTTCAAAACATGTACCAGCATCACAGAAAACAAGAACTCCCCAGCTGGACACAGCCTGCGTGGTATATCAGGCAAAAACAAATCATTGTCATCAATCAGGTGAGTGTAAAGTATCATATTTTCTTGAGTACAAGTCACAAGTTATTTTTTTAACTACTTTGCGACTTATACAGTGTAATTTATATTACAAAAATAAATTGTCAAATAAATAAATAAACAATCTCATGCTCATTTTAATAATAACAACTATAATAATAATAATAATAATAATAATAATATTACTATTATAGGGCTTTCCCAGGAATCAATACACAAAATAAAAGAAACTTGCTTATTTTTGGAAAATAAAAGTCCCTATGCTAAGTAACAGCACAGGCTGTGGTGTGCATGTGTGCTACTGACTTCCTGTCCATTGTTAAATTTGCCTCTGAAGGAAATACTGTGTTAAGAAGTGTATTCCACAAAAACAGTGTGACTTATACTCCGGAGCGATTTTTTTCCTCTTTGAGAGGCACTTAACAGGTACAAGTCATACTTCAGTGCATTTTATACTCTGGAAAATATGGTAAATAAATCATGACTTACTGTGATGGATGACAGTGACCTTTACTCACCACAGCCTAGGGTAGACCTTATTTTGCAAAGTTTTGAACTAACCCCTGAATAGGTTCCAACTGATGAAAAAAGGTGCTGTGTAAAATTTTGTCTGTATAATTAAGTTTTTGGAGGTAGCTCAAAAGCATTGAAACTTTGCTATTTTCATGCTATATAACACTATACTCACTAAAGCCTGAAATTCACCTGTGGAGGCCATCTTGAATTTCTAAGTGAGCACCAGGAGGATTCATCAGGACTTTTGACATGTTGTTTAGGATGGTTGGGGCACCATTAAGCTTTAGTTTGTATAGCATTATATAGCAGAAAATAGTAAAATGTTAATGCTTTTGAGCTACTTTTAAAAATTAATTTATACAAACAAAACTTTACACAGCATATTTTTTCATCAACTAAAACCTATTCAGGGGTCAGCGTATTCAATTTCAAAACTTTACAAAATAAGGACCACCCTCCTACAGCCCACTGTGTAAAAGCAAGGATGAGACATTAAACTGGTGATATGGTCATCAACTAATACTCAGACTTTAGGAATAAATATAGAAAAAAAGACAAAAAAAAACCCAACAGTGATCCAATCATCACTGTTACCAATAGACAGATCCATGTGCAAACCTGGCGGGAAGTGAGACTGAGCCAAGCTGGGGAAAAAAAACAGAAGATCCACTTAAAATGGTGCTTGGTAAAACTGAAAACTCACTTAGCTGCTGCAAACGTCCTGACCGGGAGATTCCTTGACACAGCGTATGACACACCTGAATGGGAAGAACCCCCGGTGCTAAGTAACTGCCTCTGACATCCTGTTAAAACTGCAGAAGAGAAAAATATATTTAAAAATAACACACACATGGAGTACAGTGAACTCCATTTTAGGGCTGCAACTTCTCTATTAATCTGCTTCTCACTGTTGGACTGTGCAAGTGTTTTAGGCATCATAAAAGCATTAAAATTTTGAAAACCTGATAAATATTCATAAATAAATTCTCTTGTATTGTAAATGCATTGAGAATTTCAACTGTAATGTTCTATTTCCATGTGATTTTTTTGGTGTGCGGGGGGGGGCGTATGAGTCGCAAGTTGCAGGACCTCAAAAACTATTTTAAGCAAAACGTGACTACGTATGAGTAATTGTGTTTTACAATGATTTTAATATTGCATGCTCATTTGCAACTGTATCTGTCTAGCATTCGACTGGCCAGTACACTTACAAAGAAATTATTAGTATTATTATTGATTTTTTTTTTTTTTTTTTTTTTTTAAATACAGCTCACATATTCACTTTTGTTGGAAATGATTTTTGTGTTGACGTGCCAAGAAAAAATGGAGGGGGGGGGGGGGGGGTAATCAAATGCTACATTTATTATAACTCTGGGATGCCTAAAACTTTTGCACAGTACTGTATGTCTGAAATATTAATACTATGTTAAACCAAATGTATTATAATGAGTTCACAATAGACAACATATGGTTTATAGCATATATCGCACACTTACTGTATTACAAGTAACATGTTACTTCCACTTCACCTGTTTCACTGTTGCTGTGTTTGTGTGTGCGGGGGGCGGTGAGCAGCCTGCTGACCATGAGGAAATTTTTTAATACAACTTTACAATGTCACAAATTTACTGTCCATCTCCAAAGGTACTTCATTTACAGGGAAATGAGACTTAGAAGGCCATTCTGCATCACGTTTGAGAATATGGTAACATAAAATGTTTGACATTATTTGAAATTAATGAAATGAACAACTCATTAATCATTAACATAACTGCCATTTAACCTCCTGTCAATCAACTAACACAGAAATATCTTCCGATCTTCTCTATGTTTACTGACTGTTGCTGCTATTTAGGCACTGGAACACACTGATCAACATTTTTAACACTTTTTTGACATTTTATGAAGAAAATAACTATTCAGAAAATTATTTTCTCAATTAATGTATGATAAAAAAAAACATTTAAACAGGTATTGTGCGCTTTGTGTGTCATTCGAATTATTTAAAGAAACAATTTTTGTTGACTTTATCATTGGACATAAAAATGTCAGTCAACCAGAAAGCATTCATACAGTTGAAGGATCTGTTGTGACATCTTCAGGCGTTTTTGCAAGTGGCAATGTAAATGAGACAGGGGAATAGAAAAAGTATATAATTTTTAATTTATTTTTAGGGATTAAATTTAGCTAGCGAAACAGCAGTTTAGCTAACAGACTCTGTCGCTAATTTTGCAGGTTAAATAATTTTTAAAAACTGGCGCCATTTAAAACACAGCTCTCTAAATAAATAACTGACGTGAAATGTTTCTGTCAACTTTTCTTTCTTAAAAAACATTAAAAACTGACCTTTTAACAGTGTGTGGATGCAAGCCGCCATGTCTGACAACACCGTTGATCCGTATGGAAACAATAACACACGTCAAAGGTTCCGGCCTGACAATAAATACACAATTAAAGAAATAAATACACACAAAATACAAAGTAAATGTTTACTTCATAAATATTCAATATAGTTCATTTTTATGAAAAGTAGTATCTTAATATAATATAATATAATATAATATAGCGTGGTGGCCAAGCAGTTAGTGTGCTTGTTTGCAGAGCATAAGTTTCATGCCCATACTCCATGTAAACTGGAGTTGTGTCAGGGCTCCGGTGTAAAACTTGTGTCAAATCAACATACACATCCATATTGAATCTGCTCTGGCAACCCCGAGCAGGTAAAAAAGGGAGAGTCCAAAGGGACTTACATTACTATAATATAATATACATATAATATACATACATCTATTTTTTTTAAATCCATTTATTCCAGTTAAGGGTCAATGATCTTTCTTTGGAATTTAACATTGCTTATGGTTCCATTGTGCTGGCTATGATGTCCAGTAATTCCTTAGGGTCCTGCAAATTCTCAAGATGTCAAGTAGAGCAGCCTGGTCAGCTGAATCAAACACTGTGGAAAAGGCGCAAAGAAACAATGCTTCAACCGCATCCATGACACCATGGGAACTACCTTGGTTCTGGGATGGCAACCACCCAAGCAGAAAACCAGTCCATTCCCACAACTTTAAAATAACAATTTCTCTGTCACTGCCACATGAAATGGTGACAACAATTCATTTCAATTTAATTTATTTGTATAGCACCAAATCAAGGTGGCTCAAGGTGCTTCACACGAATAAGATCTAACCTTACTCATCCCCTTGGCCTTGTCCAGCTACTGGGGTCCTCAACACTCAGGCACCCAAAAATCTGATTAAAAGAAATTTCATAAAAAAAGCAAAACACATAATTTAGACCTGCAGAAAACATTTGGTTTTATGCTGATAAAAGAGCATGACTGATGCAAGTGTTTGCTCTTAAGTGCTTGATGGAGAGAAGGCCACAAGGAGCTGCATTGTGTGTTTGTGGATTTAGAGAAAACTTATAACAGGGTGCCAAGAGAAGAGTTATGTTACTGTATGAGGAAGTCTGGAGATGTAGAGAAGTATGTGAGGGTGTGTAGGACATGTACAAGGATAGTGTGACAGCAGTGAGATGGAAAGTAGAAATGACAGAAGCTCTGATCCCTTTCTTGTTTGCAATGTGGAGGACAGTTGATGGATGAGATCAGACAGGAGTTGACTATGATGTTTGCAGATTACATTGTAATCTGTAGTGAGAGCAGAGAGCATGTTGAGTACAGACAGACAATGGAGATATGCTCTGGAGAAAAAGGGGAATGAAATTCAGTAGTAGCAAGACTGAGTACATGTGTGTGAATGTGAGGGAACCCAGTGGAATAGTGGCAGTTACAAGAAGTAGAAGTGTTGAAGGTAGATGAGTTTAAGTACTTGGGGTCAGTTGTCCAAAGTAATGGAGACAGTGGGTAGAGAGGTGAAGAAAAGAAAGAAGGCAGGGTGGGAGTAGGTGGAGAAAGGCGACAAGAGGGATTTGTGACAAAAGAATATCGACAAGAGTGAAGGGGAAAGTTACAAGACAGTAGTGAGACCCACTATGTTGCACAGGTTACAGACGCAGCACGAACAAGAACACAGGAGTCAGAGCTGAAGATGCTTGATTCTCTTGGGAGTGATGAGGATGGACAGGATGAGGATGAACATATCAGAGGGACAGCTCAGGTGGGACGGTTTGGAGACAAAGTCAGAGAGGTGAGATTCAGATGTTTGGATAAGTGCAGAGGAGGGACTGAGGGAACATAGGGAGAAGGATGCCGAGGATGGAGCCACCAGGCAGGAGGACAAGAGGGAGCCCAAGAGGAGGTTTATGGAGTGTGGTAATGGAGGATATACAGGTGGTTGGTGTGACAGAGGAGATACAGAGGACAGAACTGGTGACCCTGAGCAGGAACACCCAAATGAAGAACAAGAAAATGAAGAAGGAAACAGTGGAATTTTGTTCCAGTCCTGGATGTCAACAAGACGGACAGATTCTTCCATTTGCAGTCCACATGACTCCATGACATTATTTCCTGGAAAACATTGCTTGTGATGCTGGTTACCTCCGCAATGATGGTTGGAGGAGGTTATGTTTTCACACCCTGTTTGTTTGCTTGTTTGTTTGTCTGTTTGTTTGTTTGTGAAAAGCCTGAAGCACACAATTTTTCATATATCATTAAGAAATTTTTACTGAAGATTCCTCTCCTGATAGGCAAGATGTGATTCAATTTTCAAGGTCATTGGTCAAAGGTCATAGTCAGGAAAAAATCTTGTAAAATTGCAAAAATCCCTATTTTTAACATTGAATGACTTTTCAAAAATTCTTACTGTCAAAAAAGATCCACTTTCATTCATATTTGAGAGTGTTATGTAGGATGGTAATCCTTTATCGACTAACAAAGTTTGATCTTGATCTGATCCAGATTAAGATTTTGTGGACATTAAATTTACAATTGAAAACCCATTTAATGTATATTTGCATTATATATTCATCAAATATGCCCCAATCACGTGACAAAGCTTGATCCGAATCTGATTCGGATGTGGATTTTGTGTACGTTTATATATATATATATATATATATATATATTATATATATATATATATATATATAAGTGATAAAGTGCCCCAATCACTCTCATTTGCGACACTGAGGTGCAAACTGGCACTCTCAATTATAGATCTGATCCGTATTGCAGATTTATATTTGATATTAACATTGAAAAGCCCTCTTGATCTATATTTGTATGATATTTTAGCTTATGAAAAGCCACTTTTAACAAGACTTTGACCTTGAATTTTTTTTTTTTTTCTCTTCCAAAGAAGCTACTGTTGGCGGAGGTTTGCTCCAGTCTCGTTCCAGGGCTGTTTCAAACACCGGACTTGTAAAGTTGATTTAATATAGTCCAGAAGGTGGAGTAATGCACCTAAAAGTTGTTTGCCAGCCGCCATTAAACGCAACGGCAGAAGAAGGAAGGACGAGCGGTAGTTGTGTTTGTTGTTCTTTCTTTCTTGTGTTTCCGAGACGTTCGGCGTCTAAACGCGTCTGCATGTCTCTACCGATTCCTCTCACTGTCTCTTCTCTACCGCCCCCGAATGAAGGTAAAGTACACGCTGACTTCCTGCTTCTGGTGTTGCTGTCTTGCGTTGAATCTCAGCTAAATTCGGCCTCTTGGTCTTCCCCCGGCACGTGGACTCGACCAGCCCGGGCGGCGCGCATCCTGCGGCTGCTAGCCCATAAAATCCAGCCCGGTGCTTCGGCTGGACGGCTTGTTCAGACGATGTCTTACCGGATTTAACATCGTAATATGTCATTAATGTACCGTCCGGGGGGCGGGGTTATCCAAGGGTCACGTGTGACAGCTGGTGAGCGATGGTCTGACACTTTTGACTTTGACATTAGGGCTATGTTTGGACACTCAGCTGTTGCTGCATGTGTACACGTCTGAACTGCGACTTTCCAAAGCGACACGTGTGGTTAGTTTTAGGATTCGTGGTGTCCCTTTAAACAGTGTTGGCACCCCCTCAGAGCCGTATCAAAGTGGTGGCAACTTCTTGTGTCTGTGTGTGAGAGTGACCCAGTGCCAGCATGCCGTTTATCTGCCCTCACGAGCGTGTTGTCGCCGAGCTGTGACCCAGCAGCGTGTAAACAGGTTATGCAAGTTCTCTCAAAACTTGTTCACCCACAATCTACTAATCATCATAACATGCTGCCCCAACTTATTATTATTATTATTATTATTATTTGGTATGTCTCTTTGCGCATTTGTTGTACTACTGTGTTTGAGGTCATTGTTCGGTATTGCTGAAGGCTTCAGCAATACCTCAACAGGGCATAGCCAGAGGGGTGCTGGTGGTCACTGGATTTTGGCATTAATAATTTTTGTAATATGATATTATTATCACGTGGATCACGTGGTTTCAGACTTGATCGAAATCGACGTTGGATCCCGATCAGGTATCTGATATAGATTTTATCCTCATTATTTTGATCAGTGCTACTTCAGGCTCATTATTGCAGCTTAATAGGGCCTTTCACATGTCAGAAGCGTCAGAGGCGTGAGATGCGTTGCTTTTTAGAGGCCTCAGAAGCATCGCTTTAATTCGGCTTTTGACGTGACGCTTCTGACGGGAGCACGCATTGCCTCTTGTCGGCAGGCTGACGCAGTCAAAGTTCAACCCAATCTTTTTTTTTAATTGAACAAAAGAAAAAACATAAGTTCAACCGGACAGAGGTGGGGGGAGTTACGCGTGCAAAGTTTCTTTCGCAGAACTGCTATTTGTGTGTTTACGCGCTCAGCCTGACGCCTTGATGGAATGACAAGAGGATGATGGACACTTTCCCACCGAAACTCTTGCTCAGTCATCCCTCCGTGTGCAGCAGGACCCGGTGCTGACCAAGTCCTCAGGACGACGATCTGTCATCTGATTAACAAAAAGAAAAAACCAAATCGTCCTGTGATTGTCTGCAAAACGGAGCAAGAGATGGTGTGCGCATGAGCGACGTGCACACTCATCACATTTAGGAGCGTCTTAGAGCTTCCATCTTCATTCCCGTTCACTGCGTTGCTCTGAACTTGTTGAACACTGATAAAGCATCAGAGGGACACTGAGGACTGTCAGGATGCAAATGTTAGTTGTTTTGTTTTTTGTTTTGTTTTTTACTTTTACTTTTCAAGTTGACTTTGAACTTTCGACGCTCTGAGCTGTGACGTAGCTTTGCGCTGTCCAATAGGAACGACGTGTCTGGCTAAAACACGGAAGACTAGTGGCAGAAAACACTTATCTGTACAAATGGTAAATGGACTGCATTTATAAAGCACTTTTCCATCTGCATCAGACGCTCAAAGCGCTTTACAATTATGCCTCACATTCACCCCGATGTCAGGGTGCTGCCATACAAGGCACTCACTACACACCGGGAGCAATAGGGGATTAAAGACCTTGCCCAAAGGCCCTTAGTGATTTTCCAGTCAGGTGGGATTTGAACCACAGATCAGTGCAGAAACCATGTGTCTGAAGAAAAATCCTTGGAAATGTTTTTGTTGTTGTTGTTTGTTACCTCAAAATTTATGATTACTGTTTAAAAAAGTTTAGAACACTTGTAATTAAAATAGCTAAATTAATAAATGGTTCTTTAGAAACCTTTCATCTATAAATTAAAACCACCTGTTATTTCAGATTAGTTAATTTCTTGTTTAACATAAGGAACCTTTGACATTTATTTTAGACAATACATATAATAGTACATTTTTTAAGTCTGGTAGATTATTACTTGATTGTTCAAGCTACCTCAAGGAGAAGTGCACTGTTTAAGTGATAAATAAAATAAGGTGATTAAAATGAAATTATTATATATTTAGCATTTGTTCATTCAGTTTTTTAAAGTATGGGATCGAGACTCGGTATCGGCAGATACTCAAAATCAGATGACTCAGAATCGGATCGTGGCTAAAAAAACCTGATCGGGACATCCCTAGAAATGACACGTTTGACAGTACATTATGTGACATGTGCTTTGGTGTAAAATTTTAAAGAACTTGCACAACCCTAATAATGTAAGAGAAGTTTTTTTTTAAAGTATTTTTGGGCAGTTTTCTGCATTTATTGTGTGGGATGAGAATTTTCTCTGGATGTGCAGTTTTCAGAGTTTTTGTGATGTTCTGGGCCATTTCTGAGATCATTGTAAATCCGTTGAGAAAAATTTTGGGTGGGTGGTGCAGCGTGTGTCATCCGTGCAAGTTCAGTCTTTCCTCATATGCATGGGAACCATAATAGTGCTGTTGAAAACGGAAAGCTAAAAGGCGCAATGTCATTGGTTACTCTTTCTACAACAGCAAACTTCAGCCAGTCAGAATCTCTGGAAATCTAAAGTCACTGAAAGTACCGGATGTGGACTTTGTGAGTCTCTGCAAGTTTGGTCTGTGGAGCTGCGTCTGTAATATGGCCAAAATTACAGAGAGAGAGAGAGAGAGAGAGAGAGAGAGAGAGAGAGAGAGAGAGAGAGGACGAATACCGCGTTAAAGACATCGATAGGGGTGTATTTAAAAAAAAAAAAAAGGTTTAAGTGGACATGTTTGGAGCGGGAGGTAGAGGCAAACAGGACAAAGGCAAGACTTATTTGTCCGCAAGCTCCCTGTTAATAAATGGACTGCATTTATATAGCGCTTTTCCATCTACATCAGACGCTCAAAGTGCTTTACATATCAATGCCTCACATTCACCCCGAGTGTCAGGCGTCCACTACACACCGGGAGCAACTAGGGGATTAAGGACCTTACCCCAAGCCCTTACCCTAACCCTAACCCTTTCTGGTCAGGCTGGGATTTGAACCGAGGATCTTCTGGTCTGAAGCCCAATGCTTAGCCACTAGACCGTCACCTCCCCTGTATAGCCCTCTGCATCCTATGTTCGGATTTCATCAACAAAACCTTGGAAGAACACTGCAAGGCGAAGAACATGTAATCAAATTAATATTAAATGGACTAATCTTCCCGGGTCCAGAGCGCGGAAGAGGCAACAGCGAGCCCCAAAGACCACAGCACCCGTACCGGTCAACGACCGAACATCCTGTGCTCAGGTGCGTGTCCAGTAACTCTATTCATAGCAATTTAATGTGTTTGCAATCACTGAAATTTTATGTGTGGTGTTACTGTGCATGTACTGAAGTGCAATTCAGCACTGCAAAACCAGCATTTGTATATGGGTCTTTGTCAAAATTTGTTTCCGTGTTCTGTTTATTTTGTCATATTAAAGCGCTAACTTGAAAAAAAAAAAATTTATTTTATGGCTTTATTTTGACACAAAACATGCTTTTTTCTGAAAACACGACCCATGTGGAGAGCACAAAGCAAACAAACCCTTCTTCTTCTCTTGTGGTGTATACCGGCAGCCAGCATCCTTATTGTTGTTACATTACTGCACCTGCAGCGTCAGTCTGTTATAGCCGTACTAAATGTTCTCGGTGAGTCCAGTGTTTTTTTCAAGTATTTAAAAGCTAACAATTCCCCCTCTTACTTGACCTTATGGTGAAAATATTTCCCACAGAAAGCAGCAAACTGGTTAGAAGACTAGTAGAGATGCTTGTTTGGGGAATTTAAGCCATATTTGTGCAGGTTGGTTATGTTTGAGTGCTCTTTGAGCATGTTAATAGTTTCCCCACAAATGCTGTAAATTACTCCCTGTTTTGGTCTAATTTTTATGGAAATGCACGAAATGCTCAAAAACATGGCCAATCCGACGTAATGTGAACTTAATAACCGACAATAGAATTGTTAAGCAAAAAGGCTATTTGATGTCGGTGGATCGAAACATTTTTTATCCATTCTTAACCAGGGCTTGATATAAACGAATTTTCCCCACTGGCCACAGGGAAAGTAGAATTTAGAAGTTAGTGGTCCACAGTGTAGGAGCACTGGCCCATGGTTTTGCGTGCGAGAGTTCATGATATTCCAACCTGAAATCCTGCAAATAAAACTGCCTATATAATATAAACCAATCCAGACAAAACATAAAATAGTCTATGGACCATGAAGTTAAAAAAAAAAATAGAATTTATCAGTGGGCATTGTCAAGTGCAAAAAAAATAAAGTGACTCCCATAAAATATAGAGGACATTTTTTAGCAACCCTCAGAGTTGGCTAACTCACTGTCAGAAATGTAAAATACAGATGTAGGTCCATATCAAACTAAAAAGTATGCCTTGTCTGGACTGGAGTTAAAAATCTAAAAATTGAAAAAAAATTATGCTTGGCTCCTTTGCTAATGTTGTCACCATAGGGGTTTCCACAAAGGCAACCTGGTTAGACTTTTAAAACTAGCGTCAAAACAGCCAGGGTCTACCAGGACCAAGCATATATTTTACTTACTTGTCAACATACGACAGATAGGCCTGCAGATTTGGCAGAAAAACCTCATTATTCTCTTGGTCGTGACCAAGCCACTGCCATTTCTGTGACCAGGTCGGGACAAAACCTCTCTTTCTCTTGTTTCTTTCATATGGCCTGTCTCTCCTCCCTTAACTCATCATCACTAAGCTTCCTCTTCTGGCCAATTCCTTTAGCAAAACTCTTTCCTGGTTGTTGTCCGGGTTGGGTGGTTGTAGTTTTAAACATATTTCAGTTTGAATTTCAAAGCGTTTTGTTAGATTGTGTCTTATTCGTCTTCATTTCCTGCAGCTTCCCGCACATTTAAGATGCTAAGGAACATTGCCGAAGATCAGTAATGGAAACGGCCCGAACGCACGCTCCACGCATCTAAAACATACATTTCAATGTGCGCGAGATTCTGCGGAAGCATGGGAGCAAGACCAAACAAACATGGCGGACTCTGTGAAGTTTGACATGGAGATGTGAAGAAATTCGACTTTGCCGCCACAAAATATGGTAAAATAAATAGAATTTTGCGTATTTTTGTAGTGGCCCAAGCACGCCTCATTGATGAATTGTAGTGGCCCGAAAGTGGGCCAGATTGGTGCCAGGCAGCGGGCAAATGGCTATGTCAAGTCCTGTTAACAGGAACCAGTTTTCGATACCCATCCCTAGTCAGGGAGGTGACCAAAAATCTGATGGTCACTCTGTCAGAGGCTCCAGCATTCCTCTGTGAGAGAGCAGAACCTTTCAGAAGGACAGCCATTCTCTGCAGCAATCCACCCAATCAGGCTTGTATGGTAGAGTGGCCAGACAGAAGCTATTCTTTAGTAAAAGGCACGTGGCCAGCCCACCTGGAGTTTGTCAAAGGCACCTGAAGGACTCTCAGACCATGAGAAACCAAATTCTCTGGTCTGATGAGACAAAGATTGAGCTCTTTGGTGTGAATGCCAGGCGTCATGTTTGGAGGAAACCAGCCATCCCTACAGTGAAGCGTGGTGGCAGCATCATGCTGTGGGGATGTTTTTCAGCAGTAGGAACTGGGAGACTAGTCAGGATTGAGGGAAAGATGAATGCAGCAATGTACAGAGACATCCTGGATGAAAACCTGCTCCAGAGCGCTCTTGACCTCAGACTGGGGCGACGGTTCATCTTTCAGCAGGACAATGACCCTAAGCAGACAGCCAAGATATCAAAGGAGTAGCTTCAGGACAACTTTGTGAATGTCCTTGAGTGGTCCAGTCAGAGCCCAGACCTGAATCAGATTGAACATCTCTGGAGAGATCTGAAAATGGCTGTGCACCGACGCTCCCCATCCAACCTGATGGAGCTTGAGAGGTACTGCAAAGAGGAACAGACAAAAGTGCCCAAAGATAGGTGCACCATGTGGCATCAGCGAAGTATTGAGCAAAGGGTGTGAATATGTATGTACATGTGATTTCTTACTTTTTTTATATATATATATATATATATATATATATATATATATAATATATATATATATAAATTCTCAAAAATAAAAAAAAAAACTTTTTTTGCAAAGAGGAATGGGCCAAACTGCCCAAAGATAGCTGCACCAAGCTTGGTGGCATCATATTCAGAAGACTTGAGGCTGTAATTGTTCCCAAAAGTGCATCAAAGTATTGAGCAAAGGGTGTGAATACTTATGCACATGGGATTCTAGTTTTTTTATTTTTAATAAATTTGCAAAAAAAAAAGATCAAGTTTATTCAGCAGTTTGCAATAAAACAAAACAAAACTGATTTCTCAGCCATCAACCCATGCAACCGAAAGGGTGTAGGCAGAAAGCAAAGCTTATATACACCTGCTCCTTTTACCTCAGTACTTTTACTTATCACATGCAAACCCAAACAAAACAAAGTGAGCAGAACAGCAAACACAGACATCTTAAATAATCAATAAACTCAAATTCCTAATCATATCCACACCGATAACAGCACACATCGCATAATAAAAAAAAAAGTACAAAATTAATAACTTAATTGTCCATACTTAACAACAGCTGTATAGTCCTTCAACCATATATTGAATTTTCAGAGATTTAACAACTTCACATATTCAGAGAACATCATTTCCTTATATTCGTGACTGATTTACATTTGGACTTCGCTTGAGTTCCTTCAACAGATTATTCCATATTTTAGGGCCACAAGTAGAAACACAAAAGCCTTTCCTGGTTGTCCGAGCGCCAGCAATTTTAAAATGATACAAGCCCTTAAATTATATTTATATATAAAAAAATAAACTTTTTATGCTGTCCTTGTGAGTCAAATTTTGAGGGAACAAATGAATTGTACTCTCTTTGGAATATAATTAAATAATTATTTGCACCCCTCCCCTGATCAATAAGAGACTTTGTTTGGTGAAAACCTACTTTCTTCAGGTTGGGGTGCCATTAAGGGAAATGTCCTCCTATATACCCAGTCTTGTTTTGAACAGCTTTGGCTTAGTTGTTATATTTTTGTCAGGATTGTTGATTCACACGTCTGTGATCTTGCTCTGTTTGCAAGTGGTATTTTGTTATTTTATTTATTATTTTTAGATTAACCCGGCAGCCAAATGGAAAAATATGATTCCTCCTGATCCTCGCAGATGTTACAGCCATCATGTCAGCTGAGGAGGCGGCAAGTGGGAAAGAAGTCCACTGGGCTGAGCTCTAGGAGAGAGATATCTGGTCAGTCCACCTTCAAAACACAAAAAGCGAGCCAAGCAGATGCACTGTCAGCACCTGGGTATATAATGCAAACAGGTACACTTACAGTCACAAGTTTCAGTACGGAATTTGGTTTTCAGGAGGCCGAGTTGAAGAGCCGCCGATGTAAATCTTGTTAATCTTCCCTTGCGTTATGTGGACTTATTTGCACATCTCTGGTCTTGAACGTAGGGCGGGTGAAGAGTCTGAGCAGCTCTTGTGGGCACTCACGCCACCTCACAGCGCTGCACATCAATGACAACAACCTGACCCGCATCCAGCCGAAAATCTCCAAGCTGCCCAACCTGGTTTACCTGACCTGTCGTCCAATAGCTCCGCAGCCTGCCCGCCGAACTGGGCAACATGGTCTCTCTCAGTCTGCTTCTACAGGATAAAATCTATGATATTGCTACTTCAAGTTTTCATTTTCAAGTCATCCACTTTGATTCCCAAACTGTGGGATTCAAACCTAAATTTTGAGGGTTTTCAAGAAGATAGAAATCTATCATTCTGTTGCACAAATTAATTTTTTTCAGATTTTTGTCTCACAAAAACATTCTTTGATGTTATTGTGCAAAGGTGACCATGCAGTGCTTTTAAAGAATGAACAATAGAAGTAACAAGATGGAAGGAAAGGAGTGAAACCCCAGCAAAAAAAATAACTTTTCCTTCTTTTCTGGCAGGGAATTGCTTTTAAACAACAATCTTTTAAGATTCTGCCTTATGAACTTGGGAGGCTTTTCCATTACAAACCCTGGGCTGAAAGGGTGAGTAGTTCTTACTGGGTGTCTCGTCGTCTTCTCTTACTTTGTCAGCCTTGAATTTTCATGTTGTTTTGTTTTTAAATGCAGAGGTTACACTGTTTATCATAACTAGAAACTGTACAAATAAGATTGTTGTCTTCCTGGCAGTCCTTGAACTACTCGTGCAAGGCAGCTTTGGTCATACAAAAATGTAATGAGTAATTAATTAAAAGCTTAAATAGTGATATTTTGACAGAATCACTTATTATAGGTGTTTCATTTAAAATTCACCAAAACAAAATAGTGTTCGCATGATCTAAATATTGTATAAACAATAAATAAATAAATAGACCGCATTGCTGTAGACACTCAAAGTGCTTCACAGTGGTATTTGCCCATTCTCTCTCTCTCTCCTCTCTCTCTCTCTCCCTCTCTCTTCGCTCTCCTCTCTCTCTCTCTAACACACACCAATGTCAACTTGCTGCCATGCGAGGGGCTCAACTGCGCCCCGGAGCAACTAGGGTACTGCTCACTAAGGTGCTCCAACGCACCTTAGTGGAGTTCCTGTTTGACAACCTACATCTCTGGTTCTCAAGACCAGGCACCTAAGTGGCTCTACTCTACTCTTTTCTACTCTCCTATTGTTATTCTTCCTTTTAGATATTTAGATATACCTTTGTATACTGGCATAGTTCCACCTTAGAATTGGAATATAAGATATACCTTACTGAATTTTCATGAATCAAACTTGTCGAAGGATCCTCTGGTCAAGTTCAATGCTGTCACCTCCTCCACAAAAAATAAAAATTCTGTGTAGCTGTGAAGCCTGAATGACTTTGAGACCAAATTTTCTTGCCTTCATCCAAGACTGGAATGACAACTAGTAAAATAATTGGAATTTGTGTTTCTCAGAAACAGGAGTACTGTTAAAGTTCACACAGAAAATGTCTGTCTTTCGTCTTCAACGGGAGACGGGACTTTTTTTTTTTTTTGGGTCCATTTGTCAACTACATACAGAGGTTGACTAGTTTGTTAAATCAGGTCAATGTTTGCAAAGATTTCTACCACGCATGAAACTACTATGGCTGAGTAAGGGTATCGTTATCACAGATCTGTTTCCCACCCACCCCACCCCCTTTCTCTAATGCTATGCAATTTTTATTTGCATACAGGAAATCCTTTTCCCAGACATCCTCATCTGTACCAGGAGCCAGACGGAACCAGAAAGCTTTTGAACTACTGCTCGACAATCTAGCAGTAGTCATCGCCACGTCACCGGTAAGTCCGTACTCATGGATGTTAAACTGGTGAGTTAGCGTAAACGTGAAGAACTAAATCGCTTTCCCCTCTCTGGTCCTGCTTCTTTCAGTGCACCCAGAACATCTCCCCCAAAGACCATGGATCACTCTGAAGGAGCGAGACCAAATGAGTTCCACAGTGACTCACATCACAAAGTAACAATGTCTGAGATGATTTAATGTCTGCATCTATCAGTTTTCATGTT
Source organism: Thalassophryne amazonica (assembly GCF_902500255.1). Taxonomy (NCBI): domain Eukaryota; kingdom Metazoa; phylum Chordata; class Actinopteri; order Batrachoidiformes; family Batrachoididae; genus Thalassophryne; species Thalassophryne amazonica. The sequence continues at coordinate 120,784,260 of NC_047107.1, forward strand.
TTGATTTTTTTTTTTTTTTTTTTTTTTTTTTTTTTTTTTTTGCGCCAGAGTTCTGCACCATTTTCATGTAAAAATTCACTGTTTGAACCACAACTTTAAACAAAGTTTGGTTCATGTTTACTGTGATGCTGAAGACTGTTGTATCAAAGTAACAGCTCAGGCTCCAGATTTAGCCCACAAGAAAATAATTTCATAACACCCCTGTTCTTTCTCACACTTATCTTGGTCAATTTTCTTGCCTATTTTTAAGTAATTGCACAACATTTGTGTTGCACACACACACACAGACACTGAAATGGAGAAAGAGGAGGAGGGACTCGCCAGAAATCACATAATACTAAACCTTCTCAGTCAGAGTTTTTAGGATGAGTAGGAGCAGTGCAATCAAAAAGACATTATCACCTGTATGTGTGCAGCCAGCAATAGCTACAAGTAGAGCCATCTATAAACATGAGGTGTCTTGAGAAAACACAGAATCAGGATCCAGTTTACTGTTCCAAGTTTGATTACACAACAGACTGTAAGATTATATTTACCAGTACTCTTAAACAAATGAGCAGAAATGAACGGTTACTACGGTGCATCCAGAAAGTATTCACAACGCTTCACTTTTTCCATGTTATGTTACAGCCTTATTCTAAAATGGATGATATTCATTTTTCCTTCAAAATTATACACAATATGAGGGCTGTCAATAAAGTAACGGTCCTTTTATTTTTTTCAAAAACTATATGGATTTCATTCATATGTTTTTACGTCAGACATGCTTGAACCCTCGTGCGCATGCGTGAGTTTTTCCACGCCTGTCGGTGACGTCATTCGCCTGTGAGCACTCCTTGTAGGAGGAGTCGTCCAGCCCCTCGTCGGAATTCCTTTGTCTGAGAAGTTGCTGAGAGACTGGCGCGTTGTTTGATCAAAAATTTTTCTAAACCTGTGAGACACATCGAAGTGGACACGGTTCGAAAAATTAAGCTGGTTTTCAGTGAAAATTTTAACGGCTGATGAGAGATTTTGAGGTGATTCTGTCGCTTTAAGGACTTCCCACGGTGCGAGACGTTGCTCAGCGCTCTCAGCCGCCGTCGTCAGCCTGTTCAAGCTGAAAACCTCCATATTTCAGGCTCTATTGATCCAGGACGTCGTGAGAGAACAGAGAAGTTTCAGAAGAAGTCGGTTTCAGCATTTTATCCGGATATTCCACTGTTAAAGGAGATTATTTAATGAAAGACGTGCGGACGGGTCCGCGCGTCGGCTCGTACGCTCCGCCACAGGAAAAACACCTCTGTTGGAAGCCTTAAGCACAAGTTGGAACATGTCCTGCTGTTAAACAATTTCTCATATACTCACTCCACTGAAAGCCATCAAAAGCCGCCTGGATTTTACAAATGGTTATCAACACGGAGGTGTTTTTCCTGTGCCGCCGCACCGCGTCGGCACCCGTCCGTACGTCTTTCATTAAAAAAAATCTCCTTTAACAGTGGAATATCCGGATAAAATGCTGAAACCGACTTCTTCTGAAACTTCTCTGTTCTCTCACGACGTCCTGGATCAATAGAGCCTGAAATGTGGAGGTTTTCAGCTTGAACAGGCTGACGACGGCGCCTGAGAGCGCTGAGCGACGTCTCGCACCGTGGGAAGTCCTTAAAGCGACAGAATCACCTCAAAATCTCTCATCAGCTGTTAAAATTTTCACTGAAAACCAGTTTAATTTTTCGAACCATGTCCACTTCGATGTGTCTCACAGGTTTAGAAAAAATTTTGATCAAACAAAGCGCCAGTCTCTCAGCAACTTCTCAGACAAAGGAATTCCGACGAGGGGCTGGACGACTCCTCCCACAAGGAGTGCTCACAGGCGAATGACGTCACCGACAGGCGTGGAAAAACTCTCGCATGCGCACGAGGGTTCAAGCATGTCTGACGTAAAAACATATGAATGAAATCCATATAGTTTTTGAAAAAAAAAAAAGGACCGTTGCTTATTGACAGACCTCGTACATTATGACAATGTGAAAGTTTTTTTTTTTATTTTAATTTTTGCAAATTTAATAATAAAAACTAAGAAATCACATGTACATGAGTAATTACAGCCTTTGCCATGAAGCTCAGCATTGAGCTCAGGTGCCTCCTGTTTCCACTGATCATCCTTGAGGTGTTTATACAGCTTAATTGGAGTCCACCTGGGGTAAATTCAGTTGACTGGACATGATTTGGAAAGACACACACACCTGTCTACATATAAGGTCCAGTAGTTGTCAGTGCATGTCAGAGCACAAACCAAGCATGAAGTCATTGGAATTGTCTGTAGTCCTCTGAGACAGGATTGTCTTGAGGCACAAATCTGGGGAAGGGTACAGAAACATTTCTGCTGCTTTGAAGGTCCAAATGAGCACAGTGGCCTCCATCATCTGTAAATAGATGATGTTGAGATCCACCAGGACTCTTCTGAGAGCTGGCCGTCCGTCTAAACTGAGCGATCGGGGGAGAAGGGCCTTAGTCAGGGAGGTGACCAAGAATCCGATGGTCACTCTGTCAGAGCTCCAGCATTCCTCTGGAGAACGTTCTAGAAAGACAACCATCTTGACAACAATTCACCAATCACGCCTGTATGGTAGAGTGGCCAGACGGAAGCCACTCTTTCGTAAAAGGCACATGGGGCCCACCTGGAGTTTGCCAAAAGGCACCTGAATGACTCTCAGACCATGAGAAACAAAAGTCTCTGGTCTGATGAAACAGAGATTGAACTGATTTGTGTGAATGCCAGGCGTCATGTTTGGAGGAAAATTAATTGAATAGTTTTATTCAGCCTACAAAGGGAGGGAAAGAAAACTAGAAAATCTAAAAAGAAAAAAAATACAATCTGACCATTTTGAAAAGAGGTTACCAGCTTTTCCTATAGGACAAGTACACTAAAAAGATTAATGTCAATGCCTGGAGGACATTTACCATTAATGCAGGTACAACAAATTTTGCCAGAAGCTCAAGAGGCAAACATGCTCAAATGAATAAAGGCCATCTCCAAAATCCAAGGAGTCCTGGCTCTACCTAGCAGCTGCTATTGCTATCAGGCAGCGAACATACGCTGTCTTACATTTTAGCTTTACTTTGCAAAACCAAGACAACCGTCCTTCATGTGCGTCACTGGAGCTGAATCCTGTCCCAAAAAAAAAAAAAAAAAAAAAAAAAAAAAATCACAACAAAAACTTTCTATTCCAGCCGTGCTTGGATCCCCTACCTCCACCCGGGAACTAATGAATTAACAATCTGGTAGTTTGGTGTACAGTGAGGGCGGGGGCTCAGATGAGAAAACACTTTGGTTACAGTGCCCAATTCTCCAATTCAATCAAATAATCTTTTCTATCCTTATCCTTATCTGATCCCGTATTTCAAAAACAGTACAGAAGGAAGTGCAGTGGGCTTTAAAGAAACTTCTTTAATCTTCCAAACTGGCATTTCCTCATATATGCAGACTAGGTGCTTTTTCCAATGTCAGATGCAAAATTTCCCTCAGGCACCAGACTTGAATGCAGCCAACAAGCTTCTGGAATTGCAACCAACATGCAAAGGATTAATATCTGTTTTTATGACAAACCAGTTTGAAATACCCCTCTCCTGACAGGATTAAAATTGCCTGGGAGCAAGATTGAAACCTTTCACTAGCCAAGGACACATGGGATTCAATACTTAAGATGGTTAATTCAACATGTCACTGTGCACGTCAATGTCTGTTACAATTTAAGGTTGTGCACAGGGCACGTACATCAAAAAATAAACCATGAAGTATTACCCGGAAGTGAATCCCTGTTGTCAAAAATGCAGAAGTGGAGATGCTTCCCTGATCCATACACAACCAGTCTAAGGTTTGAACCCACTTTCACCACTCAATTGAATGGGAAAGTGTCCACTGCTGTCAGTTTATAATTTGCATTTTGTTTTTCTGTCACTTTTAAAGGTGTGCTGTTCTTCTTCAGCTCCATGGTGCTGACGGTTGTGGCAGTCCCTCAATGATGAGGAAGATCGTCTCTTGATCAATTCCCAGATGAGATGTGGGCGTGGAGAAAAACTGCATCCACCGTGGATCTGCGTGGGTTTTTTTAATGTGGGAATATCGTTGCATGCCGACAAACACTGTGTTTGACAGATCCTTAGTCTGGACCAACGGATGGGAAACCCAGATGATTGGGATCTGAGGACTTGTTGGACCCTTCATCTGCCTTCACAGCCAGTTGGATTACAAGCCATCACCTCCTCCGCCTGATCCGCCGTTGAGCACTTCTTGTTTCACCAGAGCCCCATTAGCCGTCTCGTGTTCACGGTTCCTGTTGGGCCTTCATGGTTACCGTAGCATCCATGCAGGACACAAGGTCCACACTGTATTTCACTCCAACAGGCAATCTCCTGCTTGATCTATTAACCAAGTGTCACGACATGGACAATGGGTTGGATTTTGACGCCCGTTGCTGACGGAAGTATAAGTAGCGCAGCAGTACATGTTCCCCAGTGTGTCCCGCTGTCTTGTCACTGTATTTTAACCCTCGAATGTTTCCAGGCATGGCAGACTGTGATGATATTGACCATGTAAGACTGTGAATTCTTTATCTGAACAAAGTTAAAGTGATGCCAAAGAAAATCTGTAAGAGTTCAAAAAAGTGACTACGCCTTTTAAAATAAATAAATAAATAAATCGGTGTGCAGTTTTGCTTTTTTGGACCAAGTTTAAAACTGGGAGTCTGAAGCAAGATCTGTAAGCACAAAAAGTACAAGATCTCTGCTCGGATTCTTTCCATCTTACATATGGGTGAAAAACAATAGACTCACTAACTTCCTGAAGCTGTGCGGTTCGAGTGGGTGCACCATTAATGATGTGTTATTTAGCAAGCTTTCGACACTAATTATTTTTAGATCATTGGAGCCTCTCGTGCTGATGAGGCTTCATTAGCTGACAAATATTCCATCTCATTACTACAGCCAGAGAGAAGCTAACGAAGAGCTGATCCCCGAAAAAAAAAAACGAGCTGCTGTAACACACCGTGGAGACGTTCCTCACTCGGACACAGCTCACAGCTTGTTTTTGGGTATGAATGTGTTTGACTATAGGAGGTTTTTTGTTTGTTTGTTTTGTTTAAGCTACACTGTGATGACCGTTTTTAGGGAACTTACCAAACTCAGCTGGTCGGTGCGAACATGCATCAGTCAGAATGGCCTGCAGGTTGGCAAAGATGTGATCTGTGGGCATGTCGAGCTGTTTACAGAAAACGGCAAACATAAAAACAAAATTATTTCGAGAAATATTGGATTTGTATTTTCCACATCTTTTTGCCCAGATAGGATTTCTAAGCACAGCAAAGTTTCACTTCTCCATCTGATTTTTTTTTTTTCCCCCTCAAAGTGTCACTGTGCAAGCTGTTTGTCTGCAGAGGATGAAAAATGACACATATAAATAAAATAAATCAACCACTAAATGTATGCATCAACAAACAGCTGATGGATGAAAATGTCAAAATAAAGCAAAGACAATCATTTTAATCATGCTCCATTTCATGACTATTCATGCGTTTATTTATTAATTGACTTATACTTCTCATTTTTCACCCTCCAATGTTGTCAAATGAAAAAAAAAAACGAAAAAAAAAAACACAACTCAACAATAAATATGCTTTCAACTGCACTTTGAGTGCTTTGCCTCGTTCATTTTCTGGAGCATAATTTGCATCCATCAAAAACAAAAATATGCCTCTTGTAAAGGGGAAAAAAAAACAAGTGTAAGTTACACCTTTTTCTGAGTTATCAGATCTTTAATTTGGGATTTTTGTGCACTGTTTTAGTGTACTTTTATTATTGACATTCATTCTTTTAATATTGTATTTTGATTAATGCTTTGATAGCCGGAAAAGCCCTATATAGTTATGAATAATTATGTTGGCCAAGGCTGTCATAAAATCATTGGCATTTATTTATTAATTTATCTGTCTATTAGCAGGATTACGTCAAAACTTCTGCATGAATTCTCACCAAATTTGCACCAAAAATAGATAACAGGGCATGAAGACTCTACTGAATTTTGGAGTAATCCAGATCCGGATTGGCGGACGTCAGAAATCTGTATATTTATTATTACTATTCACAAGTGTAATTTATGCTTATAAGGAGAAATTCCATTCTTACGTACATCCTTCCAGCAAATGTTCATATCTTAAAACTCAAGAACTGTAAAACTCTCAAAATCTCAATTTTTATACATTATAATACTGGAAGGTCTAAGCTCTGTGTGCCACAAAACAAAAAAAATTTTAATAAAAAATAACAATAATAAAATAAATCATGCATTTACAACATTTAGAAATGCCTTTTTGAACTGAATTTTGGGTCTCAAGTAGGAAATGTACCAGATCCCCAGAAATGCAAACATCTCCCACTAGATGAAGACAAAAGCTGAATATTGCAGCTGGCCTGGAGTTTGCCCAAAGGCACCTGAAGACTCTCAGACCATGAGAAACAAAATTCTCTGATCTGGTGAGACAAAGACTGAACTCTTTGGTGTGAATGCCAGGCATCATGTTTGAAGAAACCAGGCACCATCCCTACAGTGAAGCATGGTGATGGCAGCATCATGCTGTGGGGATGTTTTTCAGCAGGAGGAACTAGGAGACTAGTCAGGATTGAGGGAAAGATAAATGCAGCAATGTACAGAGACATCCTGGATGAAAACCTGCTCCAGAGTGCTCTTGACCTCAGACTGGGGCGACGGTTCATCTTTCAGAAGGACAATAACTCTAAGCATACAGCCAAGACATCAAAGGAGTGACTTCAGGACAACTCTGTGAATGTCCTTGAGTGGTCCAGACAGAGCCCAGACCTGAATCTATTTGAACATCTCTGGAGAGATCTGAAAATGTCTGTGCACCAACGCTCCCCATCCAACCTGATGGAGCTTGAGAGGTGCTGCAAAGAGGAACTGACAAAACTGCCCAAAGTAGGTGCACCAAGCTTGTGGCATCATATTCAAGAAGACTTGAGGCTGTAATTCCTGCTAAAGGTGCATCAACAAAGTATTGAGCAAAGAGAAATTTGCAAAATAATCAATCAATCAATCAATTTTTTTATATAGCGCCAAATCACAACAAACAGTTGCCCCAAGGCGCTTTATATTGTAAGGCAAGGCCATACAATAATTATGTAAAACCCCAACGGTCAAAACCCCCTGTGAGCAAGCACTTGGCTACAGTGGGAAGGAAAAACTCTTAACAGGAAGAAACCTCCAGCAGAACCAGGCTCAGGGAGGGGCAGTCTTCTGCTGGGACTGGCTGGGGCTGAGGGAGAGAACCAGGAAAAAGACATGCTGTGGAGGGGAGCAGAGATCGATCACTAATGATTAAATGCAGAGTGGTGCATACAGAGCAAAAAGAGAAAGAAACAGTGCATCATGGGAACCCCCCAGCAGTCTACGTCTATAGCAGCATAACTAAGGGATGGTTCAGGGTCACCTGATCCAGCCCTAACTATAAGCTTTAGCAAAAAGGAAAGTTTTAAGCCTAATCTTAAAAGTAGAGAGGGTGTCTGTCTCCCTGATCTGAATTGGGAGCTGGTTCCACAGGAGAGGAGCCTGAAAGCTGAAGGCTCTGCCTCCCATTCTACTCTTACAAACCCTAGGAACTACAAGTAAGCCTGCAGTCTGAGAGCGAAGCGTTCTATTGGGGTGATATGGTACTACGAGGTCCCTAAGATAAGATGGGACCTGATTATTCAAAACAAATATAATAATAATAAAAAAAAACTTTTATGTTGTCGTTATGGGGTGTTTAAGTAGAATTCTGAAGCAGAAAAATGAATTTACTCCATTTTGCAAAAGGCTACAACATAACAAAATGTGAAAAAAGTGAAGCGCTGTGAATACTTGTCGGATGCACCGTACAAGATGCACTAGAGTATAAGTCGTAGGACCTCTAAAACTTGTTACCACAAAACAAAACAAACAAAAAAAAACTGCAACTTATACTCTCTACGTAGGTCTTGAGAAAAAAAAAAAAACAGATTCAGATTTTTTTTTTTTAATAAATAGCGTGTGTATAATTTCAGTAACATAATCAAAAGATGCAAGATGTTCATTGATAAAGTTGCAAGGTATCATGAATAAATTAAAATAAATACAACAATTATGCAGAAGACCAAGGACAAGGATGAGAATTAAAAGGTGAATATTGAACGAGAAACTTTTGGGGGGGGGGGGGGGGGGTTAATGTGCGAAGCTGTAAACCCCACCATCGGCTGGACGTTAAAATAGCGTTCTTAAATTTGCGGGGGTTTTTTGTTGTTGTTTTTAATAAAATCAGAGGGGTGATTAGTAAAACTCTGGATGCTTTACAGCCCTCCTAAGAACTGTGTCATATATTTAAAAACATTTTCCAACCTCCACAGGTAGCCTTCATTAGTACAGACTTCTTTCTGTCATCTCTTTGAATCTAAACAACAAATGAAAATGACACTGAACCACTGACTCAAACATCACCGGCGCCGGTACTTGTGACTTTCGATGAAAAGCACTCAGACAAGTTATTATGAACACATCCCTGTGCTTGAGTGAGAAAATGAGGAGAAACTTCAGAGTAAAGAAGCAGAAACCTTGCAGGTGGTTCTGTTGGTAACATTTTCCCTCGCCATGTTTGCTGCTGTGACATACCGTTGCTATCTGGGTTATGATGTAGCACTGGTGATCCACCTGGTACTCGTAACCAGTCTTAAAAACCTCGACCATCTTGGGAATGTCGACACCAACTGTGCCTAAGACAGAAATGGACAGAGTACGACTTTTATTAGAGGCCATCATGAACGACTGTGTGAGGGCAGTTGACAGGTTTAGAACTTAAAGACACACGTGGGGAGGTCTCATTTTAAAAGAAGTAGAAATACACTGTCAAAGAACTGGTCATTTTTGTTTTCCTGCTTTTGCTTTACTTTTGGACTTGCGAACTTTAAAATAGTGTTTAAAACTATACACAATGACTTTTACCAGTACAAAAAAGGAAGACCCTTCCAGCAGCGCAGACTGAGGCCAGAATTAGACTCTTCTGACATCTCCCTCACTTGGTTCAAATGGAGAACTACACTCAACAAAAATATAAATGCAACACTTTTGGTTTTGCTCCCATTTTGTATGAGATGAAGATCTAAAACTTTTTCCACATACACAATATCACCATTTCCCTCAAATATTGTTCAGAAACCAGTCTAAATCTGTGATAGTGAACACTTCTTTTGCTGAGATAATCCATCCCACCTCACAGGTGTGCCATATCAAGATGCTGATTAGACACCATGATTAGTGCACAGGTGTGCCTTAGACTGTCCACAATAAAAGGCCACTCTGAAAGGTGCAGTTTTGTTTTATGGGGGGGGATACCAGTCAGTATCTGGTGTGACCACCATTTGCCTCATGCAGTGCAACACATCTCCTTCGCATAGAGTTGATCAGGTTGTCAGTTGTGGCCTGTGGAATGTTGGTCCACTCTCTTCAATGGCTGTGCGAAGTTGTGGATATTGGCAGGAACTGGTACACGCTGTCGTATACGCCGGTCCAGAGAATCCCAAACATGCTCAATGGTTGACATGTCCGGTGACGGTGAGTATGCCGGCCATGCAAGAACTGGGACATTTTCAGCTTCCAAGAATTGTGTACAGATCCTTGCAACATGGGGCCGTGCATTATCCTGCTGCAACATGAGGTGATGTTCTTGGATGTATGGCACAACAATGGGCCTCAGGATCTCGTCACGGTATCTCTGTGCATTCAAAATGCCATCAATAAAATGCACCTGTGTTCTTCGTCCATAACAGACGCCTGCCCATACCATAACCCCACCGCCACCATGGGCCACTCGATCCACAACACTGACATCAGAAAACCGCTCACCCAGACGACGCCACACACGCTGTCTGCCATCTGCCCTGAACAGTGTGAACCAGGATTCATCTGTGAAGAGAACACCTCTCCAATGTGCCGAACGCCAGCGAATGTGAGCATTTGCCCACTCAAGTCGAGACCCCGATGAGGACGATGAGCATGCAGATGAGCTTCCCTGAGACGGTTTCTGACAGTTTGTGCAGAAATTCTTTGGTTATGCAAACCGATTGTTTCAGCAGCTGTCCGAGTGGCTGGTCTCAGACGATTGGAGGTGAACATGCTGGATGTGGAGGTCCTAGGCTGGTGTGGTTACACGTGGTCTGCGGTTGTGAGGCTGGTTGGATGTACTGCCAAATTCTCTGAAACGCCTTATGGCTTATTTGAGGGAAATGGTGATATTGTGTATGTGGAAAAAGTTTTAGATCTTTGAGTTCATCTCATACAAAATGGGAGCAAAACCAAAATGTTGCGTTTATTTTTGTTGAGTCTATTAGTGATCGATGGCTGTGGGGTTGCAGTCTTCTAAGCTATCTTCCAGCTTCACTTCTACCCTGCTCAACAGAGCTCCTGTGGGTCTGCAGCTGAGCTGAATCAAATATTCTGGAGGCAAGTCCAAAAAAAAAAAAACTACTACCAGTAAGAAGTAGTCTTCTTTACACGTGTAAATCAGTGAATCTACACAGATTTTGACTCCTTCTGACATGGCAGAAGTTGAAATTTACCCTCCACCTTCTCACTCCTGGAATTGTTGACCTGCAGATGTTTTTGTTTGTTTTGTTTTAATGAAATGTTCGTGCAGTCGGTTGTTCTGTTAAAACCTCAGTACACTCCCGTCTCACACCATACACCTGCACTGTTGAAGACAAAGTGTACCCTAAATACAAGTTTCAAACTTTGATGAGCAGCGTGATCTTTAGCCAGACAGCGGCTTATCAAGGCACATGATATACAGTTGTTTGCACCCATGCAGCTGGCAGTGAGGTTAGTGACTGGTCTTTGGCTATTTTTAAAAACATTTATTTATCTTTTTCCTAGTCAGAAACAAAACACCAGCACTTCATCTTCAAAAGTACAACTAAAGAGAAAACAAACTTGTGCTATAAATCAAACATTCATGAACATCCAATCGCAACATACCAACCACAGGCCCAAAGAAACTATAAAAAAAAAACAACATGCGCGCACACACACACAATAATCAACTCAATCAGGTCTGAAGGTTTTCAATAATCCAAGACAAACTATACAAGGTAGATACAGTTTTAGAAACCCATCAGCCTTCCCTCTGAGTCTAAACTTGATTTTTTTTTTCAACTTTTAAAAAAACATGAGATCTTTTCATGTTTGGCTATTTTTTAAAATACTCATGTGATTTTTCTATGTGATAAATCTGCTCACTGGAGGGGGAGTCAATGATCAAGCTTTGCAGGACAATTATACGATTTCCTATAATGAGCTCATCAATTATCTTTCACTTTTGTGTTCCCGAGTGCCTCATGTTCTTGCACGCAATACACCTTTGTGAGTGCAGAAACCCCTAGTGACAACCACCAGCCAGAAACAAATTCTAGGGGAAACAGTGACCTAACACACAGAAATGATAAAAACCGAAATTATTATATTAAGTGTACTTATGTAAATATCAGCAGATACAGTTTCTTCAATTACCAGAAAAGGATATTAACAAGTACTGTCCTTTCTGAAAGAAACTCTGGAAACAAGCTGCAGAAAGCATATCTGTTGTTTTGTTCACTCTCTTTAATCACACACACTTGTTTTCCCACATTGGCCTTTTAACAATGACAATGAACTTTGCCAAACACACTGGAGCCAACAAACTGGTTAATTTTGATGCTTACCTCTCGTACTCTTGGGAAAGCTCCTTTCAGTTTGCTTTTCAACAGCAGAAGTTTGGGAAGGATATCTGGTACCGCAATATAGAAGTCCGCGGAAATCTCATCATGTAAGAGCTAGACGTGAAGACACAAGATTACGTTTTAAACTATTCGACTCCTGCAGAGATACAACACTGACTTACATACAGATGAGGGCAAAAGTGTAACTGAGTATTACAGCAACAAGAAAAAATGAGGACAAAACCATTTTTTAATAAGTCACGTAAAATGTTGTCCCACTTGTCCTATGGAAAAATAGGTTGAATTCTGTACATTCTATTCCTGAGGCAGCTGATTAAACACACAAACCACAGGACAGAAATGGTGTCGCGCAAACATGACTAATTCGATGCATAATTAGTTAACTTTTAAGGTTGATAAACAGTAACTGTAACCTACCCCACATTTCAACCAAACACCTCTTGATGCTAAAAATTAATTATGGGCTGGCTAAAGAGTTATTTAAAAAAAAAAAAAAAAAACAACTTAATGAGTGCAAACTGCTCACCGGCTTTATGAGCTCTGCTCCTCCAGCAATCGCAGCTCCGCTCTCCAGGGCGAGTTTAACTTGATTAGCGTCCTACAGAGATAAAATCACAGACATTTAGGACCTAACAGGGGCGTGTCACAGCATGGCAGACCCCACCGCCATCATTCATTACAGTCATTAACATGCACAACTGAATTACAACCCACAACCTGTGCCCTTGTGTGGGAATATGAATACCAACCCATCAGAGGGTTTACATAATACAAATGACTGTGTCTCTTCATTACACAAACACTCGTGCAGTACAGTTACACAGCAGCAAAACGATTCATCATCAGTCAATCAGATTCAGTCGTGCTAAAGGAAGAAAATTTTTAACAAATTAAAGAAATTTTTTTACCTCTGTAAAAACTAAGACTTTGTTTAGGTCTTTCTTGAAGGGGTGTGGTAACTGCAAAGTGCTGACAAACTGATCCACTTTTTTCTGTGGGTGGGAGGAGAATCAGTTATCAACAATCAAACTGCTCAAGACAAAACAAACACACACAAAAACCTCTATTGGCTTGAATATAAGACTGTCAACGGGGACTAGAAGGAGAGAGCATATATCACCCATATTGGCCTCTCTTCACTGGCTTCCCGTTAATTCTAGAATAGAATTTAAAATTCTTTTTCTTACTTATAAGGTTTTGAATAATCAGGTCCCATCTTATCTTAGGGACCTCTTAGTACCATATCACCCCAATACAGCGCTTCGCTCTCAGACTGCAGGCTTACTTGTAGTTCCTAGGGTTTGTAAGAGTAGAATGGGAGGCAGAGCCTTCAGCTTTCAGGCTCCTCTCCTCTGGAACCAGCTCCCAATTCAGATCAGGGAGACAGACACCCTCTCTACTTTTAAGATTAGGCTTAAAACTTTCCTTTTTGCTAAAGCTTATAGTTAGGGCTGGATCAGGTGACCCTGAACCATCCCTTAGTTATGCTGCTATAGACTTAGACTGCTGGGGGGTTCCCATGATGCACTGAGTGTTTCTTTCTCTTTTTGCTCTGTATGCACCACTCTGCATTTAATCATTAGTGACTGATCTCTGCTGTCTTCCACAGCATGTCTTTTTCCTGGTTCTCTCCCTCAGCCCCAACCAGTCCCAGCAGAAGACTGCCCCTCCCTGAGCCTGGTTCTGCTGGAGGTTTCTTCCTGTTAAAAGGGAGTTTTTCCTTCCCACTGTCGCCAAGTGCTTGCTCAAAGGGGGTCGTTTTGACCGTTGGGGTTTTTCTGTGATTATTGTATGGCTTTTGCCTTGCAATATAAAGCGCCTTGGGGCAACTGTTGTTGTGATTTTTATTTTTTTTGTGTTGGTGGCTCATGTGATTTTTTTTTTCATCACGTGCAGAATGCTGAAGAATCGACTGATGTCTGTGATAAACTCTGACATGTATGAATGAGGCGCTGTGACTCTTACAACTTTTAAAATGAGCTAATTTTCTTGTTGTGGCACAAAGCACCAGTGCTCTCTTTCAGGCTGAGAAACACACCGGGACAGACAAACACTTTTAAAATGCTATGTATGGCGTCTGATCAGTGACAAAACCCCACTCGCGTAAAAAATGCGATCACACGTAGATATTAACTGTGCACGTGCAAATTACCTCTGCACGCACGCGCAAAGGTGCTGCACCGAGGACTAGCACTCTCCCGCTCAAACTTGATTTCTATTTGGAGTGAAGTTTTAAACAGAAACAAGGTGATAATCACTTAACACAGTTGTCTCCGACTGATTTCCGCATCAGAGAGGACGGCTGTCAATCAAACCTTGCTCTCCAAACAACCACAGCAGAGCCAGTGCTTTCACAAATGGAGCTACATTATTTTTTTGCTGCTGAAACTGCATCAGGAGAGATTTATACGAGGGGAGCATCTTGGCAGCATGGTGACTTAGTGGTTAGCACTGCTGCCTCATAGTTTTGATTCCCACCTGTGGCTTTCTGTGTGGAGTTTGCATGTTCTCCCTGTGTTTGCGTGAGTTTCCTCCGGGTGCTCCGGTTTCCTCCCAAATTTAGACATGTAGGGTAGGTGAATTGGGAACTATAATTGTGCAGGTCTCCCTTGCAAAAGAGGTCTTGATCTCAATGGGACTAACCTGGTTAAACAGCTTAAAGGTTAAATTAAAAAAAAATCATCTTATATTCAGGTCAAGGTGGTATTTGTGGCTGTAAAAGAAAACAATGCATATCATTTGGTACCCAACTTATATACTGCTTTTCTAGAAATAGAGTGTATACCTCTGCCAAGTTATAAACAGCCCTTCAATCATAATAATCCAAACCCATATTCCAAAACTCCAAACTGGTAAACATCTTGCTCCACTCCATTTTTCCATGAGAAACTGACAAAAATGTCACATCTTAGAACGCTGATAAAACTAAATATTTCCTGGAACCACTCCTGGATCTGGATCTGCACCAAACATAACAGCTCCTTTCCTGGTCCATACTGCACCTAACCTCACCCCACTACTAGCAATCAGCTGGCACACTTTTGAATAATCATGACAACATAAGAAATAGACATGAAAACACACTAAACATCAGTCCAGGATGTAAGATGACAATTAAGAGTTTTTTTTTTCCAAAAGTTTTAGGAACAAATATTGGGCAGCACGGTGGCTTAGTGGTTAGCACTGTTGCCTCACAGCAAGAAGGTCAAGGGATCAAGTCCCACCTGGGGCCTTTCTGTGTGACGTTTGCGTGTTCTCCCTGTGTTTGCGGGTTCTCTCTGGGTGCTCAAGCTTCCTCCACATCCAAAGACATGCAGTGGATTGGAAACTTTAAATTGTCTGTGGGTGTGCATGGGTGTGAGTGTGTAGCCTATATGTGGCCCTGCAACAGACTGGCGTCCTGTGCAGGGTGTACTCTGCCTCACACCTATGACTACTGGGATAGGCTCCAGCCCCCTGTCACCCTTGATTGAAGTAAGCGGGTCTAGAAGATGAATGAATGATTGAATGAATGAATAAAGAGTTAAACTACAATCCACACCTTTAACTCTGGAGCAACTACTAACTCGTTACCTTTTTCTCTAGTGACATGTCCAGCTGTAGGTTGATGTAAACGGCCTGATCGTGGGGAGTGAAGTCCAAAACCTGGAATCTCTTCAGCAAGTCGATAGCCTCCAATGCACCGTAAACAGGCGTGGGGTAGTACTTCACCAAGTACACATCATCCACGGGTACCTTCGTCTTCTTAACATACAGTTGCTGTCTGCCTGTTTCATCAAGGACTCGCCTCCGTTTCTTCACCTCCTCCGCTTCTGCTTCCTTTTTCGTTTTCTTTTTTGGCCTGATAATAACGAGAGAAAAATGTAGAACAGTTATCCTGAAAAATATTTGGATGACCAAATATACCTGCGACCAACTCAGCCACATGGGGTGTACAACCAGTACATTCTGAGTGCCGGTCCCAAGCCAGATAAATGAGGAGGGTTGCGTCAGGAAGGGCATCCAGCTTAAAACAAGCCAACCCAACTATGCAGACTAAGAATCGAATTCCCATACCGGATCGGTCGAGGCCTGGGTTAACAACGTCCGCCACCGGTGCTGTTGCCCAACAGGGTGCCGCTGGAAATTGGGCTACTGCTGGGCGAAGACGACGACGAGAGGAGGAGGAGAACGTTTCCACAAACAGCGGGAGAAGAAGAAAACTAGAAGGGTGGAAATGACAGTGGGGACTTTGTATGTTGGTAGTTGACTGGTAAAGGCAGAGAGTTGGCTGATATGATGGCGGAGAAAGGTAGACATACTGTGTGTACAAGAGACCAAGTGGAAGTGAAGTAAAAGCAGGAGCATCGGCGGTGAGTACAAGTTGTTGTACCATGGTGAGGACAGGAAGAGAAATGGTGTTGGGGTCATTTTAAAGGAAGAGTACGTTAAAAGTGTGTTGGGGGTTAATCAAGTGTCTGACAGGGTGATCAGTGTGAAGTTGGAAATTGAAGGGGTGATGATGAATATCATCAGTGAATATGCCCCACAGGTAGGTTGTGAGATGAAAGAGAAAGAAGAATTCTGGAGTGTGTTAGATGAGGTGGTGGAGAGTGTGCCCAAGCATGAAAGAGTGGTGATAGGAGCAGACTTCAATGGGCATGTTGGTGAAGGGAACAGAGGTGATGAGGAAGTAATGGGTAGATATGGTATCAAGGATGGGAATGGGGAAGGACAGATGGTAGGTGATTTTGCAAAAAGGATGGAAATGGCTGTGGTGAAACCTACTTTAAGAAAAGGGAGGAGCACAGGGTAACATATAAGAGTGGAGGAAGGTGCACACAGGTAGACTACATTTTATAGGAGATGCAAGCTAAAAGAAAGAGACTGTAAGGTGGTGGCAGGAGAGAGTGCCGGTAGACAGCATAGGATGGTTGTTTGTAGGATGACTTTAGAGGTAAAGAAGAAGAAGAGAGTGAGATCAACAAAGGATCAGATGGTGGAAGCTGAAGGAGGAAGACTGTTGTGTGAAATTTAGCGAGCAGGTGAGAGAAGCACTGGTTGGAGGGGAAGCAATTTGAACAACTGAAAAAATACTGCAGATGTGGTGAGGGAGACAGCTAGGACAGTACTGGGTATAACATCTGGACAGTGGAAGAAAGACAAGGAGACTTGTTGGTGGAATGAAGAGGTCCAGGAAAGCATAAGGAGAAAGAGGTTCGCGAAAAAGTTTTGGGATAGTCAGAGAGATGAAGACAGTAGACAGGAGTACAAGGAGATGCGGCGTAAGGTGAAAAGAGAAGTGGCAAAAGTGAAGGAAAAGGCATATTGCGAGCTGTACAAGAAGTTGAATAGTAAGGAAGGAGAAAAGGACTTATACCGAGTGGCCAGACAAAGGGACAGAGCTGGAAAGGATGTGCAGCAGGTTAGGGTGGTAAAAGATGCACATGGTAATGTGCTGACAAGTGAGGAGTGTGTGCTGAGAAGGTGGAGGGAATATTTTGAAGAATTGATGAAGAAAATGAGTGAGAGAAAAGGCTGGATGATGTGGTGAGAGCTAAATCAGGAGTACAAGAGATTATTATTAAGGAAGAAGTGAGGGCTGAAAGGCGTTGGCCCAGATGACATCCAGTGGAGGCACGGAAATGTCTAGGTGGAGTTTCTAACCAGATTGTTTAATAAAATCTTGGAAAGTGAGAGGATGCTGAGGAGTGGAGACGAAGTGTGCTGGTTCTATTTTCAAGAACAAGGGTGATGTGCAAGAGCTACAATAACTACAGAGGAAATTATGGGAAAGAGTAGTAGAAGATAGGCTTAGAAAACAGGTGAAGATCTGTGAGCAGCAATATGGTTTCATGCCGAGAAAGAGCACTACAGATGCAATGTTTGCTCTGAGAATACTGTTGGAGAAGTACAGAGAAGGCCAGAAGAGTTACATTGTGTGTTTGTGGACATAGAAAAAGCTTATGACAGGGTGCCAAGAGAAGAGCTGTGGTATTGTATGAGGAAGTCTGGAGTTGCAGAGAAGTATGTCTAGGGTAGTGCAGAACATGTACAAGAATAGTGTGACAGCAGTGAGATGCGCAGTCGGAATGACAGACTCAATTCAAGGTGGAGGTGGGATTACACCAAGGATCAGCTCTGAGTCCTTTCTTGTTTGCAGTGGTGATGGACAGGTTGATGGATGAGATCAGACACGAGTCCCCATGGACTATGATGTTTGCAGATGACATTGTGATCTGTAGTGAGAGTAGAGAGCAAGTTGAGTCTAGTCTGGAGAGGTGGAGATATGCTTTTGGAGAGAAGGGGAATGAAAGTCAGTAGAAGCAAGACCTGAGTACATGTGTGTGAATGGGAGGGAAGCCCAGTGGAATAGTGCAGTTACAAGGAGTAGAAGTGATGAAAGTAGATGAGTTTAATATTTGGGTCAACTGTTCCAAAGTAATGGAGAATGTGATAAAGAGGTGAAGAAGAGAGTGGCAGGCAGGGTGGAGTGGGTGGAGAAATTGGCAGGAGTGATTTGTGACCGAAGAATATCAGCAAGAGTGAAGGGGAAAGTTTACAAGACAGTAGTGAGACCAGCTATGTTGTACGTTTAGAGACGGTGGCACTAACAAAAAGACAGGAGGCAGAGCTGGAGGTGGCAGAGATGAAGATGTTGAGATTCTCTTTGGGACTGACGAGAATGGACAAGATTAGGAATGAACATATCAGAGGGACAGCTCAGTGGGAGGGTTGGAGACCAAAGACCAGAGAGGCAAGACTGAGATGGTTTGGACATGTGCAGAGGAGGGACCCAGGGTATATAGGAGAAGGATGCTGAGGATGGAGCCACCAGGCAGGAGGAGAAGAGGGAGACCAAGAGGAGGTTCATGGATGTGCTGAGGAGAGGGACATACAGGTGGTTGGTGTGACAGAGGAAGATACAGAGGACAGGGTGAGATGGAAACGATTGATCTGCTGTGGCGACCCCTAACGGGAACAGCCGAAAGACAAAGAAGAAGAACTATACCTGCGACCAATATTACTTATAAGGTTTCTGTAGACACCATATCAATAGAGTTTGGCAAATTTATACAATAGCAGCAGAGTGGAACTTTATGACCACACAGCCACCTAAATTCTGGTCCAACTTCAAAACATGTACCAGCATCACAGAAAACAAGAACTCCCCAGCTGGACACAGCCTGCGGGTATATCAGGCAAAAACAAATCATTGTCATCAATCAGGTGAGTGTAAAGTATCATATTTTCTTGAGTACAAGTCACAAGTTATTTTTTTTAACTACTTTGCGACTTATACAGTGTAATTTATATTACAAAAATAAATTGTCAAATAAATAAATAAACAATCTCATGCTCATTTTAATAATAACAACTATAATAATAATAATAATAATAATAATAATATTACTATTATAGGGCTTTCCCAGGAATCAATACCACAAAATAAAAGAAACTTGCTTATTTTTTGGAAAATAAAAGTCCCTATGCTAAGTAACAGCACAGGCTGTGGTGTGCATGTGTGCTACTGACTTCCTGTCCATTGTTAAATTTGCCCTCTGAAGGAATACTGTGTTAAGAAGTGTATTCCACAAAAACAGTGTGACTTATACTCCGGATGCGATTTTTTTTCCTCTTTGAGAGGCACTTAACAGGTACAAGTCATACTTCAGTGCATTTTCTACTCTGGAAAATATGGTAATAAATTCATGACTTACTGTGATGGATGACAGTGACCTTTACTCACCACAGCCTAGGGTAGACCTTATTTTGCAAAGTTTTGAACTAACCCCTGAATAGGTTCCAACTGATGAAAAAAGGTGCTGTGTAAAATTTTGTCTGTATAATTAAGTTTTTGGAGGTAGCTCAAAAGCATTGAAACTTTGCTATTTCATGCTATATAACACTATACTCACTAAAGCCTGAAATTCACCTGTGGAGGCCATCTTGAATTTCTAAGTGAGCACCAGGAGGATTCATCAGGACTTTTGACATGTTGTTTAGGATGGTTGGGGCACCATTAAGCTTAGTTTGTATAGCATTATATAGCAGAAAATAGTAAAATGTTAATGCTTTTGAGCTACTTTTAAAAATTAATTTATACAAACAAAACTTTACACAGCATATTTTTTCATCAACTAAAACCTATTCAGGGGTCAGCGTATTCAATTTCAAAACTTTACAAAATAAGGACCACCCTCCTACAGCCCACTGTGTAAAAGCAAGGATGAGACATTAAACTGGTGATATGGTCATCAACTAATACTCAGACTTTAGGAATAAATATAGAAAAAAAGACAAAAAAAAACCCAACAGTGATCCAATCATCACTGTTACCAATTAGACAGATCATGTGCAACCTGGCGGGAAGTGAGACTGAGCCAGCTGGGGAAAAAAAACAGAAGATCCACTTAAAATGGTGCTTGGTAAAACTGAAACTCACTTAGCTGCTGCAAACGTCTGACCGGGAGATTCCTGACACAGCGTATGACACACCTGAATGGGAAGAACCCCCGGTGCTAAGTACTGCCTCTGACATCCTGTGTAAAACTGCAAGAAGAGAAAAATATATTTAAAAATAACACACACATGGGAGTACAGTGGAACTCCATTTTAGGGGCTGCAACTTCTCTATTAATCTGCTTCTCACTGTTGGACTGTGCAAGTGTTTAGGCATCATAAAAGCATTAAAATTTTGAAAACCTGATAATATCATAAATAAATTCTCTTGTATTGTAAATGCATTGAGAATTTCAACTGTAATGTTCTATTTCCATGTGATTTTTTTGGTGTGCGGGGGGGGCGTATGAGTCGCAAGTTGCAGGACCTCAAAAACTATTTTAAGCAAAACGTGACTACGTATGAGTAATTGTGTTTTACAATGATTTTAATATTGCATGCTCATTTGCAACTGTATCTGTCTAGCATTCGACTGGCCAGTACACTTACAAAGAAATTATTAGTATTATTATTGATTTTTTTTTTTTTTTTTTTTTTTTTAAATACAGCTCACATATCACTTTGTTGGAAATGATTTTTGTGTTGACGTGCCAAGAAAAAATGGAGGGGGGGGGGGGGGGGGTAATCAAATGCTACATTTATTATAACTCTGGGATGCCTAAAACTTTTGCACAGTACTGTATGTCTGAAATATTACTACTATGTTAAACCAAATGTATTATAATGAGTTCACAATAGACAACATATGGTTTATAGCATATATCGCACACTTACTGTATTACAAGTAACATGTTACTTCCACTTCACCTGTTTCACTGTTGCTGTGTTTGTGTGTGGCGGGGGGCGGTGAGCAGCCTGCTGACCATGAGGAAATTTTTTATACAACTTTACAATGTCACAAATTTACTGTCCATCTCCAAAGGTACTTCATTTACAGGGAAATGAGACTTAGAAGGCCATCTGCATCACGTTTGAGAATATTGGTAACATAAAATGTTTGACATTATTTGAAATTAATGAAATGAACAAATCATTAATCATTAACATAACTGCCATTTAACCTCCTGTCAATCAACTAACACAGAAATATCTTCCGATCTTCTCTATGTTTACTGACTGTTGCTGCTATTTAGGCCACTGGAACACACTGATCAACATTTTTAACACTTTTTTGACATTTATGAAGAAAATAACTATTCAGAAAATTATTTTCTCAATTAATGTATGATAAAAAAAAACATTTAAACAGGTATTGTGCGCTTTTGTGTGTCATTCGAATTATTTAAAGAAACAATTTTTGTTGACTTTATCATTGGACATAAAAATGTCAGTCAACCAGAAAGCATTCATACAGTTGAAGGATCTGTTGTGACATCTTCAGGCGTTTTTGCAAGTGGCAATGTAAATGAGACAGGGGAATAGAAAAAGTATATAATTTTTAATTTATTTTTAGGGATTAATTTAGCTAGCGAAACAGCAGTTTAGCTAACAGACTCTGTCGCTAATTTTGCAGGTTAAATAATTTTTAAAACTGGCGCCATTTAAAACACAGCTCTCTAAATAAATAAACTGACGTGAAATGTTTCTGTCAACTTTTCTTTCTTAAAAAACATTAAAAACTGACCTTTTAACAGTGTGGGATGCAAGCCGCCATGTCTGACAACACCGTTGATCCGTATGGAAACAATAACACACGTCAAAGGTTCCGGCCTGACAATAAATACACAATTAAAGAATAAATACACACAAAATACAAGTAACTGTTTACTTCATAAATATTCAATATAGTTCATTTTTATGAAAAGTAGTATCTTAATATAATATAATATAATATATATAGCGTGGTGGCCAAGCAGTTAGTGTGCTTGTTGGCAGAGCATAAGTTTCATGCCCATACTCCATGTAAACTGGAGTTGTGTCAGGGCTCCGGTGTAAAACTTGTGTCAAATCAACATACACATCCATATTGAATCTGCTCTGGCAACCCCGAGCAGGTAAAAAAGGGAGAGTCCAAAGGGACTTACATTACTATAATATATACATATATATACATACATCTATTTTTTTTAAATCCATTTATTCCAGTTAAGGGTCAATGATCTTTCTTTGGAATTTAACATTGCTTATGGTTCCATTGTGCTGGCTATGATGTCCAGTAATTCCTTAAGGGTCCTGCAAATTCTCAAGATGTCAAGTAGAGCAGCCTGGTCAGCTGAATCAAACACTGTGGAAAAGGCGCAAAGAAACAATGCTTCACCGCATCCATGACACCATGGAACTACCTTGGTTCTGGGATGGCAACCACCCAAGCAGAAAACCAGTCCATTCCCACAACTTTAAAATAACAATTTCTCTGTCACTGCCACATGAAATGTGGACAACAATTCATTTTCAATTTAATTTATTTGTATAGCACCAAATCAAGGTGGCTCAAGGTGCTTCACACGAATAAGATCTAACCTTACTCATCCCCTTGGCCTTGTCCAGCTACTGGGGTCCTCAACACTCAGGCACCCAAAAATCTGATTAAAAGAAATTTCATAAAAAGCAAAACACATAATTTAGACCTGCAGAAAACAATTTGGTTTTATGCTGATAAAAGAGCATGACTGATGCAATGTTTGCTCTTAAAGTGCTGATGGAGAGAAGGCCACAAGGAGCTGCATTGTGTGTTTGTGGATTTAGAGAAAACTTATAACAGGGTGCCAAGAGAAGAGTTATGTTACTGTATGAGGAAGTCTGGAGATGTAGAGAAGTATGTGAGGGTGGTGTAGGACATGTACAAGGATAGTGTGACAGCAGTGAGATGGAAAGTAGAAATGACAGAAGCTCTGATCCCTTTCTTGTTTGCAATGGTGAGGACAGTTGATGGATGAGATCAGACAGGAGTTGACTATGATGTTTGCAGATTACATTGTAATCTGTAGTGAGAGCAGAGAGCATGTTGAGTACAGACAGACAAATGGAGATATGCTCTGGAGAAAAGGGGAATGAAAGTCAGTAGTAGCAAGACTGAGTACATGTGTGTGAATGTGAGGGAACCCAGTGGAATAGTGCAGTTACAAGAAGTAGAAGTGTTGAAGGTAGATGAGTTTAAGTACTTGGGGTCAGTTGTCCAAAGTAATGGAGACAGTGGTAGAGAGGTGAAGAAAAGAAAGAAGGCAGGGTGGAGTAGGTGGAGAAAGGCGACAAGAGGGATTTGTGACAAAAGAATATCGACAAGAGTGAAGGGGAAAGTTACAAGACAGTAGTGAGACCCACTATGTTGCACAGGTTACAGACGCAGCACGAACAAGAACACAGGAGTCAGAGCTGAAGATGCTTTGATTCTCTTTGGGAGTGATGAGGATGGACAGGATGAGGAATGAACATATCAGAGGGACAGCTCAGGTGGGACGGTTTGGAGACAAAGTCAGAGAGGTGAGATTCAGATGGTTTGGATAAGTGCAGAGGAGGGACTGAGGGAACATAGGGAGAAGGATGCCGAGGATGGAGCCACCAGGCAGGAGGACAAGAGGGAGCCCAAAGAGGAGGTTTATGGATGTGGTAATGGAGGATATACAGGTGGTTGGTGTGACAGAGGAAGATACAGAGGACAGAACTGGTGACCCTGAGCAGGAACACCCAAATGAAGAACAAGAAAATGAAGAAGGAAACAGTGGAATTTGTTCCAGTCCTGGATGTCAACAAGACGGACAGATTCTTCCATTTGCAGTCCACATGACTCACATGACATTATTTCCTGGAAAACAGTTGCTTGTGATGCTGGTTACCTCCGGCAATGATGGTTGGAGGAGGTTATGTTTTCACCCCTGTTTGTTTGCTTGTTTGTTTGTCTGTTTGTTTGTTTGTGAAAAGCCTGAAGCACACAATTTTTCATATATCATTAAGAAATTTTTACTGAAGATTCCTCTCCTGATAGGCAAGATGTGATTCAATTTTCAAGGTCATTGGTCAAAGGTCATAGTCAGGAAAAATCTTGTAAAATTGCAAAAATCCCTATTTTTAACATTTGAATGACTTTCAAAATCATTACTGTCAAAAAGATCCACTTTCATTCATATTTGAGAGTGTTATGTAGGATGGTATCCTTTATCGACTAACAAAGTTTGATCTTGATCTGATCCAGATTACAGATTTTGTGGACATTTAAATTTAACATTGAAAACCCCATTTAATGTATATTTTGCATTATATATTCATCAAATATGCCCCAATCACGTGACAAAGCTTGATCCGAATCTGATTCGGATGTGGATTTTGTGTACGTTTATATATATATATATATATATATATATATATATATATATATATATATAAAGTGATAAAGTGCCCCAATCACTCTCATTTGCGACACTGAGGTGCAAACTGGCACTCTCAATTAATAGATCTGATCCGTATGCAGATTTATATTTGATATTAACATTGAAAGCCCTCTTGATCTATATTTTGTATGATATTTTAGCTTATGAAAAGCCACTTTTAACAAGACTTTGACCTTGAATTTTTTTTTTTTTTTCTCTCCAAAGAAGCTACTGTTGGCGGAGGTTTGCTCCAGTCTCGTTCCAGGGCTGTTTTCAAACACCGGACTTGTAAAGTTGATTTTAATATAGTCCAGAAGGTGGCAGTAATGCACCTAAAAGTTGTTTGCCAGCCGCCATTAAACGCAACGGCAGAAGAAGGAAGGACGAGCGGTAGTTGTGTTTGTTGTTCTTTCTTTCTTGTGTTTCCGAGACGTTCGGCGTCTAAACGCGTCTGCATGTCTCTACCGATTCCTCTCACTGTCTCTTCTCTACCGCCCCCGAATGAAGGTAAAGTACACGCTGACTTCTGCTTCTGGTGTTGCTGTCTTGCGTTGAATCTCAGCTAAATTCGGCCTCTTGGTCTTCCCCCGGCACGTGGACTCGACCAGCCCGGGCGGCGCGCATCCTGCGGCTGCTAGCCCATAAAATCCAGCCCGGTGCTTCGGCTGGACGGCTTGTTCAGACGATGTCTTACCGGATTTAACATCGTAATATGTCATTAATGTACCGTCCGGGGGCGGGGTTATCAAGGGTCACGTGTGACAGCTGGTGAGCGATGGTCTGACACTTTTGACTTTGACATTAGGGCTATGTTTGGACACTCAGCTGTTGCTGCATGTGTACACGTCTGAACTGCGACTTTCCAAAGCGACACGTGTGGTTAGTTTTAGGATTCGTGGTGTCCCTTTAAACAGTGTTGGCACCCCCTCAGAGCCGTAATCAAAGTGGTGCAACTTCTTGTGTCTGTGTGTGAGAGTGACCCAGTGCCAGCATGCCGTTTATCTGCCCTCACGAGCGTGTTGTCGCCGAGCTGTGACCCAGCAGCGTGTAAACAGGTTATGCAAGTTCTCTCA
Organism: Thalassophryne amazonica; assembly: GCF_902500255.1. Lineage (NCBI taxonomy): Eukaryota > Metazoa > Chordata > Actinopteri > Batrachoidiformes > Batrachoididae > Thalassophryne > Thalassophryne amazonica. The sequence goes on from NC_047107.1 coordinate 120,809,848, forward strand.
AAACTTGTTCACCCACAATCTACTAATCATCATAACATGCTGCCCCAACTTATTATTATTATTATTATTATTATTTGGTATGTCTCTTTGCGCATTTGTTGTACTACTGTGTTTGAGTCATTGTTCAGGTATTGCTGAAGGCTTCAGCAATACCTCAACAGGGGCATAGCCAGAGGGGTGCTGGTGGTCACTGGATTTTGGCATTAATAATTTTTGTAATATGATATTATTATCACGTGGATCACGTGGTTTCAGACTTGATCGAAATCGGACGTTGGATCCCGATCAGGTATCTGATATAGATTTTATCCTCATTATTTTGATCAGTGCTACTTCAGGCTCATTATTGCAGCTTAATGGGCCTTTCACATGTCAGAAGCGTCAGAGGCGTGAGATGCGTTGCTTTTTAGAGGCCTCAGAAGCATCGCTTTAATTCGGCTTTTGACGTGACGCTTCTGACGGGAGCACGCATTGCCTCTTGTCGGCAGGCTGACGCAGTCAAAGTTCAACCCAATCTTTTTTTTTAATTGAACAAAGAAAAAACATAAGTTCAACCGGACAGAGGTGGGGGGAGTTACGCGTGCAAAGTTTCTTTCGCAGAACTGCTATTTGTGTGTTTACGCGCTCAGCCTGACGCCTTGATGAATGACAAGAGGATGATGGACACTTTCCCACCGAAACTCTTGCTCAGTCATCCCTCCGTGTGCAGCAGGACCCGGTGCTGACCAAGTCCTCAGGACGACGATCTGTCATCTGATTAACAAAAAGAAAAAACCAAATCGTCCTGTGATTGTCTGCAAAACGGAGCAAGAGATGGTGTGCGCATGAGCGACGTGCACACTCATCACATTTAGGAGCGTCTTAGAGCTTCCATCTTCATTCCCGTTCACTGCGTTGCTCTGAACTTGTTGAACACTGATAAAGCATCAGAGGGACACTGAGGACTGTCAGGATGCAAATGTTAGTTGTTTTGTTTTTTGTTTTGTTTTTTACTTTTACTTTTCAAGTTGACTTTTGAACTTTCGACGCTCTGAGCTGTGACGTAGCTTTGCGCTGTCCAATAGGAACGACGTGTCTGGCTAAACACGGAAAGACTAGTGGCAGAGAAAACACTTATCTGTACAAATGGTAAATGGACTGCATTTATAAAGCACTTTTCCATCTGCATCAGACGCTCAAAGCGCTTTACAATTATGCCTCACATTCACCCCGATGTCAGGGTGCTGCCATACAAGGCACTCACTACACACCGGGAGCAATAGGGGATTAAAGACCTTGCCCAAAGGCCCTTAGTGATTTTCCAGTCAGGTGGGGATTTGAACCACAGATCAGTGCAGAAACCATGTGTCTGAAGAAAAATCCTTGGAAATGTTTTTTGTTGTTGTTGTTTGTTACCTCAAAATTTATGATTACTGTTTAAAAAAGTTTAGAACACTTGTAATTAAAATAGCTAAATTAATAAATGGTTCTTTAGAAACCTTTCATCTATAAATTAAAACCACCTGTTATTTCAGATTAGTTAATTTCTTGTTTAACATAAGGAACCTTTGACATTTATTTTTAGACAAATACATATAATAGTACATTTTTTTAAGTCTGGTAGATTATTACTTGATTGTTCAAGCTACCTCAAGGAGAAGTGCACTGTTTAAGTGATAAATAAAATAAGGTGATTAAAATGAAATTATTATATATTTAGCATTTGTTCATTCAGTTTTTTAAAGTATGGGATCGAGACTCGGTATCGGCAGATACTCAAAATCAGATGACTCAGAATCGGATCGTGGCTAAAAAACCTGATCGGGACATCCCTAGAAATGACACGTTTGACAGTACATTATGTGACATGTGCTTTGGTGTAAAATTTTAAAGAACTTGCACAACCCTAATAATGTAAGAGAAGTTTTTTTTTAAAGTATTTTTGGGCAGTTTTCTGCATTTATTGTGTGGGATGAGAATTTTCTCTGGATGTGCAGTTTTCAGAGTTTTTGTGATGTTCTGGGCCATTTCTGAGATCATTGTAAATCCGTTGAGAAAAATTTTGGGTGGGTGGTGCAGCGTGTGTCATCCGTGCAAGTTCAGTCTTTCCTCATATGCATGGGAACCATAATAGTGCTGTTGAAACGGAAAGCTAAAAGGCGCAATGTCATTGGTTACTCTTTCTACAACAGCAAACTTTCAGCCAGTCAGAATCTCTGGAAATCTAAAGTCACTGAAAGTACCGGATGTGGACTTTGTGAGTCTCTGCAAGTTTGGTCTGTGGAGCTGCGTCTGTAATATGGCCAAAATTACAGAGAGAGAGAGAGAGAGAGAGAGAGAGAGAGAGAGAGAGAGAGAGAGAGAGAGAGAGAGAGAGAGGACGAATACCGCGTTAAAGACATCGATAGTGGTGTATTTAAAAAAAAAAAAAGGTTTAAGTGGACATGTTTGGAGCGGGAGGTAGAGGCAAACAGGACAAAGGCAAGACTGAATTTGTCCGCAAGCTCCCTGTTAAATAAATGGACTGCATTTATATAGCGCTTTTCCATCTACATCAGACGCTCAAAGTGCTTTACATATCAATGCCTCACATTCACCCCGATGTCAGGCGTCCACTACACACCGGGAGCAACTAGGGGATTAAGGACCTTACCCAAGCCCTTACCCTAACCCTAACCCTTTCTGGTCAGGCTGGGATTTGAACCGAGGATCTTCTGGTCTGAAGCCCAATGCTTAGCCACTAGACCGTCACCTCCCCTGTATAGCCCTCTGCATCCTATGTTCGGATTTCATCAACAAAACCTTGGAAGAACACTGCAAGGCGAAGAAACATGTAATCAAATTAATATTAAATGGACTAATCTTCCCGGGTCCAGAGCGCGGAAGAGGCACAGCGAGCCCCAAAGACCACAGCACCCGTACCGGTCAACGACCGAACATCCTGTGCTCAGGTGCGTGTCCAGTAACTCTATTCATGCAATTTAAATGTGTTTGCAATCACTGAAATTTTTATGTGTGGTGTTACTGTGCATGTACTGAAGTGCAATTCAGCGCTGCAAAACCAGCATTTGTATATGGGTCTTTGTCAAAATTTGTTTCCGTGTTCTGTTTATTTTGTCATATTAAAGCGCTAACTTGAAAAAAAAAAATTTATTTTATGGCTTTATTTTGACACAAAACATGCTTTTTCTGAAAACACGACCCATGTGGAGAGCAACAAAGCAAACAAACCCTTCTTCTTCTCTTGTGGTGTATACCGGCAGCCAGCATCCTTATTGTTGTTACATTACTGCCACCTGCAGCGTCAGTCTGTTATAGCCGTACTAAATGTTCTCGGTGAGTCCAGTGTTTTTTCAAGTATTTAAAAAGCTAACAATTCCCCCTCTTACTTGACCTTATGGTGAAAATATTTCCCACAGAAAGCAGCAAACTGGTTAGAAGACTAGTAGAGATGCTTGTTTGGGGAATTTAAGCCATATTTGTGCAGGTTGGTTATGTTTGAGTGCTCTTTGAGCATTGTTAATAGTTTCCCACAAATGCATGTAAATTACTCCCTGTTTTGGTCTAATTTTTATGGAAATGCACGAAATGCTCAAAAACAATGGCCAATCCGACGTAATGTGAACTTAATAACCGACAATAGAATTGTTAAGCAAAAAGGCTATTTGATGTCGGTGGATCGAAACATTTTTTATCCATTCTTAACCAGGGCTTGATATAAACGAATTTTCCCCACTGGCCCACAGGGAAAGTAGAATTTAGAAGTTAGTGGTCCACAGTGTAGGAGCACTGGCCCATGGTTTTGCGTGCGAGAGTTCATGATATTCCAACCTGAAATCCTGCAAATAAAACTGCCTATATAATATAAACCAATCCAGACAAAACATAAAATAGTCTATGGACCATGAAGTTAAAAAAAAAAAATAGAATTTATCAGTGGGCATTGTCAAGTGCAAAAAAAATAAAGTGACTCCCATAAAATATAGAGGACATTTTTTAGCAACCCTCAGAGTTGGCTAACTCACTGTCAGAAATGTAAAATACAGATGTAGGTCCATATCAAAACTAAAAAGTATGCCTTGTCTGGACTGGAGTTAAAAATCTAAAAATTGAAAAAAAATTATGCTTGGCTCCTTTGCTAATGTTGTCACCATAGGGTTTCCACAAAGGCAACCTGGTTAGACTTTTAAACTAGCGTCAAAACAGCCAGGGTCTACCAGGACCAAGCATATATTTTACTTACTTGTCAACATACGACAGATAGGCCCTGCAGATTTGGCAGAAAACCTCATTATTCTCTTGGTCGTGACCAAGCCACTGCCATTTCTGTGACCAGGTCGGGACAAAACCTCTCTTTCTCTTGTTTCTTTCATATGGCCTGTCTCTCTCCCTTAACTCATCATCACTAAGCTTCCTCTTCTGGCCAATTCCTTTAGCAAAACTCTTTCCTGGTTGTTGTCCGGGTTTGGGTGGTTGTAGTTTAAACATATTTCAGTTTGAATTTCAAAGCGTTTTGTTAGATTGTGTCTTATTCGTCTTCATTTCCTGCAGCTTCCCGCACATTTAAAGATGCTAAGGAACATTGCCGAAGATCAGTAATGGAAACGGCCGAACGCACGCTCCACGCATCTAAAACATACATTTCAATGTGCGCGAGATTCTGCGGAAGCATGGAGCAAGACCAAAACAAACATGGCGGACTCTGTGAAGTTTGACATGGAGATGTGAAGAAATTCGACTTTGCCGCCACAAAATATGGTAAAATAAATAGAATTTTGCGTATTTTTGTAGTGGCCCAAGCACGCCTCATTTGATGAATTGTAGTGGCCCGAAAGTGGGCCAGATTGGTGCCAGGCCAGCGGGCAAATGGCTATGTCAAGTCCTGTTAACAGGAACCAGTTTTCGATACCCATCCCTAGTCAGGGAGGTGACCAAAAATCTGATGGTCACTCTGTCAGAGCTCCAGCATTCCTCTGTGGAGAGAGCAGAACCTTTCAGAAGGACAGCCATCTCTGCAGCAATCCACCAATCAGGCTTGTATGGTAGAGTGGCCAGACAGAAGCTATTCTTTAGTAAAAGGCACGTGGCAGCCCACCTGGAGTTTGTCAAAAGGCACCTGAAGGACTCTCAGACCATGAGAAACAAAATTCTCTGGTCTGATGAGACAAAGATTGAGCTCTTTGGTGTGAATGCCAGGCGTCATGTTTGGAGGAAACCAGCCATCCCTACAGTGAAGCGTGGTGGCAGCATCATGCTGTGGGGATGTTTTTCAGCAGTAGGAACTGGGAGACTAGTCAGGATTGAGGGAAAGATGAATGCAGCAATGTACAGAGACATCCTGGATGAAAACCTGCTCCAGAGCGCTCTTGACCTCAGACTGGGGCGACGGTTCATCTTTCAGCAGGACAATGACCCTAAGCAGACAGCCAAGATATCAAAGGAGTAGCTTCAGGACAACTTTGTGAATGTCCTTGAGTGGTCCAGTCAGAGCCCAGACCTGAATCAGATTGAACATCTCTGGAGAGATCTGAAAATGGCTGTGCACCGACGCTCCCCATCCAACCTGATGGAGCTTGAGAGGTACTGCAAAGAGGAACAGACAAAAGTGCCCAAAGATAGGTGCACCATGTGGCATCAGCGAAGTATTGAGCAAAGGGTGTGAATATGTATGTACATGTGATTTCTTACTTTTTTTATATATATATATATATATATATATATATATATATATAAATATATATATATATAAATTCTCAAAAATAAAAAAAAAACTTTTTTTGCAAAGAGGAATGGGCCAAACTGCCCAAAGATAGCTGCACCAAGCTTGTGGCATCATATTCAAGAAGACTTGAGGCTGTAATTGTTCCCAAAAGTGCATCAAAGTATTGAGCAAAGGGTGTGAATACTTATGCACATGGGATTTCTTAGTTTTTTTATTTTTAATAAATTTGCAAAAAAAAAAGATCAAGTTTATTCAGCAGTTTGCAATAAAACAAAACAAAACTGATTTCTCAGCCAGTCAACCCATGCAACCGAAAGGGTGTAGGCAGAAGCAAAGCTTATATACACCTGCTCCTTTTACCTCAGTAACTTTTACTTATCACAGCAAACCCAAACAAAACAAAGTGAGCAGAACAGCAAACACAGACATCTTAAAATAATCAATAAACTCAAATTCCTAATCATATCCACACCGATAACAGCACACATCGCATAATAAAAAAAAAAGTACAAAATTAATAACTTAATTGTCCATACTTTAACCAACAGCTGTATAGTCCTTCAACCATATATTGAATTTTCAGAGAATTTAGACAACTTTCACATATTCAGAGAACATCATTTCCTTATATTCGTGACTGATTGACATTTGGACTTCGCTTGAGTTCCTTCAACAGATTATTCCATATTTTAGGGCCACAAGTAGAAACACAAAAGCCTTTCCTGGTTGTCCGAGCGCCAGCAATTTTAAAATGATACAAGCCCCTTAAATTATATTTTATATATAAAAAAATAAACTTTTTATGCTGTCATTGTGAGTCAAATTTTGAGGGAACAAATGAATTTACTCTCTTTTGGAATAATAATTATAATAATTATTTGCACCCCTCTCCCCTGATCAATAAGAGACTTTGTTTGGTGAAAACCTACTTTCTTCAAGGTTGGGGTGCCATTTAAGGGAAATGTCTCCTATAATACCCAGTCTTTGTTTTGAACAGCTTTTGGCTTAGTTGTTATATTTTTGTCAGGATTGTTGATTCACACGTCTGTGATCTTTGCTCTGTTTTCAAGTGTATTTTTATTTATTTATTTATTTTTAGATTAACCGGCATGCCAAAGGAAAAATATGATCCTCCTGATCCTCGCAGATGTTACACCATCATGTCAGCTGAGGAGGCGGCCAGTGGGAAGAAGTCCCACTGGGCTGAGCTCGAGATATCTGGTCAGTCCACCTTCAACACAAAAACAGCCAAGCAGATGCACTGCAGCACATGTGTATATAATGCACACAGGTACACTTACATCACAAGTTTCAGTACGGAATTTGGTTTTCAGGAGTCGAGTTGAAGAGCCGCCGATGTAAAATCTTGTTAATCTTCCTTGCGTTTATGGACTTATTTGCACATCTCTGTCTTGACGTAGGGCGGGTGAAGAGTCTGAGCAGCTCCTTGTGGGCACTCACCCACCTCACAGCGCTGCACATCAATGACAACAACCTGACCCGCATCCCGCCAGAAATCTCCAAGCTGCCCAACCTGGTTTACCTGAACCTGTCGTCCAATAAGCTCCGCAGCCTGCCCGCCGAACTGGGCAACATGGTCTCTCTCAGGTCTGCCGTCTACAGGATAAAATCTATGATATTGCTACTTCAAGTTTTCATTTTCAAGTCAGCCACTTTGATTCCCAAACTGTGGGATTCAAACCTAAATTTGAGGGTTTTCAAGAAGATAGAAATCTATCATTCTGTTGCACAAATTAATTTTTTTCAGATTTTTGTCTCACAAAAACATTCTTTGATGTTATTGTGCAAAGGTGACCATGCAGTGCTTTTAAAGAATGAACAATAGAAGTAACAAGATGGAAGGAAAGGAGTGAAACCCCAGCAAAAAATAACTTTTCCTTCTTTCTGGCAGGGAATTGCTTTTAAACAACAATCTTTTAAGAGTTCTGCCTTATGAACTTGGGAGGCTTTTCCAATTACAAACCCTGGGGCTGAAAGGTGAGTAAGTTCTTACTGTGTCTCGTCTCTCTCTTACTTTGTCAGCCTTGAATTTTCATGTTGTTTGTTTTTAAATGCAGAGGTTACACTGTTTATCATAACTAGAAACTGTACAAATAAAGATTGTTGTCTTCCTGGCAGTCCTTGAACTACTCGTGCAAGGCAGCTTTGGTCATACAAAAAAATGTAATGATTAATTAATTAAAAGCTTAAAATAGTGATATTTTGACAGAATCACTTTATTATAGGTGTTTCATTTAAAATTTCACCAAAACAAAATAGTGTTCGCATGATCTAAATATTGTATAAACAAATAAAATAAATAAATAGACCGCATTTGCTGTAGACACTCAAAGTGCTTCACAGTGGTATTTGCCCATTCTCTCTCTCTCTCTCTCTCTCTCTCTCTCTCTCTCTCTCTCTCTCTCTCTCACACACACCAATGTCAACTTGCTGCCATGCGAGGGGCTCAACTGCGCCCCGGGAGCAACTAGGGTACTGCTCACTAAGGTGCTCCAACGCACCTTAGTGAGTTACCTGTTTGACAACCTACCATCTCTGGTTCTCAAGACCAGGCACCTAAGTGGCTCTACTCTACTCTTTTCTACTCTCCTATTGTATTCTTCCTTTTTAGATATTTAGATATACCTTTGTATACTGGCATAGTTCCACCTTAGAATTGGAATATAAGATATACCTTACTGAATTTTCATGAATCAAACTTGTCGAAGGATCCTCTGGTCACAAGTTCAATGCTGTCACCTCCTCCACAAAAATAAAAATTCTGTGTAGCTGTGAAGCCTTGAATGACTTTGAGACCAAATTTTCTTGCCTTCATCCAAGACTGGAATGACAACTAGTAAAATAATTGGAATTTTGTGTTTCTCAGAAACAGGATTACTGTTAAAGTTCACACAGAAAATGTCTGGTCTTTCGTCTTCAACGGGAGACGGGACTTTTTTTTTTTTTTTGGGTCCATTTGTCAACTACATACAGAGGTTGACTAGTTTGTTAAATCAGGTCAATGTTTGCAAAGATTTCTACCACGCATGAAACTACTATGGCTGAGTAAAGGGTATCGTTATCACAGATCTGTTCCCCCCCACCCCAACCCCCATTTCTCTAATGCTATGCAATTTTTATTTGGCATACAGGAAATCCTTTGTCCCAGGACATCCTCAATCTGTACCAGGAGCCAGACGGAACCAGAAAGCTTTTGAACTACATGCTCGACAATCTAGCAGGTAGTCATCGCCACGTCACCGTTAAGTCCGTACTCATGGATGTTAAACTGGTGATTTAGCGTAAACGTGAAGAACTAATCGCTTTCCCCTCTCTGGTCCTGCTTCTTTCAGTGCACCCAGAACAGCTCCCCCAAAGACCATGGATCACTCTGAAGGAGCGAGACCAAATGATTTCCACAGGTGACTCACATCACACAAGTAACAATGTCTGAGATGATTTAATGTCTGCATCTATCAGTTTTCATGTTTTGATTTTTTTTTTTTTTTTTTTTTTTTTTTTTTTTTTTTTTGCGCCAGAGTTCTGCACCATTTTCATGTAAAATTCACTGTTTGACCACAACTTTAACAAAGTTTGGTTCATGTTTACTGTGATGCTGAAGACTGTTGTATCAAAGTAACAGCTCAGGCTCCAGATTTAGCCCACAAGAAAATAATTTCATAACACCCCTGTTCTTTCTCACACTTATCTTGGTCAATTTTCTTGCCTATTTTTAAGTAATTGCACAACATTTGTGTTGCACACACACACACAGACACTGAAATGGAGAAAGAGGAGGAGGGACTCGCCAGAAATCACATAATACTAAACCTTCTCAGTCAGAGTTTTTAGGATGAGTAGGAGCAGTGCAATCAAAAAGACATTATCACCTGTATGTGTGCAGCCAGCAATAGCTACAAGTAGAGCCATCTATAAACATGAGGTGTCTTGAGAAAACACAGAATCAGGATCCAGTTTACTGTTCCAAGTTTGATTACACAACAGACTGTAAGATTATATTTACCAGTACTCTTAAACAAATGAGCAGAAATGAACGGTTACTACGGTGCATCCAGAAAGTATTCACAACGCTTCACTTTTTCCATGTTATGTTACAGCCTTATTCTAAAATGGATGATATTCATTTTTCCTTCAAAATTATACACAATATGAGGGCTGTCAATAAAGTAACGGTCCTTTTTATTTTTTTCAAAAACTATATGGATTTCATTCATATGTTTTTACGTCAGACATGCTTGAACCCTCGTGCGCATGCGTGAGTTTTTCCACGCCTGTCGGTGACGTCATTCGCCTGTGAGCACTCCTTGTAGGAGGAGTCGTCCAGCCCCTCGTCGGAATTCCTTTGTCTGAGAAGTTGCTGAGAGACTGGCGCGTTGTTTGATCAAAATTTTTTTCTAAACCTGTGAGACACATCGAAGTGGACACGGTTCGAAAAATTAAGCTGGTTTTCAGTGAAAATTTTAACGGCTGATGAGAGATTTTGAGGTGATTCTGTCGCTTTAAGGACTTCCCACGGTGCGAGACGTTGCTCAGCGCTCTCAGCCGCCGTCGTCAGCCTGTTCAAGCTGAAAACCTCCATATTTCAGGCTCTATTGATCCAGGACGTCGTGAGAGAACAGAGAAGTTTCAGAAGAAGTCGGTTTCAGCATTTTATCCGGATATTCCACTGTTAAAGGAGATTATTTAATGAAAGACGTGCGGACGGGTCCGCGCGTCGGCTCGTACGCTCCGCCACAGGAAAAACACCTCTGTTGGAAGCCTTAAGCACAAGTTGGAACATGTCCTGCTGTTAAACAATTTCTCATATACTCACTCCACTGAAAGCCATCAAAAGCCGCCTGGATTTTACAAATGGTTATCAACACGGAGGTGTTTTTCCTGTGCCGCCGCACCGCGTCGGCACCCGTCCGTACGTCTTTCATTAAAAAAAATCTCCTTTAACAGTGGAATATCCGGATAAAATGCTGAAACCGACTTCTTCTGAAACTTCTCTGTTCTCTCACGACGTCCTGGATCAATAGAGCCTGAAATGTGGAGGTTTTCAGCTTGAACAGGCTGACGACGGCGCCTGAGAGCGCTGAGCGACGTCTCGCACCGTGGGAAGTCCTTAAAGCGACAGAATCACCTCAAAATCTCTCATCAGCTGTTAAAATTTTCACTGAAAACCAGTTTAATTTTTCGAACCATGTCCACTTCGATGTGTCTCACAGGTTTAGAAAAAATTTTGATCAAACAAAGCGCCAGTCTCTCAGCAACTTCTCAGACAAAGGAATTCCGACGAGGGGCTGGACGACTCCTCCCACAAGGAGTGCTCACAGGCGAATGACGTCACCGACAGGCGTGGAAAAACTCTCGCATGCGCACGAGGGTTCAAGCATGTCTGACGTAAAAACATATGAATGAAATCCATATAGTTTTTGAAAAAAATAAAAAGGACCGTTGCTTTATTGACAGACCTCGTACATTATGACAATGTGAAAGTTTTTTTTTTTATTTTAATTTTTGCAAATTTAATAATAAAAACTAAGAAATCACATGTACATGAGTAATTACAGCCTTTGCCATGAAGCTCAGCATTGAGCTCAGGTGCCTCCTGTTTCCACTGATCATCCTTGAGGTGTTTATACAGCTTAATTGGAGTCCACCTGGGGTAAATTCAGTTGACTGGACATGATTTGGAAAGACACACACACCTGTCTACATATAAGGTCCAGTAGTTGTCAGTGCATGTCAGAGCACAAACCAAGCATGAAGTCATTGGAATTGTCTGTAGTCCTCTGAGACAGGATTGTCTTGAGGCACAAATCTGGGGAAGGGTACAGAAACATTTCTGCTGCTTTGAAGGTCCAAATGAGCACAGTGGCCTCCATCATCTGTAAATAGATGATGTTGAGATCCACCAGGACTCTTCTGAGAGCTGGCCGTCCGTCTAAACTGAGCGATCGGGGGAGAAGGGCCTTAGTCAGGGAGGTGACCAAGAATCCGATGGTCACTCTGTCAGAGCTCCAGCATTCCTCTGGAGAACGTTCTAGAAAGACAACCATCTTGACAACAATTCACCAATCACGCCTGTATGGTAGAGTGGCCAGACGGAAGCCACTCTTTCGTAAAAGGCACATGGGGCCCACCTGGAGTTTGCCAAAAGGCACCTGAATGACTCTCAGACCATGAGAAACAAAAGTCTCTGGTCTGATGAAACAGAGATTGAACTGATTTGTGTGAATGCCAGGCGTCATGTTTGGAGGAAAATTAATTGAATAGTTTTATTCAGCCTACAAAGGGAGGGAAAGAAAACTAGAAAATCTAAAAAAGAAAAAAAATACAATCTGACCATTTTGAAAAGAGTTACTGAACATTTAGTGCTCACAAAGAATAAAAGAAAGTTTCTATCAGTTTGACTTCACCTTGGATAACCTCCGTCTTCACCCACAGAAGAGGAGTATTTATTGTCATTGGTCACGCCTGGATACATATGACATTTGTCCTTTGCATTTGCAGACTCTTGTGATAAACGATGGCCAGAACTGGCAAGAATAATTTGTGCAAAACTTGTTATGAACGTCTGAAAAAGTTCATACCAAAGCTCAGACCAACAGAGATGTTATACTGAAGTTGTACATCAAGTTTTTTTCAACTCTCCAGGTATATTTTTATACTCGGTCACAACCTGATTTGCTCTCTTTTTACATATGCTAAAAGTTAAATATCTAAAAGTACCGTCTGCATGGCCCAAAGTATCCACATTCGTAATTACACAAAGAAATGATTTTGGAGGTTGCTATGGTTAGGCCGATGGCTTCTAATGACATGGAGCGCTAACAGTAATTAACAATCGGGCTGGGAATAAAATTATGTTGTTAACACTGATACCACTCAAGCACATATAAACCTTATTCACAATCACTCCTCAAACAAAGAACATCTATTTACCCTTTATTCACATTAGCTATAAGAGTCAGAGGTAAAATGACCAGCTGCCATTCATTTTCAGTCAGAGTGGGTGTGTTACATTGACAAGAGACAAGTGTTAGCTATGCCGCCAGTTACACAGGGCCAAAATAAATGCTGAGTGATGTGATACGGTGATTGCCAATCTGGTGGAATACATGCCCAGACAGCTGTATATCTCTATAAATCTGATATGTTTGGTACTTTTTCTTTGGTATGTTGTAAAAGTTAGTCATAAATAAACACTTTACAATCTAAAAACCCTGTTTGTGGAACCAGATAAACCTTTGAGGTGATTTACAAGGCATCTTACCAAGACATTAACAAACATGATACAGGAACATCACCGTAACACACATTTACTAAAACAAATCAAGCAAACTTTGGTTCTGTCAAGCAGTCGGGAGTTGTGGTGGCTGCCGCTGAATAGGCTACAGCCACATTTATACTGTGTTAGATCAGTGTGATACTACCACAGTATTAAAAAACACACTGTTCCAGAACATACCAAAGTAGTGGGCAGGTAACAGCATTATTGGCCTGGCTTTCATTATTGATCCACCTTTTGTGCATTGTTAGATTATAAACGTCCATGTGAACTAATGCTAACCTCCAGGGAACGCTCCAGTATGCGATTGTAATGACATATATGATAAAATACAGTGGCTCCACCCCTTTCTGCTAAATTGCCTTACAGATCAGCAGCTGCTCCTTCTGGTCAGACCCAGTGTTTTTAACAAGTGTTGTGAAAATGGTTGAGTCTTGCTTAAAATTAGTTTTTTAATAATTTGCTACATTTTATGCTTCTGCTGCCAGCATTAATTTAGGTCTTTGGTATTCATAACTTTCTAAAGATGGTTGTGAAATGGTCAGAAATCAGTGGAAAGAAAAAAAAATTGGTAGGTTAACTCCCGATTTCCTGTCTGTTCAGCCGTCTTCAGGGTCATGTGCTACAATGTGCTGTGTGACAAGTACGCAACACGACAGCTGTATGGGTACTGTCCTTCCTGGGCCCTCAACTGGGAATATCGGAAGAAGGGCATCATGGAGGAAATCACTAACTGTGACGCTGACATCATCAGCTTGCAGGTAAAAGCATGAGTTAAAGTTCTCCATCACCATGACGGATTTCCTTCATTTGGAAAATTTAACCATACATACGCGCGCACACGTGGTGTCATGCGTGTTTTGGGGCCGAACTATGATACTCTCACTGTCAAAGCAACATCCCATTCTGTGCTAATCAAAGTAGCAGCAATGTCAGTGTGGATGGCGCTGCACTGCAGAGGAAGGGACTGTGTGAATTTTCCTTCCTCTCCACTCTGTTTACTTCTTGCCGTGAGCCGCGGCCCTTCTCCTCCCTGTCTTCATGGGAACATTGACAGACACTCCCCAAGTAGAGCGGGTGATTCATTTTACTGTTGTTTTGGCGATGGTGAATCTGATTAAAACTAATCTACTAAGTCGACGTGATGTCATTGTTTTATAATTGCTATGGCATGGACAATTGGAACCGAGCCGAAAGAGCAGCAGGAGCAAGTCCATCGGAGAGGGAGAGAGAGGTTTTTATGTCGGACCTGCAGCCCGGAGGACTGACGCTCAGATGGTGGCGGCAGCAGAGGACGAGTCACTTGGAAGAAAAGCGCTTAATAAGTGAAGCTCCACAAAAACCACATATGAAGGATATTTTTCTTCTTTCTTTTTTTACACGAGGGGCCGTAACTTGACCTTGTCGGTGAGCTGACGTGACACTGGCAGCGAAGGAACGAGTCATGTCTCACATAACGGAGGGCAATATTTTTAGCTTTAGTTGATGAACTGGCGAAGTGGCAGATATTAATGATCCAGTCCGGGTCTAAGAGTTGGCTGCCCCTCGGAAAAGCCACGTTAATGAGGAACAAATAAAAACTCTGGTGGGACATGGCGGGCAAGTCTCGTGTCTTAATCACACCAAGAGTCCTGGTTAGTGACATTAATCCACAAAAAGGTGTCACGATTGAGATCTTTAAATGGCTTTGACAAAGTTTAACTTGCGGTGCACTACGTTTGTTTTACGAGTGAGAGCATTTTACCGATTAAATGTGAATAAGCCAGTTTTGAGTTTCTCAGTGCGCACACGTTTTCAAAAGACACGACAGTGTTACTTTGTGCACAGCAAAACAACATTGTCAATTGCTTTAGGCCCTAAGTTTATATTTTATTGACTGTACAGCCAGCGACACAGCACACTTTTGGCGCATTTACTGGATTAGAACCATTCAAAATATTACATAAGACAAAGAATTACCCTTCCTTTTCACTGACTTTAAATTGGGGACGTGGCGCACTGCAGATCACGTAACCGATGTCCGACTTGCAGAATAGTTAGCTAGCATATAACACGATATCAACATGGACGCGTTGTTTGTAGAGCAAGGTTCCGACGTTGGAAGCATCGACAAAAGCATTAAAAATAGATGGAGATGGGCATGATTTGATGAGAAGGGAGGTCAGGACATGCCCTATTGATCATGGTGCAAAAAAAAAATTGCATGCATGTGTGTAGTTTGCCATAAGAAAATCATCTATGGTAGCAACGGTAAAAAAGTCCTGTTGCGTCACCAATCAGAAGCACCACACAAGGCACTCCCAGACCCCCCCACCCTGTGGAAGACGTCCTGTGTGGTCCCGGTTCCCAAAACACCACACACCAAGCAACCAGCCCACTACAGACCAGTTGCCCTGACCTCACACCTCATGAAGACCATGGAGCGGCTCGTCCTGTCTCACCTCTGCACCGTGGTGAGCGACATCCTGGACCCACTGCAGTTCGCCTACAGGCCCAACATTGGGGTAGATGAAGCTGTCATCTACCTGCTGCAGCGAGTGCTCACCCACCTGGAGACCGGCGGGAGCACTGTGAGAGTCATGTTCTTTGATTTCTCCAGCGCTTTCAACACCATCAGACCTGCGCTGCTGTGGGAGAAGCTGGAGGACACAGGTGTGGATGGACATCTCGCTGCCTGGATCATCGACTACCTCACTGACCGCCCGCAGTACGTGTGGCTGCGCGGCTGTCAGTCTGAGGTGGTAAGGTGCAGCACCGGGACCCCCCAGGGCACCGTCCTCTCGCTTTTCCTTTTCACCCTATACACCTTGGACTTCACCTACAACACGGACAGCTGCCATCACCAGAAGTTCTCTGATGACTCCGCCATTGTGGGTCATGTGTTTGAGGGGAACGAGCTGGAGTACCGGTCGGTCATCACAGACTTTGTTGACTGGTGTGAGCACAACAACTTGTGTCTCAACACCAGTAAGACGAAGGAGATGGTGATCGACTTCAGGAGTAAACCACCACCTCACCCACCGGTGAACATCCAGGTGGAGGACATGGAGACCGTGGACAGTTTCAAATACCTGGGTGTTCACCTCAACAACAAACTGGACTGGACTCACAACACTGACGCCCTGTACAAGAAAGGCCAGAGTCGCCTCCACCTCCTGAGGAGACTGAGATCATTTGGAGTGAGCAGGCCTCTGCTTAAGACCTTCTATGACACTGTTGTAGCCTCAGCTCTCCTCTATGCTGTCGTCTGTTGGGCCCCGGGCAGCACAGAGCGGGAGAGAAAGAGACTGAACAAGCTGGTCAGGAAGTCCAGCTCTGTCCTGGGCTGTCCTCTGGAGTCTCTGGAGGAGGTGGCTGAGAGGAGGGTGTTAACCAAGTTCAAATCCATCATGGACAACTCCTCTCTACCCTCTGCACCGGACTGTAGTGGAGCTGAGCAGCTCCTTCGGTGACAGACTGAGGCACCCTCCATGCAAGAAGGAACGATACCGCAGGTCGTTCCTCCCTGCTGCTGTCAGACTGTACAATAACACTGTGAAATAACCAGATGCAATAATATGTCCACAAATCACATGCAATATTAATGTCCACAAATCATGTGCAGTAACAACTCATTTACAAATCCCAGCACTAATGTCACCTTATCACATCTAAATTCCACTTCACATATTGTAAATAAGATGCTCCTATTTTTTTTTTTCAATTCCAATCAGTGTTATATATATGCATATGTACTTATGTGTGTATGTATGTATGTCTATATATATATATATATATATATATATATATTCTATTTCTACCTCGTCTTATTTCATTGTATTGCTACAAGTATTATTATTGCTTATCCTTGCACACGCTGTTTGATGCACATTTTCCTCTACTCGCACCCATCTTGTGTGTTTTTTAAGAACTGACGTAACATGAATTTCTCCACTGTGAGATCAATAAAGTCTTATCTCTTAATCAAGACTACACCCCCGCCCCCACCACCCTTTTATCTACCTTTATGTTCAGGTCTTGCATTCTTTTTATGCTTTTTCTCTCTCTCCTTTAGAGGCTATTTAGAATAGATTTGTATACTGTATAATGTGTTTATTGTATTTATTGAGGAAAAAAGAGTGTGTCATCCACTACCCCGCATTTTAGGGAATTACTGGCATTGATTTTTGCCAGGAAAAAATTTCAGTCAGATGAAAATTTATTGCTTTAACTCATGAGGTAAAAGGCAGCCAATACTTTCACCCTTCACTAAAGAAGTTGTTTGGTGTAACCAAACACCTTTGGACGTCAAACACAGGTGGGTTCCTGTGGTTGTCAGCAGTCACACTGGCTGCTTTGTGACATATGCAGAGACTCATCAAATCTCACAGGCCAAGTCAAAATAATATCCTCCATTTTTCATGTTTGGCTGTCCAGAGTTCATATTTGGTTTGTTGTTGGTGATAAAGCGTCGGCCTGTTTTCACACATTTCAGACTTGGAGTTTTGTGTTTGAGCTCAAGTCTTTTTATATATATAATATATAATTTATTTATTTTTTATCTGTCCTGTGCACCTGCAGGAGGTGGAGACGGAGCAGTACTACACCTTGTTTTTGGAAACACTAAAGGAGCGTGGTTACGACGGGTACTTCTATCCAAAGTCTCGTGCCAAGCTGGTGTCTGAACAGGAGAGGAAACACGTAGACGGCTGCGCCGTGTTCTTCAAGACCGACAAGTGAGTTTAAGACTTTACTGAAGGCCCCAAAGAATTTCTGTTTGTGTCGTACTGTTGGCAGGATGAATGAGATTCAGACAAATTAAATACGGAGGTTTGTGAGAGGATGAAAGTTTGAGTATTTATGGCCCTAGAATCCGCTGTCGATAAATCCCACATGTTCTAAAGCGCGTGCTTGTGGATGTATGTTCACTGTCATTTGCATTTTGGTATGGCCTCAGTTAACCATCTGTGGCAGGGGTGGGCAACTTGTTCCAGAAAGGGCCAAGAGGGTGCAGGTTTTCTTTGCAGCCACTGACTCCCCCAGGTGATTTCACTGATTAACTGATTCCATCTGTTCAAAGTGATATTAATCACTTTGAACAGCAACTGTGTTGCTTGCATTTTTCACTTCAATAAAGGCACAAGAGAGAGATTGAGGTGCTTGTGTGGTCACAACAGCGAGACAAAAAAATATTAAGAAAATGTATAAATTAAACACTAGGTGGCAACGTCCCATCCACCAGTACGTTCGAACCCAACCACTCATGACAACAGTTGAATCATGGTGTCATCTTGTTAATTTAGACATTACAGGCTTTAAAAAACTCACTCCAAGAACAAGCACAAATGTTCCAATTAACAGAATAAGTAGACAGTCATTACACATTAGTCCCAGAAGTCTTTGCACTCCCATGATGCCACCATGCCGCTTTCTGTATTAAGACAAAATGTAATCTAATAAAACGTGAGCAGTGAAAATAATGTGGATATATATATACGAGGTCTGTCAATAAAGTAACGGTCCTTTTTATTTTTTTCAAAAACTATATGGATTTCATTCATATGTTTTTACGTCAGACATGCTTGAACCCTCCTGCGCATGCGTGAGTTTTTCCACGCCTGTCGGTGACGTCATTCACCTGTGAGCACTCCTTGTGGGAGGAGTCGTCCAGCCCCTCGTCGGAATTCCTTTGTCTGAGAAGTTGCTGAGAGACTGGCGCTTTGTTTGATCAAAATTTTTTCTAAACCTGTGAGACACATTGAAATGGACACGGTTCGAAAAATTAAGCTGGTTTTCAGTGAAAATTTTAACGGCTGATGAGAGATTTTGAGGTGATTCTGTCGCTTTAAGGACTTTTCACGGTGCGAGACGTCGCTCAGCGCTCTCAGGCGGCGTCATCAGCCTGTTCAAGCTTAAAACCTCCACATTTCAGGCTCTATTGATCCAGGACGTCGTGAGAGAACAGAGAAGTTTCAGAAGAAGTCGGTTTCAGCATTTTATCTGGATATTCCACTGTTAAAGGAGATTTTTTTAATGAAAAACGTGCGGACGGGTCCGCACGTCGGCTCGCAGCCGCTGCGACGCTCCGCCACAGGAAAAACACCTCTGTTGAAAGCCTTAAGGACAAGTTGGAACATGTCCAGCTGTTAAACAATTTCTCATATACTCACTCCACTGAAAGCCATCAAAAGCCACCTGGATTTTACAAATGGTTATCAACACGGAGGTGTTTTTCCTGTGCTGCCGCACCGCATCGGCTGCGTCCCGACGCGCGGACCCGTCCGCACGTCTTTCATTAAAAAAATCTCCTTTAACAGTGGAATATCCGGATAAAATGCTGAAACCGACTTCTTCTGAAACTTCTCTGTTGTCTCACGACGTCCTGGATCAATAGAGCCTGAAATGTGGAGGTTTTCAGCTTGAACAGGCTGACGATGGCGGCTGAGAGCGCTGAGCGACGTCTTGCACCGTGAAAAGTCCTTAAAGCGACAGAATCACCTCAAAATCTCTCATCAGCTGTTAAAATTTTCACTGAAAACCAGCTTAATTTTTCGAACCGTGTCCACTTCGATGTGTCTCACAGGTTTAGAAAAAATTTTGATCAAACAACGCGCCCGTCTCTCAGCAACTTCTCAGACAAAGGAATTCCGACGAGGGGCTGGAAGACTCCTCCCACAAGGAGTGCTCACAGGCGAATGACGTCACCGACAGGCGTGGAAAAACTCACGCATGCGCACGAGGGTTCAAGCATGTCTGACGTAAAAACATATGAATGAAATCCATATAGTTTTTGAAAAAAATAAAAAGGACCGTTACTTTATTGACAGCCCTCGTGTGTGTGTATATATGTATATGTATATATGTATATATATATATATATAAATTTACAGAAAGTGTGCAATAATTATTTAAACAAAATTAGGCAGGTGCATAAATTTGGGCACCCTTGTCATTTTGTTGATTTGAACACATTTAGCACTAATTATTGGAACACAGACACATTGGTTTGGTAAGCTCATTGACCCTTGACCTCCTTACCCAGGTGAATCCGATCATGAGAATTGTATTTAAGGTGGCCATTTGCAAATGTTAATCCTCTTTGCATCTATTCTAATGAGTGGCAACATGGGAGCCTCTAAACAACTCTCAAATGACCTGAAAACAAAGATTGTTCAACGTCATGGTTTAGGGGGAAGGATACAAAAAGCTATCTCAGAGATTTCAGCTGTCAGTTTCCACTGTGAGGAACATAGTGAGAAAATGGAAGACCGCAGGCACAGTAATAGTTAAGGCCCGAAGTGGCAGGCCAAGAAAAATCCCAGATAAGCTGAAGTGAAGGATGTAGGACTGAAACGATTAGTTGAGTAAATCGATTACAAAAAATGTTAGAGGCAATTTCTGTGCGTCGACGCTTTAATGTTGTAGTACATATGCCAGGGTAGTGTGTGGCTCTGCACAAATACAAGAAGACTAGAGCATAACAGCTAATCAAATTAGCAACGATGGCTACACCTTTCCAACACGACAGAGTAAAAAAAATAGCCTTTTAAGAGAGACTGTCCACATTGATCACCTGAAATAGACCTACTGCTTATTTAAAGTGAAGCAGTGTGTTTGTCTATTTTTAAAAAACACACGGTCCACTCTACTTGGGGAGTGGCTATTCGCCTGCGGCCGGCTGCTGTCTCTCTGCCCGGTGTGAGGGGAGTCCCTGACAAAGCTACAGCTCTGTTCCTGGCCACACTGACAAACAGTTTCTGAAAAAAGATCCTCTCAGCAAAAGTCCACTCTTTCAACTGTGTTTTGCTCAGACTCGCACTGAGTGTTTCACTTTTTAATTTTAGCTATTTTGGGCAACACACAACGCTTCACAAACACTGTAGCTTAAATAAAATAAAAAAACGACGTTGAAGCTTGCATGTTCAATGTCCAGCTGAAATGCATCTGCTGAATTGTAGAGAAAGAAGGATTTAAAAAAAAAAAGATTTTAAAAAATCACACAGGGACCCAGTCCACCAACATTAAGAAAAAAACTTAAAAATGGTTAATAAAACAAAACAGAAAGACACATCCCATTGCCATTTCAGCAAAATGTCAAGACTTTGGTGCAGCGACATTGTGCCATTGCTTAGTAGGGAGAGCCCTGCACTATTGAGGATGTTTAAAAACGCAAAGTACTTTTTATCCGATTACTTGATTAATCAATAGAACACTCTATTACTAAAATAATCAATAGCTGCAGCCCTAGAAGGATGGTGAGAACAGCCATAGTCAACCCACAGACCTGCTCTGAAGACCTACCACATGATCTTGCTCCAGATAGTGTCTCTGTGCATCGTTCAACTATACAGCGCACTTTGCATAAGGAGTTGCTGTAATGCAGAGGAAGCCTTTTCTGTGTACATGCCACAAACAGAGTCGCTTGAGGTTTGCTAAAGCACATTTGGACAAGCCAGCTTAATTTTGGAATAAGGTGCTGTGGACTGATGAAACTAAAATTGAGTTATTTGGACATTACAAGGGGCGGTATGCATGGCTGAAAAAGAACACAGCATTCCAAGAAAAACACTTGCTACGTACAGGAAACTTTGGAGGTGGTTCCATCATGCTGTGTGGCCAGTGCAGGTACTGGGAATCTTGTTAAAGTTGAGGGTCACATGGATTCCAGTCAATATCAGCAGATTCTTGAGAACAGTGTTCATGAATCACTGACAAAGTTGAACTTGTGCTGTGGCTGGATCTTTCAACAAGACAGCGACCCTAAACGCTGCTCAAAATCTACTAAGGCATTCATGCAGAGGAACAAGTACAACATTATGGAATGGCCATCTCAGTCCCCGGACCTGAATATTATTGAAAATCTGTGGTGTGATTTTAAGTGGGCTGTCCATGCTCAGAAACCAACAAACCTGAGATGTTTTGTAAAGAAGAATGGTCCAAAATACCTTCAACCAGAATCCAGACTCTCATTGAAAGCTACAGGAAGCGTTTAGAGGCTGTTATTTCTGCAAAAGGAGGATCTACTAAATATTGATTATTTTTTTCTGTTTGGGTGCCCAAATTTATGCACCTGCCTAATTTTCTTTAAAGAATTATTGCACGCTTTCTGTAAATCCTATAAACTTTATTTCACTTCTCAAATATCACTGTGTTTGTGTGCTATATGATATATATAACTGAAATTGCTGATCCAAACAACCAGTGATTTATAAAGAAAAATCATCAGGGTGCCCAAACTTTTACATACCTGTGTGTATATGAGGTCTGTTAGAAAACTATCCAACCTTTTTATTTTTTTAAAAAACTATATGGATTTGAATCGTGCGCTTGCATCAGCCAAGCTTGAACCTTAGTGCGCATGCGTGAGTTTTTTCACGCCTGCCTGTCATTCACCTGTGGGCAGGCTTTGAGCAGAGGTGTCAAGTAACGAAGTACAAATACTTCGTTACTGTACTTAAGTACACTTTTTAGGTATCTATACTTTACTCCATTACTTATTTTTCTGCCTACTTCCGACTTCTACTTATTACATTTTCACACAAGTATCTGTACTTTCTATTCCTTACATTTTTAAAACAAACAGCCTCGTTACTCTTGGCTTCAGCGCCGGTGGATGTGCGCTGACGCCTCAGCGCACATCCACCGGCGCGGCTTTACCGAGGTGCCAGCGCGGATTTATCTGACCATGGGTCCGAAGAAGGCACTGACGGCGGAGGAGGGAGATGATATCAAGAAGTCCCTGGACTTTTTGTCTGAGGAAATCTCTGTTGTTAAAATGCAGCAGAAATCCATTATGGAGCTGGTGGAACAAGTGAAGACTCTCCGGATCCAGAATGCTGAGAAAGACCGGCGTCTGGTGTACCTGGAGAACCGTGTTGCAGAGTTGGAACAGTACACAAGGATGAACGACGTTATTATTACAGGAATTCATATTAAACCTCGATCCTACGCACGGGCGGTGTCAGAAGACAGCGGAGGGGAGGCCAGTGAGCAGGAGGCCAGCTCAGTGGAACAACAGGTGGCTGACTTCCTGCAATCTAAAGGTATTCAAATGGACTGTAATAACATTGAAGCGTGCCACCCCCTGCCCAGGAGAGAGGATGGAGACAAGCGAGCAGTTATAATGAGGTTTGTCAACAGAAAACATAAAATGGCATTGTTAAAACAGGGACGGAAACTCAAAGGAACAAACGTATTCATCAATGAACATCTGACCAAAAGAAACGCAGACATCCCCAGGAAAGCTCGTCTCTTAAAACAGCAGGGAAAAATTCAACAGACATGGACATCCAACTGCAAAACATTCATCAAACTGAACGGAACACCAGAACAAGCGAAGGTTATGGTAATCAGGAACATCA
The DNA here is from genome assembly GCF_902500255.1 of Thalassophryne amazonica. Lineage (NCBI taxonomy): Eukaryota > Metazoa > Chordata > Actinopteri > Batrachoidiformes > Batrachoididae > Thalassophryne > Thalassophryne amazonica. Next base: position 120,833,186 of record NC_047107.1, read on the forward strand.
AGGAACTGGACAAATACGACCAATAAGGTATGAGGACACAAACACATCACAACACCATGACACAGACCAGAGGAACCTATTCATCTACTACGTCATCTACATCTGGAGACAAGAAGGATATAACTCACAGGATTGCTGATCATGGAAAACTAGAACTGAGAACATTTAAATACACAGACCACAATGTACTGGACTTGGAGCACGATATAGACCCGGACAATAATTTCTTCTCAAATATTAATGACAGTTGTTGCTATTATACAGATGAACAGTTTAATCGGATCATTAAAACGGATAACAAATTATCAATAATCCATTTCAACAGCAGAAGTCTGTATGCAAACTTTAACAACATTAAAGAATATTTAAGTCAATTTAAAAAAAAATTAACATAATTGCTATATCAGAAACATGGATCAATGAAGATAAAGGAATGGATTTTGAACCAGTCGAAGCAGTGGTTTGCAGATTGAAGCAATGCTTCAACCTATTGTTTCGTTTATTCTTTCTTTCTTTCGCTTAATTTTCCCCCACTAAAACCCTAAAGAGCATACTTCTGTGAGTATTATTTACCTTTTCTATGTTAAACCGACCTGTTATGGTCTTCTGAAACAGTTGATAGATGTATTTTATAACTTAAAAATGGGAGCAACGCTAACATGTTAGCATGTCTATGGCATTTTCAATGTTAAGTTAGCATGAAGCAGTTCCAGCTGTCTTCACGTTCGGGTGCATTTGTTTTCAAATTGTAATATTTCTTAAATTTATTTTTGTTTATATATTAATAATCTAATGATAATTATTATATACAATTTCAGAGAAAGAGACAAAAAGAACCTGAATAGAAACACAACAGAAAATAAAATATAAAAGCAACTAACAATGAACATACATACATACATACAGAAATAAATAAGTGTTTCCTGTGAACACCTAGTGACTCTTACACCTCCATTTCATCCATGTTTTATTTAAGTTTAATGACAGTTTGTTTCGGTCAAACCATATTGTCAATGTGTTAATTTCTTCAGTGATTTCCTCCAGAACTATCTGCCAAACTAGAAAACTGCTGCATCCTAGTAAGAGCAGAATACTACTGGAATGAATCTGAATAAGGAAAGTTTTTTTTTTTTTTTTTTTCCTCACTAAATGGATGCTGCACTCACTGCAGTTTATTGTCTGGAATAGTCCCAGATTGCATTTCAGAGCTTCTAGAATTGAAACATTTTTATGCAGGTGGTGTTGGGGGGTAATTTTGGGTTTTGGGTCTTGGGCCACATGTAGAACGAATCAGTTTTTAAATTAAGCTTTCAATTCATATAGTGGCATCTACCTTTTTTTTTTTAGGTTACTTTATACTTTTATACTTTAAGTAGGTTTTGGAGCACATACTTTTTCACTTTTACTTGAGTAAAGAGGTCACGTTGATACTTCAACTTTTACCAGAGTGTTTTTAAACTGCAGTATCTATACTTCTACTTAAGTAACAAATGTGTGTACTTTTGACACCACTGGCTTTGAGTGAGCACTGGTCCACCCCCCTCATCGGATTTTCATTGTCAGGGAAATTTGCTGAGCAATTGGAGCAGAGCTGAATCAAATTTTTCCAGAAACTGTGAGAGACAGCCAGGTGGAAACCATTCGGAAGATTCAGACGGCTTTTGGTGAGGATACTCTGGGTGTCACACAGATTAAGGAGCATTACAACCGGATTAAAGACGGCCCACAGCGGCGGAGGGCGCGCCGCGCTCTGAGCGGCCATCGACAGGCTGAAACGACCAGATCATTTCCAAAGTGAAC